>NC_089494.1:17842113-18150793 GCF_036850765.1 Saccopteryx bilineata | reverse complement strand
CTGCGCTTCCTATTCCAGCTGTTAGTACAAGGCTATGTCCTGCACCTGCACCAGCTCCAGGTAAGCGGGCGGGGCCTCGCGACGGGGGGGGGGGGGGTGAGTGAGCACTGGGCGGAGAAGCTGGGGATGGGGAGACGTTGGACAGAAAGGGAAGAACATGGGAACTTAGCTCGGCCCCGGCTGGTGCTATGGTCATAACATGGAAATGGGTGGGGTTTTGTGCTCAGGGTGGACAGAGCCCTTGGAACGGAAATGAATAGGTAGAAGAGTGTTAAGAATCAGGAGGGCACCAGAAAGGAGGTGACTCGGGACGCTACGTTTAAAGTGTACAGAGCTTCAGAGAGGAAGGAACTTTTTCGGTAACAGAATGGCAGATGCAAGTGTGCTAACTGCCAGATGTTATAGAACCACAACTTATTTTTTGCAGTCATATTGTCTACCATAGACTTCTTCCAAAGGCAATGGCTTCAGGAGGATTACAGAGGTTTAACAATTAGCCAGGTAAATCTCATCTTAAGGGAAAAAAAGATGTCACTTTCAGAGAGTGAAAGCAAAATCATAGACATTAAGGAAAAGGTGTATTACTTTGTTACTATGATATCAATTTCCAGTAAGGAAGATTTATCCAGTGGAACACGGATACGAGGCCGGGATGAATGGCCTGCCCCTCTGTCAATGGACAGACCCCGGAAAACCCAATACTGATTAAATTGGAGAGGTTTCAGGATTTTCTCTAGAGCAGTAACCAAACTAATTCTCGATGGCCCGAAGAGGAGAAGGAGGAAGCAGAAGAAAGTCAGAAATATGTGGCCATTTATAGGAAAGGTCAAGGCTGAGATTTAGGAGAGCCCCTTGATTCCAGCCCTACACCTCAAAGATCTGTAGTCACATGAACCTGGGCCGCTACCGTGGCAAATACTCACAAAAATTAGGGGATATTTCAAAATGAATATGAAGCGATAAAAAAAAGTATTTGATTTTTTTTTATTAAACAAGAACATCAGAAAAGCAAATGATGCCTGACCAGGCGGTGGCGCAGTGGATAGAGCATTGAACTGAGATGCAGAGGACCTAGGTTCGAGACCCCGAGGTCACCAGCTTGAGCACGACTCATCTGGTTTGAGCAAAAGGCTCACCAGTTTCAACCCAATGTTGCTGGCTCGAGCAAGGGGTTACTCGGTCTGCTGAAGGCCCGTGGTCAAGGCACATATGAGAAAGCAATCAATGAACAGCTAAGGTGTTGCAATGCGCAACGAAAAACTAATGATTGATGCTTCTCATCTTTCCAATCCTGTCTGTCTGTTCCTGTCTATCCCTCTCTTGGACTCTCTCTCTGTCTCTGTAAAAAAAAAAAGAAAGAAAGAAAGAAAGAAAGAAAGAAAGAAAGAAAAGAAAAGCAAATGACAAGTCAAAGAAAATTGTTTGATTATGCAAATGAGATGCAAAATCAACTTTTATTTCATTGGTGGAAATGCACTATACAAAAGGCTGAAAGCACTGGAGTATCTGCACGTCCCCTGATCTTGAAAGTGCATTTTGAAATATCCCCTAATTTTTGTGAGCAGTATATATTAGCCCTTCCCACACACTACAGGTGGCTGGTGTGAGTTAATAAAGGGCGGAGTGCTACACATCTGTAAAACCCTGGTTAATACCCCTATTGAGGAACAGGATGCATATCAGTGACTGACTTTGTATCAGTTCAAATTTTTTTGGTTGTCACGCACTCTGGCTTAAACTGTAAAGCAGCTTTATTGGTTCATATAACCAAGAAGTTTAACAGTTGGGTGCCCTTCAGGTATGGTTTGCTCTAGAGATTCATGAGATCATCAAAGCTATAGTTTTGTTTTTCTGCAGTTCTCTTGGCTCTGCCGTCTTGCAGAAGTTAGTTGACTGGCTTGGGTTAATTGCCCATCCCTGAACATCATTGTGGCCACAAGCATACTCTAATTAGCTTAGACCCTTGCTGGTTCATCCTTAAATCTGGGGTTAGGATCTTTTCTTCTAAACTCGGTGGCTGCAGTACAAGAGGGAGGACTGGAATTGATACAAGGGCACTTGCCCATAACGTTCCCTGTTCCCGCAGTTGTCAAAAACTGCATATCCCACATAAAATTATCCAATCCGCTTGGGGAAACAGTGCAGGAATTAAGGGGATAGAGTGGAAATTGGGACATGTATAAATCATGTTAGCCCATTAATGCTAGTTCCTTCTCTTTTCTAACCAAAATAATGTCAAGAGTTGTTAAAAAAAATGAAATGTGAATATATGTTACATTTATATGTAAATTTATATTAAATTGATATCTTTTAGAAATATCAACCCTTAGAGTGATGAGATCAGCTATCTATTCTGTAGCTCTGATAGTGGACTTCCTGGATTGATGACCCCCCCAATGCCAACATTTTTTCTTGTAATGAGAACTTTTAAGATCTACTCTCTTAGTGACTTTCAAATATATAATACAGTATTATTAATTGTAATTACCATGCTGTACATTACATCACAGGACTTATTTTCTTTTTTTTTTTTTTTTTTACGAATTTTTTTTTTATTTTTTTATTTATTTATTGATTTTTTAATTGATTTTTAGAGAGAGGGGAGAGAGAGAGAAGGGGGAGGAGCAGGAAGCATCAACTCCCATATGTGCCTTGACCAGGCAAGCCCAGGGTTTCGAGGACTTATTTTCTTTAAAACTGGGAATCTGTATCTTTTGACCACTTTCATTCATTTTAACCCCCCCCCCCCACACACACACACACCTCTGCCAACCACCAATTTGTTCTCTGTATCTGTGAATTTGGTTCTGTTTTGTCTTAGATTCTGCATATAAGTGAGATCATTGAGTATTTGTCTTTCTCTGTGTGACTTAATTCAATTAACATAATGCTCTCAAGGTCCATGTGGTTGTAAATGGCAAGATTTCCTTCTTTTTATGGCTGAATAATATTCCTTTGTGTGTGTGAATATATATCTATGCCACACTTTCTTTACCCACTCATCCACTGATGAGCACTCACACTGCTTTCCTGTCTTGGCTATCGTCAGTACTGCTGCACTGAACATAGGGGCGCATATATCGTTTCAAGTTAGTGCTTTCCTTGGATAAATACCTGGAAAAGGAATTGCTGGGTTTTATGGTCTTTCTATTTTTAATATATTTAAGAAACAACCATACTGTTTTCCATAGTGACTGTACCAATTTATAGTCCCACCAACATCGCACAAGTGTTCCCTTCTCTCCACATCCTCACCGATACTTATTATTTCTGTCTTTTTGATGGTAGCCATTCTAACAAGTGTTAGAATGTGGTTTTGATTTGCATTTCCCTGGTGATTAGTAATGTTGATCACCTTTTTATGTACCCGTTGGCCATCTGTATATCTTATATCTTCTTAAATTGTTTTTTTTTGTTGTTGTTGTTATTGAGTTGTATGAGTGCTTTATTTTGGATATTAAAGCTTATAAGATATAAGATTTACAAATTTTTCCCTATTCAGTAGGTTGCTGTTTTATTTTGTTGATGGTTTCTTTTGCTATGTAAAAGCCTTTTAGTTTGATGCAGTCCCAGTTGTTTGTTTTTGCTTTTGTTACCCTTGCTTTTTATATCAAATCCAAAATATTATCTCCAAGAATGACATCAAGGAGCTTACTGCCTATTTTTCTTCTAGAAGTTTTATGGTTTCATGTCTTATGATCAAGTCTTTAATGCATTTTGAGTTAATTTTTGTGTATACTGTATGCTAGTTTTATTCTTTTGTGGTTGTCCAGTTTTCCAACACCGTGTATTGAAGAGACTGTCTTTTCCTCACTGTCTATTCTTGGCTCTTTTATTGTAAATTAATTGACCTTATATGCAGGGTTTGTTTCTGGGCTCTCTGTTATGTTCCAGTGATCTATGTGGCAATTTTTATGTCAGTATCATACAGTTTTGATTACTATAGCTTTGTAATATAGTTTGAAATAAAGATGCATGATGCCTCCAGGATTTTTTTTCCCTCAAGATTGCTTTGGCTATTCAAGGTATTTTGCAATTTCATACGAATTTTAAGATAGTTTGTTCTATTTCTGTGAAAAATGGCATTGGAATTTTAACAGGAATTGCCTTGAATATATAGATTGTTTTGGGTAGTGTGAACATTGTAATAATATTAATTGTTTCAGTCTATGAACATGATTGTTTCCTTTTGCATCTCCTCAATTTCTTTCTTCAAAGTCATAGTTTTTAGTGTATAGGTCTTTCTCTTCTTTAGTGGAATTTATTTCTAGATACTATATTCTTTTATGTAACTGTAAATATGATTGTTTTATTAATTTTTTTGATAGTTAGTTTTGATTATTAGTATATAGAATCAACAGATTTTTATATATGATTTTATATACTGCAACTTTATTAAATTCATTTATTGGCTGTAATGAAGTTTTGGTGTAGTCTTTAGGGTTTTCTGTATATAATATGTCATTTGCAAATAGTGACAGCTTTTCTACTTTCTTTCTGACTTGTATGCCTTTTATTTCTTTTTCTTGCCTAATTGCTTAGGCTAGGACTTCCAATATTTTGTTGAATAAAAGTGGCGAGAGTTGTCACCCTTGTCTTATTGCTAATGTCAGGGGAAAAGCCTTCAACTTAGACTATGATGTTAGCTGGTGGGTTTGTCCTATGTGACCTTTATATGCTGAGGTAGGTTTCCTCTATACCCACTTTTATGAGAGTTTTATTATAAAAGGGTGTTAAACTTTTTCAAAATATTTTTATACATCTATTGAGATGACAATATGATTTTTATCCTTCATTTTGTTAGTATGGGGTATAACACTGATTTATTTGCTAATGTTCAACTCTCCTGGCATCTTTGGAATAAAGCCCACTTGATCATAGTGTATGATTCTTTTAAGTAGTTATTGTTGAATTTGGTTTGCTAATATTTTGTTGAGGATTTTTGCATCTATACTTGTCAGGTATATTGGCCTATAATTTTCTTTTCTAGTGGTGTCCTTGTCTGGTTTTAGTATCAGGAAAACGCTGGACTTGTAAAATGATTTTGGAAGTGTTCCTTTCTCTTTTACTTTTTGGAAGAATTTGAAGGGATTGGTATTAATTCTTTAAATGTTTAGTAGAATTCACCAGTGAAGCCATCTGGTCCTCAGCTTTTGGTTGTTGGGAAGTTTTTGATTACTACTCAGATCTTCTTACTTGTAATTAGTCTGTTCAGCTTTTCTACTTCTTCAGGATTCAATCTTGGTAGGTTGTATGTTTCTAGGAATTTTCCATTTCTTCTAGGTTGTCCAGTTTGTTGGCGTATAATTAATTGTTCATAGTAGTCTCCTATGATTCTTTGTAGTTCTGTGGTATCAGTTGTAACATCTCCTCTTTCATTTCTGATTTTATTTGAGTCCTCTTTTTTTCTTGGTGAGTCTGGCCAAAAGCTTGTCTATTTTGTTTATCTTAGAAAGAAAACAACTCTTGGTTTGGCTGATCATTTCTATTGTCTCTTTAATCTCAATTTCAATTGTTCCCACTGTGACCTTTGTTATTTCTTTCCTTCTACTAACTTTTGAGTTAGTTTCTCCACTTTTTTTCCCCTAGTTCCTTGAGGTGTAAAGTTGGGTTGTTTTTTAGATTATTCTTGTTTCTTACTGTAGCATTAATTGCTTTGAACTTTCCTCTTAGGTCTGCTTTGCTGCATTCCATAAGTTTTGGCTTTTACCACTTTTTTTCTTTCTTCACCTAAAGCCTCCATTCCCACTCTCTACTGCAGTGGTCCCCAACCCCTGGGCCACGGACCGGTACCGGTTCGTGGGCCATTTGGTACCGGTCCGCAGAGAAAGAATAAATAACTTACATTATTTCCGTTTTATTTACATTTAAGTCTGAATGATGTTTTATTTTTAAAAAATGACCAGATTCCCTCTGTTACATTCGTCTAAGACTCACTCTTGATGCTTGTCTTGATCACGTGATACATTTATCCGTCCCACCCTAAAGGCCAGTCTGTGAAAATATTTTCTGGCATTAAACCGGTCCGTGGCCCAAAAAAGGTTGGGGACCGCTGCTCTACTGGACATCAGCATCAAAAACCAGATAATTTGTAACCTCCTGAACCTGGTAGGCTTTGTGCTGCCCAACAAAGAGGATGTTATTTCCAGCACCAGTAGTTCCAGCAGCTTCACCAGGTCAGCTTCCTTGCTATCTGTGGCTCGGCTGGCAATATGAACAGTCCCATTGTGACTTTGGGAAGAAATGGTGCCTGGTCTTGGACTCCTTTATTGCTTGTCCTGCCCCTGAAATCTAGTCATGCACCACTACCACATCAATGTCCCGAAGAGCATGTTTGGTTATATTGGTCCCCTGCTCAGGAATCTCCACAGGGCCTGAAGAATCAGCTTTTAACTTCTCATCTGGACATTGGAGGCCCCAGCTTCCTTTTCCCAAGCACCTTTCCCTTTAAGTTTTGGTATATTTTCATTTTCATTTGTCTTTAGATCTTTTACTTTTTTTTTTAATTTATTCATTATAGAGAGGAGGGAGAGAGAGAGAGAAGGGGGGAGGAGCAGGAAGCATCAACTCCCATATGTGCCTTGACCAGGCAAGCCCAGGGTTTTGAACCTGCAACCTCAGCGTTTCCAGGTTGACGCTTTATCCACTGCGCCACCACAGGTCAGGCTGTATTTAGATCTTTTTTAAAAACTTTATTATTAAGTGACAGGTGGGGAGGCAGAGAGACAGATTCCCGCATGTGTCCTGACCGGGATCCACCTGGCAAGCCTCCTACCCAGTAATGCTTTGCCCATCTGGGGCTGCGGCTTCATTGCTCAGCAACCGAACTATTTTAGGGCCTGAGGTGAGGCCACAGAGCCATCCATAGTGCCAGGAGACAAATTGTTCAAACCATTTGAGCCATGGTTGCAGGAGGTGAAAAGAGAGAGAGAGAGAGAGAAAGAGAGGAGAGAAAAAAGCAAGAGGGGGAGGGTAGGAAAACCAGATGGTGGCTTCTCCTTATGTGCCCTGACTGGGAATCAAACCCAGGACATCCACACACTGGGCTGATGCTCTACCACTGTGCCAACTGGCCAGGGCTCTTTAGGTATTTTTTGATATCTCTTTTACTTCTTTATTTTTATTTATTTATTTATTTTTATTTTTCTGAAGTTGGAAACAGGGAGGCAGTCAGACAGACTCCTGCATGTGCCCAACTGGGATCCACCCAGCATGCCCACCAGGGAGCAATGCTTTGCCCATCTGGGGCATCGCTCTGTTGCAACCAGAGCCACTCTAGCTCCTGAGGCAGAGGCCATAGAGCCATCCTCATCACCCAGGCCAACTTTGCTCCAATGGAGCCTTGGCTGCAGGAGGGGAAGAGAGAGACAGAGAAGAAGGAGAGGGGGAAGGGTGGAGAAGCAGATAAGCACTTCTCCTGTGTGCCCTGGCCGGGAATCGAACCTGGGACTCCTGCACACCAGACCGATGCTCTATTACTGAGCAAACCGGCCAAGGCTTTGATATCTCTTTTGATTTCTTCTTTGACCCAGTGGTTGTTAAGCAGCATGTTGTTTAATCTCCACATATTTTTTGTGAATTTTCCAGTTTTTCTTCCCAATATTGTTTTCTAATTTCATACCATTATGGTGTTAAAAGATGCTTGACATAATTCAATCTTCTTACATTTATTTATGATCTATACTGGAGAATGGTCCATGTGTGCTTGAGAAGCATATGTATTCTATTGTTGTTTTTTTTTTTTTTTGAGTAAGGAAAGATTTATTAATCAAGAAGGCCCCAACCAAGAAGATGGGAGACCTGATAGTGCCTTAAATCTCTCTTCTCTGTTGCTTTTGGATGAAATGTTCTGTACAAATCTGTTAAGCCTGTGTGGTCCTAATGTGTCATTTAAGACCAATGTTTTCTTACTCATTTTCTGTTTGGATGACCTTTTCATTGATGAAAGTGGGGTATTAAAGTCACTTACTGTTAACTGTATGGATCTATTTCTCCCTTTGTGTCTGTCAATATTTGCTTTATATAGTTAGGTGCACATGTTTCTTTTTTTTATTTTTTTACATGTTTCTTATTATAACCTGTGTATATGGCTTAGAGACTGAGCTGTTAAGTTGTGAGGGCTGGGCCTATGTCTTTCCCACTTCTGTGCCCCCCCCAAGGCCAGGGGAGGTTCTCAATAATGTTTAATAAGTGAATAAATTTCATGGGCCAGCCAAAGGCTATGAGTGGTGCCAAGCAGTGGCTACATCCGCTGGTAAGCCTCTTTGTGAGACTCTTATCAGCTCCTTCATCTGGGCCATTTGACATAAGATAGAGTGAAGATGAGATGGTAAGGGAGGTGGGCATGTTAATTAAGTCTGGCCCTTGAGGTCTCAGTTTTCCAGGTTTAGAAACTAAATTTTGTCAACACATTCGACATCACTATACTACTGGAGACTGACCCACAGAAACAAATTGTGGACTGGAGTGCCCACGTGTTTCTTTCCTGACGAAGTTAGCTCTCCTAGGGATCATAATATTTCCTTACATTGAAACTCCCTATTTTGTCTCTGGCTGGTTGGCTCAGTGGTAGAGCATCAGCCTGGCGTGTGAAATCCCAGGTTTGATTCCTGGTCATGACACATGGGAGAAGTGATCATCTGCTTCTCCACCCCTCACCTCCTCTCTCCTCTCTCTCTTTCTCTTTTTCCCTCCCACAGCCATGGCTCAAAGGGTTTGAGCAAATTGGCCCCAGGTGCTGAGGATGGCACCATGGCTTTGCTTCAGGCATTAAAATAGCTTGGTTGCCGAGCAACGGAGCAGCAACCCCAGATGGACAGAGCATTGCCTGCTAGGGGGCTTGCTGGGTGGATCCTGGACGCGGTGCATGTGGGAGTCTTTCTCTACCTCTTCACCTCTCACTTAATAAAAAGATAAAAATTAAAAATAAAAAAAGAAACTCCCTATTTTAGTTATCTATTGCTGTATAACAAACTATCCCAAAACATAGTGGCTTAAAACAGCATTTTGTTATATTTATGATTTGGGGGTCAAAAATTTGGACTGTGCACATCAGAAATGGCTTAGTTTTACTTCACAATAGAGTAAAGCTTCAGTTTGAATAGCAAAGATCACTAGGTTGACTTAATTTGGGCTATATGTCTGAACCTTGGGTCTGGCTTTTGACTGGCTCCCTCAGTTCTTCTCCACGTCACACCTGCCAGGAGTTGAAATTTTCAAGATGGCTTCTTTTATTTCATGTTTGATGCCCAGGATGATTTTCCAGAACAAATGAATCAATTCCCCCCCCCTCTCTATGTGGCTAGCTTGGGTTTCCTCTCAGCCTGGTGGTCTCTGAATAGTCAGACTTTTTCCAGAGTGCTGTCTTTCCCAAAGTGAATGTTCTAAGACAAGGGTCCCCAAACTTTTTACACAGGGGGCCAGTTCACTGTCCCTCAGACCATTGGAGGGCCGGACTATAAAAAAACTATGAACAAATCCCTATGCACACTGCACGTATCTTATTTTAAAGTAAAAAAAAAAACAAAACAAAACGGGAACAAATACAATATTTAAAATAAAGAACAAACAAACAAACAAACAAATAAATAAATAAATAAAATAAAAAACAAGTTAATTTAAATCAACAAACTGACCAGTATTTCAATGGGAACTATGGGCCTGCTTTTGGCTAATGAGATGGTCAATGTGCTCCTCTCACTGACCACCAATGAAGGAGATGCCCCTTCCAGAAGTGTGGCAGGGGCCGGATAAATGGCCTTAGGGGGCCGCATGCGCCCGCGGGCCGTAGTTTGGGGACTCCTTTTCTAAGAGATAGAAAGTGGAAGTTCCCTGTTTCTCAAGGCCTGGGCCTGGAAACTGGTGCAGCATCATTTCCACTGTATTCTACTCATCAAAGCTCTTACAGAGCCTATCTGTCTCTGGAGCAGAAGATGCAGACCTCACCTCTTAAAGGGAGGGATAGCAAAGAAACTGTACCTATTTTAATCCACCACATCCTCTTCCTAAGATCTAGACACCTAGGGAAAGAAATGAGTAACTACTTTAATAGACTGCAGGTGTATAGAGACCCCAGAACTAAAGGAGTATAATCATTTGGAAGGAAATTTCATCTAGGCTGTGGAGAAGCCTGGTTGAATATGCTTCTTTGGTGTCTGCCCATTACATTAAGTATCTCTCTTGGGAGATAAATGCTGCCAAATTCTTGCTGTTTGGCTTCCCTCTTCTGGGTTTTGTAATGGCCAGTTCTATTCTGTTAACACATTCTTTCTTCAGTTTGGCTAATACCATTGATTAGATGGATTTTCTGCCTCAGTACTCACATTACTATGAAGCCTTCCAGAGATTATCCTCCAGTTACCCTGACTTGGCTTAAAGTGTTTCAGTCTCATCTGTCAGACATTTACAGGTTCCCTTGAGGCTAACAGAATTAGGTGTACTGCCTGTAAGCCTTGAGGCTGGGAAATTTGAAACTAGGTGTTGAAGACAAAAATGTGAATTATACCAACTTATCAATTGCGCTGCCAGAATTTTATCTTACCGATAAAGGGATAATCTAGCTAGCGTATTCAAGGTAGCAATATTTTTGATTGTGAAAGATTAGGATGACTTCCATGTCCCAGTAGGGGACTAATTAAATAAATTATAATACATTCATATGATAAAATTTTATGCAACCATTAAAAAGAATAGGGGAAAAGTAAGTATACCAACATTTGCATCATGGAGGTGCCAGAAGAAGAGAGAGAACAAGAAATTGAAAACCCATTTTAAAAAATGATAGAAAGCTTCCCTAACTTGGTGAAGAAAATAGATAGATAAGTCCAGGAAGTGCAGAGTCCCGAACAAGATGAACCCAAAGAGGCCCACAGCAAGACACATCATAAGGGAGATTCTTAAAAGCAGCAAGAGAAAAGCAGTTAGTTACCTACAAGGGAGCTCCCATAAGACTGTCAGCTGAGTTCTCAACAGAAGCGTTGTGGGCCAGAAGGGACTGGCAAAAAATATTTAGAGTGATGAAAAGCAAGGACCTAAAATCAAGATTATTCTACACAGCAAAGCTATCATTTAGAATTGAAGGACAAATAAAGAGCTTCCTAGACAAGAAAAAGCTAAAGGAGTTCATGACCATCAAACCAGTATTATGTGAAGTGTTAAAGAGTCTTTTTTAGAAGAAGAAGAAGGAAAAAAATATAAAAATATGAACAACAAAATGGCAATAAGTACATATTTATCAACAGTTGAATCTAAAAAACAAAATAGGCCCTAGCTGGCTTGCTCAGTAGAGTGTCGGCCCAATGTATGGATGTCCTGAGTTCAATTCCCGGTCAGGGCACACAAAAGAATTGACCATTTGCTCCTCTCCTCCTTCTTCTCCCCCTTCTTTTCCTCTTCCCCTCCTGCAGCCAGTGGCTTGATTGATTCAAGTGTCGCCCAGGGCACTGAGGATAGCTAGGTTGGTCCAAGCTCGTCATCCTTATATGCTAAAAATAGCTCGGTTGGGAGCATCGGCCCCAGATAGGGTTGCCCGGTGGATCTCGGTTGGGGTGCTTGTGGGAGTCTGCCTCACTATCTCCCCTCCTGTCATTTAAAAAATAAAAAAATAAAAAACAAAATAAACGAACAAGTAGAACAGAAACAGACTCGTACATATAGAGAACATTTTGACAATTGCCAGATGGGGGGGGGGTTGGGGAGAGATGGGGGAAAAAGGTGGAAGGATTAAGAAGTACAAATTGGTAGTTACAGAATAGTCATGGGGATGTAACAGCGTAGGAAATAGAGTCAATACTATTCTAATAACTATGTATGTTGTCAGATGGGTATGAGATTTATTGGGATGATCACTTAATAAGTTATGTAATGTCTAATCACTAGGGTGTACACCTGAAATGAATATCAAAATGTATGTCAATTGTAACTGAAAAATTAAAAAATGATTAAAAAATAAATAAAAAGAATATGGACAGATCAATGTGTATTGTCATGAATCGCTTGCAAAGACATGGAAAGAAAGTAAGTGTGAAACTAAATAATAATATGACTTCATATGTGGATTTAAAAAAAGTGTGAGGCATATGCTGTTATATGTTTACATATGTGTAAAATATCTCCAGGAAGACACACAAGAAATTTGTAATGCCGGTTGTCTTTGTGCAGGAGTCTTGGAGTCTGGAGGTGAGAACTAGGAAGACTTGATTTTTATTGCAGGACTGCTATGGACGTCCGCCAGAGTTACTTCTGGCTTCACCTTGCCAGCCATAGTTCAACAGCCAAAGGATGGAGAGCAGGACATAGTGGATGTTGGACAAAGTGCTTCCTGGTCCAACATAACAGATATACATATACTTATTTATTTTAAGATTTTATATATTAATTTGAGAGAGAAGAGCAAGAGAGAGAGAGAGAGAGAGAGAAAGGCAAGGGGGAGGAACGGGAAACATCAACTCATAGTAGTTGCTACCTCTATGTGCCTTGACTGGGCAAGCCTGGGGCTTTGAACATATGACCTCAGCATTCCAGGTCGACGCTTTATCCGTTGTGCACCACACATCAGGCCCAACATAAAATTTTGAGGTCTTCTGCTGGCACCTCCTCTTGTGCTTATGTCTGGCTTTGGGTTTTTACTTCTGGGTCCACTTCTTTGTCCACATCCTCTTTTCAGTTCTGCATCTATCACTGATCATCTGCTCCTTGTTCCTGAAATATTCTCCTTGCTTCACTCCAGCCCAGCCCCACCCAGCTTGTAGGAAAAGGTGTGCTCAGCGTGTGAAGTCTGCCTCTGGGTGTGCGAGGGCTGCGGGTGGCGGGTGGGCAGTGCTTCTGTTTCCCTGCCAGCCTCTCTGCAGTCACGCCAGGCATTGGTCTTCCTTTGCCTCAGCTTATTCCTCAGAATACAAAATCGGAAGGAAATCCTTACAGTCCAACTCCCTGGTAACTTAGGACGGTTCTGCCTTCTTCATTATTGAAGTAATGGCTGCACACATGCACACAAAAAAATTTTTTTCCAGCTTTGTTTGTAAAATAAGTAATTCAGGTTTAAATATCTGTCAACAAGATAAATAAATTGTGGTATATTCGTACAATGGAACAATACAACAGAATTTGTATCTGAAATGTTTCCAACTTAAAAAAGATATGAAGCAAATGTGATAAATTTAACAGTTCTTAATTCTGGAGATTGGGTACATGGGTGTTTATAGTGTTATTTTCTTTAATTTATCCACATTAAAATATTCATAGTAAAAAATATGAGTCACTTGGTTCATCATGAATCCAAATGGTGCCACCGGCTTGGTCTGATCTTGGAGATCGCTCAAGACAAAGTTTGGAGCAAGGAGAACCTGAGAATGCTGTTAATTATTTAGCACCTTCTGTCACTTTGAAATGTGCATTTCATTTGTGTGAGGGAGTTGGGGCTAAACCCTGACAACACTTTGACAGCACTGTCCCTGCTAGACTTCTCATCTTTGACCCCGAATGGGCTTTCTTTCTGGCACCTGTCAGTGTAAGCAAAAGAGAGGCCTGTGCCTGAATTTACATCTCTCCTGTTTACCCAGCTGCCAGCTGCCAGCTCTTCGGGTCAGGTTTGTTGACACTGGAGAAACAGCACTTGGTATTTGTGAGTTCACTTCTGTCCTCAGAGCTGTTTACTTGCTGTTGTCCTGTTGTTTCGCTGTGCTAACTCTCTCCCTAAGGAGCCACTATCAGTACACTAAACAGGTCCCTCACTAACTAGGAGACTAGAACGTCACAGTGCAGTATCAGTTGTTTTCAGGGGGAAATTTGGGGATGATTTTAATGCTCTTTCTTTGTTTTGTAACAGCTTTATTGAGATATGGTCACACACCATACAATTCACCCATTTAACAATGAAATGGTGTTTAGTATATTTACAGAGTTGGACAACCATCACCACATCAATTTTACAGTATTTTCATCAGCTCAGAAAGAAACCTTGTATGGTTTAGCAGGCACTTCCCTTCCCTCCCTACATAATGACTACATTTCCTATACTGTCCACCCCTTTCCCTCCCTATATAATGACTACATTTCCTATACTGTCCACCCCTTTCTCTCCCTATGTAATGACTACATTCCCTGTGCTGTCACCCTTCCTCATCAGCCCCTGGTGACTGCTAATCTACTTTCTGTCTCTGTGGATTTGCCTATTGGGAACATTTCATATAAATAGGCTCATTCAACACCTGCTCTGTTGTGAAAAGTTTCTTTCTTTTAGCATGATGTCTGCAAGGTTCATCCATGTTTTAGCAAGCATCACTACTTTGTTCCTTTTTGTGGCTGAATAATACTCCATTGTTGGGATATGCCATAATTTGTTCATTCCTTTATCTGTTGATGGATATTTGGGTTATTTTCACTTTTTTGGCTTATGTAGCACTTTTTGAGTTTTCAAGGCACATGTACCTGTCAAAGGTATTCGTTAAAGTGGTGAAAATTAATTTTATTCAGTAACTACTGGCAACAGAGGAAAGAGATGAACTCCATTCTGGTTGTGCAGAGGGTATTTTAAACAGAGCATGAAGGAGTGGGGAGGAAGACCAGTGGGCCTTGAGTAGTCAGGGAAACGAAAACTCACAAAGCAGGAAGAGAGGATTGGTTCATGTGAAGCTGGTCTGGATTTGTAAATAGTGCTTCTTCTTTTTTTTTCTTTCTTTATTTTGAAGCTGGAAACAGGGAGAGACAGACAGACTCCCGCATGTACCCGACTGGGATCCACCTGGCACGCCCACCAGGGGTGACGCTCTGCCCACCAGGGGGCGATGCTCTGCCCCTCAGGGGCGTCGCTCTGCTGCGACCAGAACCACTCTAGCACCTGGGGCAGAGGCCAAGGAGCCATCTCCAGCGCCCGGGCCATCTTTGCTCCAATGGAGCCTTGGCTGCGGGAGGGGAAGAGAGAGACAGAGAGGAAGGAGGGGGGGTGGAGAAGCAAATGGGCGCTTCTCCTGTGTGCCCTGGCCGGGAATCAAACCCGGGTCCCCCGCACGCCAGGCCAATGCTCTACCACTGAGCCAACTGGCCAGGGCCAATAGTGCTTCTTTTATTGAAGTCAGGCTCCTATCATCCCACAGAGACTGGGGGACAGGGGCCCTATCTTAAGGTGTTGGCTGGAACAAACAGTAAGTTCTTTTGGCAGCCTTGGGTTTCCTCAGGCAGGTCCTTTAAGGGAGGCTTCATCCTAGGGGTGAAGGTCATCCTCGGGGTGGGATCTGGTGTTGTTAGAAAGCATATGAATGTGTCCGAGTCTTTTATAAGCCAAGGTTGAGGCCCAGTCGAGAAGAAGGCTGAGAGGGTTCTGACTAGAACTTAGCTAAGGAAAGAATCTTTATCACAACTTAAAGCCTATTTGGAGTAGAGCCCCAGCCAGGCTCCCCATTGGGAGGGCAGCTAGAGGTGTCAGCAACCACACCCGCCCCCTCAGCTGGCCCCAGAAGTTCTGGTCAGTGTAATTCCTTGTTATTACCCGTGCTGCGGAATTTAGAATCATTAAAGATCAGAAAGTTAACCTTGTTCATCATCTTTAGTAGAAACTGATCCTTTCTGAAGTCAGTGGCTCTTAGAAAGTTTCTAAGAGATTTTAGGTTCAGATGCTCTTTGGCCTGCAATTAGCTCAGGGTGGTGGGTGGCAGTCTGGGTCAAATTGGCCAGATGCCCTATAGACAAGAGCTGAGAGATTCACAGTCCTTCCTTTCACTCTCGATAAATCAGGGTTGACCCCTGATGTCCGTCAAGCCAGAGTTGTTCCTCTTTCCTCAGCCATGTGATCAGTGTGACGAGTCCTTCTGTAATTACTTCACGCCATGTCCCAATCCTCCTTGTGTCTTGCCCTCCTGTGAGCCCTGGTTTCTCCTGAGGTGCCCTAGTCGTTTTGTCCTTGTATACCTTATACCAGGGGTCCCCAAACTTTTTACACAGGGGGCCAGTTTACTGTCCCTCAGACCGTTGGAGGGCCGGACTATAAAAAAAAACTATGAACAAATCCCCATGCACACTGCACATATCTTATTTTAAAGTAAAAAAACAAAACGGGAACAAATACAATATTTAAAATAAAGAACAAGTAAATTTAAATCAACAAACTGACCAGTATTTCAATGGGAACTATGGTCCTGCTTTTGACTAATGAGATAGTCAATGTCCAGATCCATATTTGTCACTGCTAGCCCTAACAAGTGATAGGACGCGCTTCCGGAGCCGTGACGCATACGTCCCACGTCACTGGAAGTAGTACTGTACGTGAGCGACACCGTACTTTGCAGCGCCGCCACATACAGTACTCCAGGAGCACAGGATGCTCCTCTCACTGACCACCAATGAAAGAGGTGCCCCTTTCGGAAGTGTGGCGGGCCGGATAAATGGTCTCAGGGGCCGCATGTGGCCCGCGGGCCGTAGTTTGGGGACCCCTGCCTTATACTATCCTAGAGTATCTCCCACTCCTGGCATGTGGGCACATCAGGACTGTTTTAAGAGCTGTCTCCTCATATTCATGATTGTTATCATCAATATCCATGATTGCCCAAGGGCAAGAAGCACAGTCAGCAGCAAGAGAAGCACCAAGTTATCTATTCCCTGACTCTCCTTGCTACATTCAAATTCCAGCATCCTGGTTTCCAAGGGGAGGTGTGGGAAGAAAATTGTGGAGTGAGAAAAGTTAACCATGTGGCTTCGGTTGCTCACAGCCTATCTGGGCCTCTTTCCACCTCCCCAGCTCACAATGGAAAACTCTGTCTAAATAAACGATACCCTTCTGGCAAACTGCCACATTTATAAGCCAAACTTTCTTACGTGTATTCTCCACTGGGAGCTGAGTTTTGGTTGTCAGTTATCTTTTTCAGTTTCTTCTATAAAAGTCCATGCCATCTTTCAATGGCACCTGCTCCCTGGGGATGACCCAGGGTATGGAAGGTCCAGCGATTGTCCCAGGGAGCTGCCCACAGCTGGGTACTTTTCACTTCAAATGTGGCACCGTTGATTGAACGTTCTTAAGGGATCTGAATATGCAGCACAGTTCATATGGGAAGATCCTTGAACAGTGTGACCCCCATCTGCTGTGTGGATGGAGATGGCAGTGCCATACTTTGAAAAGCTTCAGTCGGTGCCCAACAGCATCCTTGAGAGGATGGTAGGGGACCTCTACAGTCCGTTTGCCAGTAGAGGCAAGGCCCAGTAGCCATCTCTGTGTGCCTCAGTTTCCTTTAGCCCTGGACTGTATCGCTGGCATGTTTCCTTGGCTTCATGTACTGGAGTCATTGCTTGAATTGTAGGTGGATTACCATGACTTGTGAAATGGTGTATCCAGATAGCCATAATCCTTACATGAGCGCCACAGTTCCCATCAAATTGCTGATTCCATTGATGTTCATCCAAAGAGACCTTTTCCATGGACATCCACCTGGGTCACTAACAGGGGGTATGGGTCTTGTGTGATCGGCTGCCTGCCATAACGTTCGTCCTCAAGGAGGATAAGGTTTGATCATCCAGGCATTCTGCTGCCAGGCACCAGCCCACACCACCATGAACCAGTGAAAGTGTAACAAAGTACAATTTGGGAGGTCTTTTCCAGGGCAAGTACCACAGCTTACAGCTGCGCCTGTTGAACAGCGTTCTCTTTCTCATGCATCGTTTTAAACAGTTTTTTCCCTGGGGTTCCACAGCAGCAGTTCAGTACACCCATGGCCTTCAATTTACCTGATCCATCCATGAAGTAGGTCCTCAGTGTACCCAAGCTTTGTCAAGACCCTTTGTGTGGCTAAGTTCCTAAGAAACCCGAGGTGTTGGCATAGACTCTGCATCTCCATCAGCACATCTGGAGGACAACCAACCACCTGATGCTCAGTTACTTCTTTTCCCCAGAACTATCACTTCTGCATATGACTTGTTAGGCAATCCCCATTTTGTTGCTGTTCTCATTTTTGCCTCATTTTATGAAAGGGACATCAGGGTAGAGCAACACTTTGGCAGCCTCTCGGTGTCCACCAGCACTCATCTGTATCTCACATGGGGAACCCTGGGTGGTGATATCAGGCAAAGGTCATATCCAAAACCCTAGAGAACCATTTCCCAAATAACCGCATGATTTTGCCACGGGCTCCAGTCTGCAGAATTGTTAGTCACTGACAATTGTTGCTCAAAAGTCTTGTGAGCACTGATTTGCCCATGCAGAGGGGCAGTCTGTGCAGTCTGTGGGGTAGTTTTCTCAAGCTTGTCTGTCTCGTGATCTTCCCTTTAACCCCTTCTCTTTTTCTGAATTCCTATCCTACTTTATCAATGCCTCATGGCTGGGCGGGGAGAGCTGGGTGGACTCCTGGAGGCCCCCCCCCCATTACTACTGTTCCAAATGGGACACTTCCTCATTGGGAACATGCTTTACCATCAAGAGAAGAATTACATGCATTTCTACAATACATTCAGCAGTATCCATGACAACCACTTGAGTGTGTGCTGGCTCAAAAAGGCTCAGGCTCACCTACTGTGAACCTTTTATATGTCAGGGTGGCAGTCCAGATGTGATTGGGAAGGTAGATTTTGAGTAAAGCAGTTTACCCTTCATAATGTGGGTGGGCCTCATCCAATCAGCTGAAGGCCTTAAATGAAAAGACTGAAGTCCCCAGAAGAGGAGAGAATTCTGACCCTAGACTGCCTTCAGAACCAAGACCGCAACATGGGCTCCTGCTAGAATTGCCAGACTTCTGGCTTACCCTGAAAATTTCTGACTTGCCAGCCCCCACAATTGCATGAGCCAGTTTCTTAAAATAAATCTCTCTCTCTGAATATATATATTCAGTAAGTCCTCACTTAACATGTCACTGGGTTCTGCAACTTTAAGTGAAACGACACGTAATGAAACCACTTTTACCATGGGCTAATTGACATAAACAAGAATTGAGTTCCTATGGCATGTGTGTCCCCATTCTGGAAGCCTGTCCTCCCGCAGTCTGCCCGTGTTAGTTCGCTGGGGCTTCCATAAAGTACCACAAACAAAGTGGTTTAAACAGCAGAGATTTGTTGCATGTCACCGTCCTAGAGGCCAGAAGCCCCAAATCAAGATGTCATCAGGGTTGGCTTCTTCAGAGGGCTGTGAGGGGAGCCCCTTTTGTTGCCTTGTAAGTGACTGTCTTCATGTTCACACGGCATTCTCCCTATGTGCATGTGCATCTGCGAAAGTCAACCATCCCTGTCACCTTGTCTGTAAACACATCAGCACCCAGGTCTGCAAGGGCCTGCCAGGATCCTGTTCTGCATCTCACTGTCTTTTTCCAAAAGGATGTTGTGACCTTATCAGCTTTGGGGAGGAAGGGGTTAAAACTCCCATGGAGTCCATCTTCAGGAGCAGCGGGTTGCAACTGTCCTATCAGGAGCATACTGCTTTGTAGTCAGTAAAAGACAGCAGTTCTCCTTTGTCTGCCAGAGGAATTCAGTGTTGTCATTCCACCAACATTGTTTCCAGAAGCCACTTGACCAGCCCACTCTGAACGTTGTCGTTGGGGCCCTTCAAGACTTTATACAATTACAACTTCGGATGTCAGAGGAATTTTCTTAACACTTTGGGAGCCCTCACCCATAAACATTCCGTTACTGGTTTCACTTCATAGGAGGAAATGGGCTCCAGACTTCTCACTCACAGAATTACTTTCCCTTTTGTTCTCACCTCACTGCAGCTCTTGCCCCAAACTGCCAGTCGCTTTGTAGAGAAACACTGACCAAAGGGTTTGTTTTTAACACAGGCACTTCAGGAATTACAGGAATGGCTGGGAGCTCAGGGAATGGGGTGGAGGAAGGGCGTGGGCAGGGAGAGGGGGTGCTCTATCGAAAAGTGCAGTTTTACACTTTCAGTTTCAGTGGCCACTGTGGACAGTCGACAGGACCGTGGGAAGACTCGTACTCCTCTGCCACGCCAGCCTTATCTGTCCTAACCAGCCTGTGGGCCGCCACCCTTCCCCGCCACACAGAGGCTTAGCCAGACCGTGTGTTACTAGATCGTGGAAATCGATTTATCTCCTACTTGGCCAGGTCTTAAAAGAGCATTGTAACTTCACCAGCCGCATGTTGGGCACCTGACGCGTCAGGTTCACACAGTAGACAAGGTGAGGCCAAGGCCTAACAGATTCTTCCGGGAAAGACACAAAGGGCCACATTTAGATGTAAACAGTTTATTATCTATGTGCATAGAGAGTGAAAGAAGACTAAGCCAAAGGCCCCAGATCCCCAAGATCGTTGGCCCACACATGCAAAAGGACTGCCCTGAAACAAGAGGGGCCCGATGACTGCAGTGCCACTTAGGGGGTACCCCATTGTGGAGGAGCCCCTCTTTTCTGAGGAGGGCAGGGAAGAAAACCCACACCCCCATCAGAACCCACAGAGCATGAGAAACTGTCTCATGACAGCCTGCCGGGGGGCAGAGGGGGGCAAGTGCGAGTGGCCCGAAGGCAGCTCGTTGCAGGCGTGTGTGCAGTTCTCCTGCATTTCCGGAGGACCACGGGGCGTTCAGCCTGAAGACTCGGAGAGGCTGGGTCCACACCTCCGCGTGTATGGATACATATGAGTCAGGGAGGGTGCCGTGGTGGTGCTGTTACCCAACAAAGTGACAAAGGCTGTTAGTGTTGGGGCTGCAGCTAGAACAGAATCTCCTGCCAAGTAGTCCATGACTCCTCCACTGATACCGCCAGCTGCGGTGCCTGAGCCGCCACGAAAACACGTGACAATGAGACAGGCACTTTTCTTCCTGGTAGAAATTACCCTTGTTCTTCAAAAAGATCACATAAATATAAGTTACATGCTAATTATTTGAGATTACACGTCACATTTAACAAACAGAGTGTCATTTTGACTTAGGTGAAATTCTTTGCAGAAATTAAGAAGTCAGGAGACGCAAAGGCTTTAATTCAAATCTTCCATAATCCCAACTCCCTACACATGTCACAGAGCCTTGTATGCATAGGTGGTTAATAGACATTTGTGACAGGAATCCATAAATACACACATGATCCTGGGGATAAGTAAGCATTGTCCCTGCTTGCTTGTCCTTGGTGACTAGGCTTCCACACTTTCTCCCATGTGTCATCTACACATACATGTTTTTAAAAATGAAAGCATACCATATATTACTCTCTTTTGTCGTTTGCCATTTACTGAAACGATAAATATGAATATCTTAATAAATCAGTAAAAATACTTCTATAACAGTTTTTAATGAATGAATTCAGTACTCTCACTCTTTGGAATGTCACCTGGCAGAGGCCAGTCCTGCCATTCATTCTGGCGAGGATCCCAGGAGACTCTGTTCTGCAAAGTGGTACTTAGACAGGACCTATCTGAGAACCTTCGGGCTTTGTAACCGGCTCAGGTTACAGTCTAATGGTGGTTGGCACACAGACACGACACACATCTCTCAGCAAATGTTCTGGTGTCTTTCTAAAATAAGTTCTTATATAAATAGATCCTCATTAAGTTCCACTGAGTAAACTAACCTAGAAGAAGAATACAGAGAAAGAGGGAAGAAAGCAGGGCCTAGGCAAGGAGGAAATGTCCTAGAAACCTCCAGCCTGACAGCCGGGAAGCTGAGCCAGAGTCTCTGGATTCCAGGGCGGGAGCTGGTATCCGACTGACTAATAGTTATTGGTCTAGTCTTTTAAATTTCTTTTTTTTTTTTAATGTTTACTTTATTGATTTGAGAGAGAGGAAGGGAGAGAGTGAGAAAGAGAGGGACAGGAACATCAACTGTTCCTGTATGTGTCCTGACCTGGGATTGAACCAACGCCCTTTGTGATTTGGGTCTAACCAACCATGCATCCGGCCAGGGCAGTCAAGTCTTTTAAAACATGGCATTTCTCTCTGCGCCCTCTATTCCAAGATCACATTAGAAATTTTGAAAAACAAATCACAGTATAAGGAAGAAAGTAAACTATCTGTAAACTAACTCAGAGATAACCACTACTTGCATTTTTAAAACAATGTGACATGTAATTTTACTTGAACTTAACAGAAGGAAAAGAAACCAAACTTAAGATAAACATTTCTTCAAAATGAGATAGTATTTCTTTAAGAGTTCTCTAAAATTAAATCGTTAAGAGACATATAAAGAGGTTGGGTTATTGCAGAGGTTTTTAACCTGGGGTGATTTGACCCCTCTGGGGACATTTTGGCAATATCTAGGGACATTTTTGGTTGTCATACCTGGGAAGGGGGCTAATGGGTAAAGACGGGGGGTGCTGCTAAACATCCTACAATGCACAGGACAGTCCCCACAGCAAAGAATTATCCAGCCCAAGATGTCAACTTGGGGCGAGAAACTTGGGGGGGGGGGTGTTGCACAGCTGTATTTTAAATAGCATATAGTTTTACAGGGCCTAAGTTTGTTTCTAAGTTAGTAAGACAGTTTTTTCAGGGCTCAGCAGAGTAAGTGGTTGAGAGCACCACCTCCAGTCAGATGGTTTGAGTTTGAACTCTGACTCACCAGTAAAGTGACCTAGAGTAACCTCTTTAGGCCTTAATTTTCTCATCTACAAAATTGTGGTAACGTTAAACCTATGTCATTCAGCCATAGTGAGGAGTGAATGAGCTAATATAAATAATTAAAATGCTTGCAACAGTGTCTGGTTTATGCTAAGCTCCATGGAAATATTTGCTATTATTATTACTACTAATAATACTAAGTTATTAATATCTTAAACCAAGTAGAAAATACAAATAAAAGCTTAATTTGAAGATAAATGTCCTATGAAATTTAGTAGACAAAAGTAAATTTATGAGTAAAGTATTAAATATTTTTTGATGGAAACTTTAAGAAAAATAAGTGAGCCTGACCAGGTGGTGGCGCAGTGGATAGAGCGTCCGACTGGGATGCGGAGGGCCCAGGTTCGAGACCCCGAGGTTGCCAGCTTGAGCGCGGGCTCAACTGGTTTGAGCAAGGCTCACCAGCTTGAGCCCAAGGCCCCTGGTTCAAGCAAGGGATCACTCAGTCTGCTGTAGCCCCCAGTCAAGGCCCATATGAGAAAGAAATCAATGAACAACTAAGCTGCCGCAACGAAGAATTGATGCTTCTCATCTCTCTCCCTTCCTGTCCATTCCTCTCTCTGTCCCTCTCTGTCTCTGTCACACACATACACACACACACACACACACACACAAATAGTGAAATGAATATTTAGGGCCACTGTTTGCATTTTATACATTCTAAGAAACATACACATTAATTCAGAGATTAAACCAGGCTTTCCTGTGTTCTTGAATTATCTGATCAATGGTGGGTGACTTACTATTTCAGAAAACACTTTCTGTTTTCCTCTCTTTAGATTAAAAAAAAAATTGAATGCATTCTCATAGTTCAAAACTCAAAACAATAAAACAAGAGCTACACCACCCAGCCCTACTCCCACCACTGCCCCTCCCCCCTCCCACGGCAATTACTTGAAGTAGTTTCTGACGTATCAATCCACTGTGTCTCTCTGAAAGCAAACACAAATGCTGTGTATTCTTATTTAGCCCTTTTTTCTTAGGCAAAAGATATCATACTTTTCCATTTAACAATCTAACTCGGTTATCGATCTTCCATATTACATACAGTCTCTACTTTCAGCTTGGTACACAAGGAGCTGCTGTATTTTCTTTTAAGGTGATATAGTATTCAATTACATATTATGAATGTGTTTGTAATTTTTATAGATGTCAACAAATTGTCCTCCATGTAAGGTTGTGTCATTTTAGACTCCCACCGGTAATATATGAGTATGTCTGTTTCTCTCCAGGAATCACTGTAGTTTACAGACAACAGCTTAAAAGCATACCACACTGGCAGGCATTACTGGGAGGTAGAAGTGGAAACAAGCCTAAATGGACCTTGGGGGCTTGTCAAAGCTGTCTGCCTAAGAACGGGCAGAATGAACCGTTAGTTCAGGGTGCATTCTGGGAAACCATATTGCATTGGTCCTAGGAGAATCCGATTATTAATGCCAATGGTAAGACCCAATGAGACTGGCATTTTTTCCAGACTATGAGTTAAGTGAAATTTCCTTCTATTATTTGAATGATAGATATCTATAATTTTTACATCTCTTTTCAGAAACCCGTTGGCCTAATTTCTGTACTGAAGCAGATTCTGATTCTTTTAAAATCTCTGTAGTAACAGACTGTGGGAGATAAAGTGCTGGGGAAACCACCAAGTGTCATTTTCTCTCAGTTTGTGAGTGTAAATGAGTAAATTTAGTCTCAGTATTTATGGATTCTTTTAAAATTTTATTCCCCTAAGCCAAAATATATTTATTTTCTCCCTCATTTTTCAGCACGTATAAAAACATCCTAGGAATGTCAATTTCATAGGCGTTCTGGGTACTGTCTAGTGCTTTAGAAATTCTAAGACAAAATATTTGAGAATTACATTAGTTAACATAATATTTATATAAAACATATTTTTTATTTTAAAATAATTTATACCACATAGTTTACTTCATATTTGGATTCTTTATCATTCAGTTTCTTGTTTTTCCTGGAGTTTCTTTTTTTTGTTGTTTTTTTTGTTTGTTTGTTTTGTTTTTTTTTTTGCATTTTTCTGAAGCTGGAAACAGGGAGAGACAGTCAGACAGACTCCCACATGCGCCCGACTGGGATCCACCCGGCACTACCACCAGGGGGCGATGCTCTGCCCACCAGGGGGCGATGCTCTGCCCATCCTGGGCGTCGCCATGTTGCGACCCTCCTGGGTGTCGCCATGTTGCGACCAGAGCCACTCTAGCGCCTGGGGCAGAGGCCACAGAGCCATCCCCAGCGCCCGGGCCATCTTTGCTCCAATGGAGCCTTGGCTGCGGGAGGGGAAGAGAGAGACAGAGAGGAAGGCGCGGCGGAGGGGTGGAGAAGCAAATGGGCGCTTCTCCTATGTGCCCTGGCCGGGAATCGAACCCGGGTCCTCCGCACGCTAGGCCGACACTCTACCGCTGAGCCAACCGGCCAGGGCTTTCCTGGAGTTTCTAATCGTGTTTCTTTTTTCACGTTGACTACATGAAATACTTATCTTCATCTGATGGACAGCACGCAGCAGTAGATATAAAGGCTTCTATGTTTCACCAAAGGGCTTAGTTGCTCTGAAACCTTGGACCCCCAATATCTAGACCTCAACATACCCCAGTTTGCCACATAGTCCATTTTTCCAAAATCTCGTTCTTCTGAGGACCACTTCCACCAGATACTCATTGCTCTCAATATTCTAACTGCTATGTGCCCATTTTTTTCAGTGTTCTCCTTTTGGAACCACAGGCCATCCCAGTGCCTTACCTCTGACACAGTGTGATTTTGCCCAGTCCGCTTGTGGTGTGGCCATCGGACACGCCCCTCTCCCATCTTCTCTCCCTGAAGTACCTGCCTGCTTGGGCCGTGGTTATTCAGCTTTGGTTGAACCCCGCAGGTGCTGACTAGGGCCAAGTATGGTCCCATGTGGATAACCCGTGCGGGAGCTCAGACCCACGTGAACCTGGCCAGCGCCCCCCTCCTGGAGCAGGTGATGCGTCAGGAGGGCAAGTACCCCATACGGAACGACATGGATCTATGGAAGGAACACCGGGACCTGCATGGCCTGGCCTATGGGCCCTTCACCACGTGAGCTGGGGCCTGAAGGGACTGGAGCAGAGCCCCAGAGGGCCAGGCCCAAGGATAGTGGCCCTGGGAAACCTGTAGATTATGGGCAGGGTAGGACCTCTCTGTTTCCTTTGGACCTGATACTCAGTCTAGAAAGCCGAGGTTCGGATGGACTAAAAAGTCCAGGGACCATTCATTGACTTTTCCACTAGTATATTGTATGACTTTGGACAAATGAATAATTTCCCCTTCCTTGGCCTTAAACATTTCTCATTCATAAAATAGGAAATTTGGACTAGAGTATCTCCAAGGTAACTCTAGGACATTTACCAGCTTCGTTATTACATTAGGGTTAAAAATATGCCAACTCAAGTCATAATGGGACATATCTGTTTTTAGTTGAAAAAGTACCATCACTATATTACTTGTGAGGGCTTAATTTTATTTTTAAAATATGTACTGTATGTTTGCCTGATCAGTGGTGGCACAGTGGATAGAGTGTCAACCTGGGATGCTGAGGTCCCAGGTTCAAAACCCCGAGGTCATCAGCTTGAGTGTGGGGTTGCTCACTTGAGCGTCGGATCATCGATGTGATTTCATGGTCACTGGCCTGAGCTCAAGGTCGCTGACTTGAGCAAGGGGTCATTGGCTTGGCTGGAGCTCCCTGGTCAAGGCACATATGAGAAGCAATCAATGAACAGCTAAAGTGCCACAACTATGAGTTGTTACTTTTCATCTCTCTGCCCCCCCCCATTCACTTGCTGTTGCTTTAAAAGATTATTATGTATTGTGTGCTTGCTGTTGGATACAAGTTTCCTGGATGTTCTCTATGCACAGGAACAGATGTAGGTTTCAGCCTTGAAGTTGTATCTAGAAAAGTGAGGATTATTTTGGCAGTGACAAACTGAAGGATGGGCTGAGTATGTTCTATACCCATATGCCCGCTGGGATAAATAATTGAGAATCACCGGTGATAAACCATTCCCAGTGCCACAGGTTGTAATTGGATATATTACAGGCTTTTTTTTTTTTTTTTTTTCTATATGTTAACAGTATGTTAACAGAGCTCCAAAAACAATGAATGGCTTTTTATTTTCCCTAGTTGTTTGGCATCCGTGTTTTAGTCAATTCTTAAAGTGGCTCCTGGTGGAGGTAACAGGAACAATGGTAGTAAGTAGCTATGTGTTTATGCTGTGCCAGGCATCGGGCTATGCTCTTTATATTGATTATTTCATTTTATTCTCACAACATGGCCGTGAAGGAGATTTTTATTACCATTTTACAGATGAGGAAACTGAGGCCTAGGGAGGTTTTTGTGTCACTTGCCAGAGCTGACACAAGTAGTGGGTGGTGGAACAGATCTCTGATTCTGGAACTGAAGAACTTATTGCCCTGGATCCTTGGGAGAAGAAACCAGCTGGTTGGAGGGTTCATTTCCTGTCTTGATGCCTATATATTTGTTCTCTCATAGCATGGTTTTCTTTCTTTTTCCTGGTTCCTTAGGTGGACAGTTTTAGAACTTAACAATTCCTGGGCCCTTTATTCAAAGTTCTTGGAAAAGAATAAAGAACAACTGCTCTTCAAGAACTCTTTACCTTGATTCTGACCCTGAGAGCAAGATTTGGTTCTCTCTCTTTATTTTTTCTTCCTTTCCAAGTGAGAGGATGGGAGATAGATAGACTGACTCCTATATGTGGCCTTACTGGGATCCACCTGGCAACCCTTGTCCGGGGTCGATACTCTGCCCATCTGGGGCCGTTCTTGCAACCAGGCTATTTTTAGTGCCTGAGGTGGAGGCTTCCCAGAGCCATCCTCAGTGCCTGGGGCTGATGTGCTCAAACCAATCAAGCCATGGCTGAGGGAGGGGAAGAGAGATAGATAACGTGAAGGGGGAGGGGAGCATTGGAGAAGCAGATGGTTGCATCTCTTGTGTTCCCTGACTGGAAATCTAAACCTGGGCCAATGCTCTACTACTGAGCCAACCAGCCAGGGCAAGATTTGGTTCTCAAGCTCTCACCAATGCAGACAACCTCTGGACTTCAAGGCTCAAATTTAGAATCAGAGCCAAACATTATGTAGCTTCCTTTGTCATTGATTTTTTTCTCTAAAGCCAGTTTCCTATATAGTATATTATACCATATAGGTGTATTTAAATTAAATGCCATTTTGCTAACCTATGATAATAAAGGTGGTCTTGCTTTAACATTTGTATTTTTAAATCTCAGTTTTATGAAGCATTGTTTCCCCAAGAAATATTTTATCAGTCACAGAAATGTTCTCATTTAAGTTCCACAAATCTGATTCCTACTGTTGGGGGGTTTTACTCTTGGGGTAACCTACAACCTGAAGTTTCAGGAAATGGTTCTATTCTGGTTTTCATTTCTTTTTCAGCAACACTTTTTGTTTATCTTTTTTTTAGGTTTTCCTCAATATAATAACACTCCTGGGGTTTGAGGTTCTTCTTAATAAATACTTTTTAAATATAAAAAACAGATTCTTGACTTAAGATTTTTAATGTTTTTCTTTTTAAAATACCTTATTGGTTTTTAAAATTCAAAAGGAATATTTATTGTAAAACTCCAATAATAAGATATTGTCTTTCCACCGGTCACTCCCATCCCATCCTCCTAGTAATCCTGGCCAGTTAGTGTGTATTCTTCCCTACTTAATGTAGAAACATGCAAATATATATATATATATACACACACACGGGTATGTAAGGTTTCCTCTCTTCCTTTTTTTTTTTTTTTTTGTATTTTTCTGAAGTTGGAAACGGGGAGGCAGTCAGACAGACTCCTGCATGTGTCTGACCGGGATCCACCTGGCATGCCCACCAGGGGGCGATGCTCTGCCCAGCTGGGGCATTGCTCTGTTGCAACCAGAGCCATTCTAGCGCCTGAGGCAGAGGCCATAGAGCCATCCTCAGCGCCCGGGCAAACTTTGCTCCAATGGAGCCTTGGCTGTGGGAGGGGAAGAGAGAGACAGAGAGGAAGGAGAGGGGGAGGGGTGGAGAAGCAGATGGGCGCTTCTCCTGTGTGCCCTGGCCGAGAATCGAACCCGGGACTCCTGCATGCCAGGCCGACGCTCTACCACTGAGCCAACCAGCCAGGGCCTTCCTCTCTTCCTCTTAAAATTGGACCATATTATACTTATTATTCTGCAACTAGCTTATAAAAAGTGGACTTGTCCCAGCCTGCTTAGGAAAGGTAATAGGTTTAGGGGGGTATCTGAGGTTGGGGGCAGCCCTCAAATATCAAGTGCCCCCTGGAAAGCACACACCCAACCAAGCGAGCCTCCCAGCCCAACTAGAATGAGGGACTAAACCACCTACTGGTTGGCTGTGGCAAGAAGGTTTGGGGCATCAGCCTAGTGGGGCTCCCTGTTCCCTTGGCCCTTTGAACCAGGAAAAGCACAAAGATCCAGGATCTGAGCTCCCCAGGAACTCTAATTATCTCCTCCTTCATTGATCATTCTCTACACTCATGGACTGAACCACTACAGTGCCTCCTCATTTCACATACAGAGGGCTCTGGAGCTGTATGCTGTACTTTGAAGATAATCATACTTAACAGCCAGGCACGGATCTAAGCACTTTAATTATCTGAACAATCCTACCATGATAGGCACTCGTATCATTCCCATTTTACAGAAGGGGAAACTGAGGTACAGAAGAGTTCAGTTCAGCTTGCCTATGGTCACTCTACTTAGTAATCATCATACCTGTGATTTCCCCCTAAGCAGTCTGGTTCTATATGCCCACCTTAACCACTTCCACTTTGTTGTAGTGAGATTTTAGAATTTTGTGATTCAAAAAACCTATCTTTTGAAAGTTTGGTGATTCTATCATTTTCAATCTTTTTTTTTTTTTTTTTTTTGTATTTTTCCTTGGTTAGAAGCGGGGAGGTAGTTAGACTCCCACATGTGCCTGCCTGACCGGGATCCACCTGGCACGCCCACCAGGGGGCGATGCTCTGCCCATCTGGGCGTTGCTCTATTGGGGCCAGAGCCATTCTAGTGCCTGAGGGGGAGGCCATGGAGCTGTCCTCTGCACTCGGGCTAACTTTGCACCAATGGAGTCTTGACTGCGGAAGGGGAAGAGAGAGATAGAGAGAAAAGAGAGGGGGGAGGGTAGAGAAGCAATGGTTGCTTCTCCTGTGTGCCCTGGCCGAGAATCGAACCCGGGACTTCCACACACCAGGCCGACACTACCGCTGAGCCAACTGGCCAGGGCCTGTTATCAATCTTAAAATGAGACTTTCCTAGACTCTGTAGGGGTCTTGGGGTGGGAAGATGCCCTCTAATCTAACCCCCATCAGATGGTTACACGTGCTGCTCCTCTGTTCCCCACAGGCAAGGACATCACTGGTACCAGCTACGCCAGGTTCTGAACCAGCGGATGCTGAAGCCAGCTGAGGCTGCGCTCTACACGGATGTTCTGAATGAGGTGATTGACAGCTTCATGGCTCGCCTGAACCAGCTTCGGGCAGAGAGTGCCTCTGGAGATCAGGTGCCCGACACGGCTCACCAGTTCTACTACTTTGCCTTGGAAGGTACCTTTGTTGGGAGAGGGGCTAGGTGGGCATGGGTCAGAGGTAGGTTGTGCTTCCTCTCCTCAAAGCCCCCTGCGTTCCGTGTGCCATGGCACTGCCTCCTGTGATGGCCTCTGTGCCCCACCAGCTATTTGCTACATCCTGTTTGAGAAACGTATCGGCTGCCTGGAGCGCTCCATCCCCCCGGACACAGAGGCCTTCGTCAGATCTGTCGGGCTCATGTTCCAGAACTCACTCTATGCCACCTTTCTGCCCAAGTGGACCCGCCCCCTGCTGCCGTTCTGGAAGCGATACCTGGATGGCTGGAACACCATCTTCTCTTTTGGTGAGGAAGCCAGGAAATGAGTTTGGGGCGGCAGGTCCCGGGGACTCTGCATTAGCAGTCTCTCCCAGGGTCTCCTCCCTCCGGCTACCAGCTATCGGAGTGGCTCTTGGTCCTTGGAGATCATGACTTTTAACCTTGTCCTCCCCTGCTGTCCATTGTGTCCCTGTAGGGAAGAAGCTGATTGATCAGAAACTCGAGGAGATAGAGGCCCAACTGCAGACAGGAGGGCCGGATGCGGTCCAGATATCTGGCTACCTGCACTTCCTGCTGACCAGCGGACAGCTCAGTCCTCACGAGGCCATGGGCAGCCTTCCTGAGCTTCTCATGGCTGGGGTAGACACGGTGCGTGAGGGGGTCCAGCGAGGAGATCAGGGGCTCCCATCCTGATCCAATTCCCCATTATTCCCATCCTGAACCTGACCTTCGTCTATTCAGGTACCTGCTTCTCTTTCTGTAACATGGATGTAGAGCTAGAAGGAAAATGGAGGTTGGGTGGGTCACTCAGCCCAGCAGAGGCGGGCAGGGAATTGTCCTTTTGTAAGAGGGATTGCATCACTTTCTGGAGCCTCGCTGACAGCTGGGACGTTTCAGCTCACATCTAATTTAACTCTGTAGTACTGTATGTAATTTAAGTGGCCAGGTGTAGAGCTTGTCTGTTTCATGTTGGGTTTCTCTATGTTACATTCTCCTCTGTTGTTAGAATGCGATTCTCCATCACTGGTTTTTATTCTACTGCAGGGTCACGGTTAGCATGGACGGTCCCATGAACCCCTGTCTTATTCTGCCATACTCATGACAAATTAGTTTTCCTTCCATGTTTCTCATGCCCCTTCTCACACCCTCCCACCACCTGATTCTTTCCTAGAAGTCCCTTCTCACTTCATCTCTCACTCTGTTTCCCAGACATCCAACACGCTGACATGGGCCCTGTACCATCTTTCAAAGAGCCCAGAGATCCAGGAGGCCTTGCATGAGGAAGTGGTGGGCGTGGTGCCAGTGGGGCGGGTGCCCCAGCACAAGGACTTTGCCCACATGCCCCTACTCAAGGCTGTGCTTAAGGAGACCCTGCGGTATGCTGCTGTCCCGGGAGCACCAGGTCCCCGTGTGGGGGCTGACTCAGAGACAGGAGTGGGAAGCGGGGACTGGGGGGGTTAGGGCTGGTGGGGGGAGGGTGAAGTGGGAGGAGGGGCCGGGGGACCAGAGAGGTGTGGTTGAAGAGGTGGGCGCCCTGCCCCTCCTTGGATCCAGAGGCAGGCCTGCATTTTCTTTTCCCTGCAGTCTCTACCCTGTGGTCCCCATAAATTCCCGGGTAATCACGGAAAAAGAAGTTGAAGTTGGTGGTTTCCTCTTCCCCAAGAATGTGAGTGGGGCTAGGGAGCTGGGGTTCCCAGGGTGCCTCACCGCCCTAAGCTGACGTGCCGCCCATTCTTCCTCTGAAGACCCAGTTTGTGTTCTGCCACTATGTGGTGTCCCGGGACCCCAGCGTTTTTCCTGAGCCGGAGAGCTTCCAACCCCATCGCTGGCTAAGGAAGGGTCAGACTGATACCCTCGGGGCCCAGCACCCATTTGGCTCCGTGCCCTTTGGTTATGGGGTCCGGGGTTGCCTGGGCCGCAGGATTGCAGAGCTAGAGATGCAGCTGTTGTTGGCCAGGGTGAGTGGGGAGAGGCGGGAGGTGTGGGGGCCGGGACGGGGCGAGGAGGCCGTGGGAGGAGAGGCAGGGAGGCTTGGGGTGGGAACAGGCGGAGGACGGCGGAGGATGGTGATCACACATGTTGACTGCCCATATTCATTTTATCTCCCAGCTGATCCAGCACTATGAGGTGGTCCTGGCCCCTGAGACAGGGGAGGTGAAGAGTGTGGCCCGCATTGTCCTGGTTCCTCATAAGAAGGTGGGCCTGCGTTTCCTGCAGAGACAGTGTTGAACCGGGCCTCTGCCATCCTGACGCTTGCCCTAGAGGCCCCGCCTTGGCACAATGATTCCTGGCCACTGTCGTGTCTCAGATGAGGAGTGGGAGAGGTGGGCTGCCAGATACCAGAGGCTGCAGAAACTCAGTGTACTTCCCATAGAACCCTGAGCTTTTGCTACTTTTATTATTTTGCTCATCTCCCTCTTAGAAAAAAAGGCCAGACCCTTGTCACATTGCTATCCTTGGGGAAATATAGAATAAAGGGACTTCTATTGATAATTGGAGACCTTGGTCATTCTTTTTGACAATCCAGCATCTGAACCCCTTTTGTGTTTGGGGAATGCCCTCTCTCCTCTTGGGAATCTTGGAGGGAGGCAGAGCCACCACCCTCCATGGACACTGAGAACACCATATGCTTCCCCAGATCTTACAGAGAGGCCTTGGCTTCCCCTGGCACTGGCTGAGGCCCCACCTGAGCAGGGGCCACAGAGGTACTCCAAGGTGCTGACAATAGCACCCTCTTTTGAACAGAAAGTGCTTAGAAATAGGCAGCGATGTGCTACCCAAATTGTTGGAAAAGCTCTAAGCTAGGCCTGTAAGAGTGACTTCTAGGAGCCCTGGCCGGTTGGCTCAGCGGTAGAGTGTCGGCCTGGTGTGCGGGGGACCCAGGTTTGATTCCTGGCCAGGGCACATAGGAGAAGTGCCCATTTGCTTCTCCACCCCCCCTTCCTCTCTGTCTCTCTCTTCCCCTCCAGCAGCCAAGGCTCCATTGGAGCAAAGATGGCCCGGGTGCTGGGGATGGCTCCTTGGCCTCTGCCCCAGGCGCTGGAGTGGCTCTGGTTGCGGCAGAGAGACGCCCCGGAGGGGCAGAGCATCGCCCCCTGGTGAGCAGAGCATCCGCCCCTGGTGGGCGTGCCGGGTGGATCCCGGTCGGGCGCATGCGGGAGTCTGTCTGACTGTCTCTCCCTGCCGTTTCCAGCTTCAGAAAAATACAAAAAAAAAGAAAAAAAAAGAAAAAGAAAAAAAAAAGAGTGACTTCTAGGACATCACCAGGGCACTAAGTTGGGGAGCACCACGTTGGCCACACTCAGGGGGATGAGAGTTGGGAAGCTCTCACTACAACTACTGGCCCTAGAGCTACTCCATGTCTCTCAGGTCTATGCTGGCCAAAAACAAACAGAAAAACAAACAAACAAATAAACAGTCCCCAAAACAACAGGCTTCCCTCCCAACTCCTGCCTCTTACTCTGCATGAAACCAGGAGTCACTGGCCTTGGGCCTCTGCCAGTGTCTCCGGAGCAACCAGGAGCAGCAGAAACACAGCCTCTGCCTCACAACTACCTTACAAATCCCTCCCACATACATCTGATGGTTGGGACCTGAGTTCTACCTGCAACTCTAGCTGCAAGGGATTCTGGGGATTAGAATTTTTAGCTTTCAAGCCTTTTTAGTACAGAAAGCCAACTAGAAGTAAAGCAGGTTCGCATTGAGATCCAATGTACCATACCACGAGCCTGAGAAGTCAGCGAGCGGAGTCCCGGTCCCAGTTGTAAATTTCTACTGAGTCATAAGAAATGAAAGTCGAGTTTCTTACGTGTGTGGGGATTTGAGTTTGAGCCCATTGAAAAAGCACGTACTTGTTCTGACTAAAATCCTTCGGTGGCTCCCCTTAGCACTCAGGTCAGGCAAAGTTCCCGGTCCTTACTGTGGCTTAGAGGATTCCTGTTCTGGCACCCTCCCATCCACACTCCCCCCTCACCCTCCTTTTTCCCCCACCCCCCAAGATACTCTTTCCACAGCTGAGCCCCAGTTCCTTGTATTTCCCTGAGCTCTTTTTGGCTTCAATACTTCATGTTCCTTTTGGCTTCAATACTTTGTACTTGCTGTCCCCTCTCCTTGGAACACACTCTTCACCAACTGTCATGTCATCCCAAAGAACTTGCATCTCCCTAGGACTCAGCTTTGCCTCTGCAAAGCCTTCCCTGACCTCTCTGGGCGTGTGAGCACTTCCTTTGTGCTCCCCTGTCTGGGCGGTGTGAGCACTCCCTTTGTGCTCCCCTGTCTGGGCGGTGTGAGCACTTCCTTTGTGCTCCCCTCCTGGGCTGTGTGAGCACTTCCTTTGTACTCCCCTGTCTGGGCGGTGTGAGCACTTCCTTTGTGCTCCCCTCCTGGGCTGTGTGAGCACTTCCTTTGTGCTCCCCTGTCTGGGCGGTGTGAGCACTTCCTTTGTGCTCCCCTGTCTGGGCGGTGTGAGCACTTCCTTTGTGCTCCCCTGTCTGGGCGGTGTGAGCACTTCCTTTGTGCTCCCCTCCTGGGCTGTGTGAGCACTTCCTTTGTGCTCCCCTCCTGGGCGGTGTGAGCACTTCCTTTGTGCTCCCCTCCTGGGCGGTGTGAGCACTTCCTTTGTGCTCCCCTCCTGGGCGGTATGAGCACTTCCTTTGTGCTCCCCTGTCTGGGCGTGTGAGCACTTCCTTTGTGCTCCCCTCCTGGGCGGTGTGAGCACTTCCTTTGTGCTCCCCTCCTGGGCGGTGTGAGCACTTCCTTTGTGCTCCCCTGTCTGGGCGGTGTGAGCACTTCCTTTGTGCTCCCCTGTCTGGGTGGTGTGAGCACTTCCTTTGTGCTCCCCCGCCTCCTGCTCCTGCAGCACTGAACACCCAGTTTGTTCACCTTGTTGCAGACCTGACTGTCTCCCCAGGCAGCTGCAGACCCCATGGAGGGCACAAACAAAGCTCCTTGCAGTTTGAATCCCAGTATCTAACTCTGTGCCTAGCGCTTAGGAGGTGGTTGACAAATGTTTATTGATTGAGAAGAGACTGGAATTGGAAGAAGGAAAGGGAAGGACAGGGATGGATGTGAGTTTCCATATTGAGAAGAGAAACTTGGAGGGAATTGAAAGGAATTCTTGGTGACAAAGGAGTGGACCTTGACTCTTCCGATGTAGATGTTCACTGGTGATGGCTCCTTACGAATGCAGAGGATTGGGGCTGGGCTTGGAGGATGCCAGGGTCCCTGTCACAATGTCAACCAAAGCAGACTTATGCCTTTACCAGTGTGCTGCTCCTTCAGATGACCAAAGGTGCGCTGTCCAAGCCGCATGAACCCTCAGTGCCGATGCTTGGGTAGGGGGATGTTGAAGTGTGGCTTGGGTTTGGGGTTTTGTAGCACCTATCAAAGAGTGTCAGCATTCACGGTCTGTAGTTCAGTTGATGAATGTATAAGCTAATTTCCCATTGAAATTTCTGAAGATCTTGTATAGCCATGGGTAGAATATTACTCAGCCATTAGAAAGGAATGAAGTACTGATCATGCTGTGTTGCGGATGGACCTTGACATGTTATGTTAATGAAAGAAACCAAACACAAAAGACCACATCATTTTTTAAAATTAAATTAGTTGGGGGTAACATTGGTTAATAAGATTATATAGGTTTTCGCCTGACCAGGCGGTGGCACAGTGGATAGAGCGTCAGACTGGGATGCAGAGGACCCAGGTTCGAGACCCCGAGGTCGCCAGCTTGAGTGCGGGCTCATCTGGTTTGAGCAAAAGCCTACCAGCTTGAACCCAAAGTCGCTGGGTCCAGCAAGGGGTTAGTCAGTCTGCTGGGGGCCTGCGGTCAAGGCACATATGAGAAAGCAATCAATGAACAACTAAGGTGTTGCAATGCGCAATGAAAAACTAATGATTGATGCTTCTCATCTCTCTCTGTCCCTGTCTATCCCTCTCTCTGACTCACTCTCTGTCTCTATAATAAATAAATAAATAAATATTAAAAAAAAAGATTATATAGGTTTCAAGTGTAGATTTCTGTAACACATGATCTGTATATTGTGTTGTGTGCCCACCACCCAAAGTCAAATCGTCTTCCGTCACCATATATTTGGAAAATACCACGTCTTGTATGCACGATTCTATTTACATGAAATGTTCAGCATAGGCAGATCCACAGGGACAAAAAGCAGATTAGTAATTGCCAGAAGCCAGGGGGGAGGGAGAACGGGGAGTGATGGTTAACAAATACAGTTTCCTCTGAACGATGACTACGGTCTGCAGTTAGATAATGGTGATGGCTGCGCAACTTTGTGAATGTGTTAAATACCACTGAATTGTACACTTCCAAAGAATGACTTTAAAGAGTATGTGAATTATATCTCAACTGAAAAAAAATCCATGCAGATGAGCTTGTAGAAGTATAAGCAACAGCTCTAGAGGCCCCACGGGAAGTTCTGGGGCGGCACTGTTCTCCTGTGCATCTGTAGGGCCTAACATCCAACCTCCAATCGCAAAACCAGAAATGCAGAGCCTGGGCCCTGGCCGGTTGGCTCAGCGGCAGAGCATTGGCCCAGCACGTGGAGGTCCTGGGTTCAATTCCTAATCAGAGGATAGGAAAATGGCTGGGAGTTAGACTCTTGTCCTGAGACAAGTCTTTGGTGCGGACTTTGGAACTCCAAGTCCTGCGGGGGCAGAATGCTGCCCCTGCGAGCACTGGTAAGATTGTTTAAAGGAAACAGCTGATCCCTGTGGCCTTTCCCTACATGCCTGAAAGATAATAGTTAATTACCCTTCTCTGCACCTGAACCCAGGCTCTTCTAATTTGCTTGATGAGCAAAGAGACCAATAAATACGATGAGGCTGCAGAGATCTGGGCTCTCAGTCCTAGAGGCTGTGAGTCCCCTGTACTCATCTTTTCTGTGTGTTGTGTCTTGTGTGTTTTTCTTAAGTACTACAGCGCCTTCCTTTCATACACACCCACTGCTGAGCTGGTCGTGGCATCAGGGCACACAGGAGAAGCGGCCACCTGCTTCTCCACACCCTCCCCCTGCGCGCGCTCTCTCTCTCTCTCTCTCTCTCTCTCTCTCTCTCTCTCTCTCTCTCTCTCCCTTCTTCTCCTGCAGCCATGGCTTATTGGAGCAAGTTGGCCCTGGCTGCTGAGGAAGACACCATGGTCCTGCCTCAGGTGCTAAAATAGCTTGGCTGTTGAGCAACAGAGCAACGACCTCAGATGGGCAGAGCTTGCCAGGTGGATTCCGGTTGGGGCGCATGCGAGAGTCTGTCTCTCTGTCTCCCCACCTCTCACTTGATAATAAAAACAAAAAAGAAAAGAAATGCAGAGCCCTAACAGGAGCTCAGCAGGTTGGTGAAGTGATGATGTGCTAGTGAGGATCAATGAAAGAGCAGGTGAGGCGTAGGCACAGCTTCAGAGGCTACCCCACAACAGTATTTTCCGTCAGTGATAAGTGAATGTTGTGTTCTACAAGAAACAAAAGCCACAGAGCTAAGAGCTATTAACACAACTAGAAAAACCTTGCCCACAGGCGAAGCTCTGGGGAGAATCAAAGACTTCTAACCTGAACATAGAGAAACAAAACACAACATGACCAAAAAGATTTGCTCTTTTATAAAAGAGATTCTTTTGTTTTAAATTTTAAAAGATTTTTATTGAAATATAATATACCTGTGGAACAGTGCATATACACCATATGTGCATGTGAAGCTCTTCTGCCTATCTTGGGGGGTTGAAAATGGCTTCTGTCAGCTGCTATTCCAGCACAATGCCTGGATGAGATTTATTTAATGGAAGTGAAAAACTTACTTTCTTTGATAGGATGTGATGTAATAGTGTGGGCCCTTTCCCTTGCACCTTTCTCTCTGGAGGGTGAAAAACATCAGCTCTGGATGGAGGTTTGGACAAGGCCTATCAGAGGCCAGTGATGAGGCAAATGTCTGAGGTTTGGGGTCTCAAGGACTCTGGGCTGCCCCCAAAAGTCACAGCAGAGGGATGTCACAGTGAGGGTCTCTGATAACCCACCCCGACCTGACTCTATAAGGAAAGAATAATGGGATTCAGGATAACTGCAGAAGAGAGAACATTAATTCAGCACAACGGGTGTACCTTTGGCTGAAAGAAATGTCTCCCCAGGGTGGTGAACTGCTGAATCCTCAGGAGAGTGTGCCCAGGGGGTTGACATCTATCTTCTCTCAAGGACAGTGGAGAGGGGAAGACTACCTTTCTCAGCCTGCCCGTTTCACCTGAAGCCTTGCTGTGACCCCTGAAGATCTGCTCATTCTGAGCAACCCAGGGCATCACCCACAAGGCTGACCCTGCGGACCTTCCCTAGAGCCAGCGCAGGTGGAGGCAGCCTGCCCTGGCCCCCACCAAGGACACTGTCACTTTATGAGCAAGCACCCTCATCCCATCCTCCCACTGGAGCTTAAGACCCAGAACCTCCCAGGAAGGGCCAGAGCAGAGCCAGCACCTGACCTGTGGGTTAGAGCAACACTAGAAATGGAAGCTGAGAATTTGAGAAAATGCCTTTATTTGTTACCTAGCCCATCAAGCTCGTGTCTCTACTTGGTTGCTCTGTGCAGTCAATGGGGTGGGACCATGCTTCAGATATGTTAGCCTCTCTCTGCCCCCTGGCCAGCTCGCTATATCTATTGCCACAGTGGAGGGTGACAGAGCAGAAGCTCATTGTTGGCTTTGGAATTTCAAAAGCCTGATCCTCAAGGTGGGTGGCAAAAACTCAAGACATATACATGGATTTAGAAGAATATATGAAGGATTTTTTTTTAATTTACTCATTTTTAGAGAGGAAAGGGAGAGACAGAGAGAGAGAGAAGGGGGGAGGAGCTGGAAGCATCAACTCCCATATGTGCCTTGACCAGGCAAGCCCAGGGTTTCGAACCGGCGACCTCAGCATTTCCAGGTCGATGCTTTATCCACTGTGCCACCACAGGTCAGGCCTGGAAGAATATATGAAGGGTTAGAGAAAAATGCTCCATCTTCCCCATTGGGTAAAGATTCCACAGGCTGGTAACGTTTGGGGAAGCAAAGACTGTAGACTTTTCTGGGGTTCCTGAGAAGGAGCTGAGGGGAAAAAGAATGACAAGTACTCCAGAGAGGTTTAGAGGTGATAGAGGAGAAAAGCCCTGGGCCCCATGTTCCCCAGGGAGAGTCTGGGAAAACCGCAAGGCTCAAGAGTGGAACAGGCCACTTGCTGTTCATCTCAGCAGATGGGCTTGGGACAGCCCCACAGAGCTTCCTGAAGCCCACAGCGGTGCAGGGCCAGGAGCTAGAATGTCCTCATGCCCCAAGAGCAGACAGATCCAAAGAGGCTTCATGGTAGAGAGTGAGGGAGCAGAGCAGGGACCATGCCCACCAATGACCAACCAAGTGACAACCAGATGGAGGGGGATGTTTTAGCAGGAGCTGACATGGAGGGATGATGATGACTGAGGAACAAATTTCTATACGATTGAAAGCCTCCTCTCCTTGCTGAAGTTAACCCCAGGAAAAGATAGGATGGGGACCCCTAATTCTCTGAGATTAATTTCTACCACCTGGTGAAATGGGCTTCATAATAGAAACTGCATCGTGTTAGAAAAATAAAGTTGTTTCTTGTAGATGACTGAGTTGTAGCTACCATGTAAGTAACTAATTACTATTTTCTTTATGGTTTCATTATAAATAAAAGATGAAAAAGAAATCTCGGCGGAATAACATTCAACATACAAAAGAAACGCCACTCGCGGCGTTTGCCAATTACAGATTTTCCTTTGAGTCTCTGAATTCACAAAGTGCAGGGATCTTGCCACAAGTTCAGGTCAAATGACTGTATCATTTTCTGAGTGAAACTTATAGAAGGAAGTTCATGAGTTGTTCTTTTTCTTTTCATTTTCCCTATCATTCATCCTCAGTGGTCTGTATACAAGGCCATCACTGGAGGCTGAGAACAGTGTTTGCTGGTGAGAGCGAAGGACAGGAACAGAGGGAGTGTACCCACTTCAACAGGCAGCTCTGTAAATAACTACTGCTCCATGGTGCCCCCAGCAGCCCTGAACTGACAGTGCAGGGGGAATAGGAGGGCAGTGGCCAAGCTGTGGGATCCCTAAGGCTGTTCCGGTGGGGGAAGAGCAGTTGGAACTCCCAGGAGCTGGGATTCGAGCAGCAGGTAGTCCAGAAGCTGAAGAATCCAGAGCTCTGACTAAACCCATGGGCTGAGTGAGGGCTCACCACTCCCCTGGGCCAGTCATGACCCAGGTGGGGAAAGTGATGTGGGTGGGTATGGAGCAGTCGGCCCTGGGGCTATCCCATTGTCTCTGGTTCAGGGACTTCTAGGCTTGACTCAGCTGTTCTCCTTAGTTTCATCGTCCCATAGTGCACTGGGCATCCCAAGGGCTTCTGGGAGCATAGGCAGGGCAAGAGTGTTTAGGGAGGGCTGGAGAAGCCTGTGAGGAAAAGAGAGCAGAAGATGGTGACTAAATGGCCTTGGAGGGGAGGTTGCCTTTCCAGTAGGGGAACCTCAGTCTTGCCATCCACTGCCAGGTAGGTGAAATCTGCACCCCCGCCCTTCTGCAAACCCTGAGCAAACACACTCCCAGGAAAACGTCTGAGATCGTGGCACCTTTACTGAGATGAGTCTTCAGAAGCTTCCTCCTTTTAGCCTTAGTTCTTACAGAGCAGGGAAATTTCACTCAACAAAGGTTTATTAACTTGCTTCCTTCCGGTAGTAGAATTCCAAGCAGGTGCGAATTGAATTGTGAGAGGGCAGGTCAACCCCCCCGGAGCACTGGAAGTCCCATCACACTGCCTCACCTTTACCCTGGCCCCTGGGCACCCTTCCTTTGAGGGGGCTCAATGACCTCGGCTGAGATGGAACACAGTGGTGGCCCTGGGGTGAGTTGTGACATTTGTAGTGTTCACGGGGCTGCTCAGCTATGAGCTGGGCTCCTCCCACCCTCAGGGTGCCCCAGTCTGAGATCTGGGAGCCCAGAAAGACTGAGGGGCTGGTGTTGAGGCCAATGGTCCAGGGCAGAGCCTACCTGAACCAGAGTCAAACCAGTTAACGGGGGTTGGAGAAGATGAAGGCCGACGCCCCAGCTCTCTTCCTTGGCTTCGGGTGTGGAAGGTGTCCTGAGGACGACGACTCGGGTATTCTCAGGCGCTGAGGGCCTCGATGCCAGCAGGGCTGAGCACCACTGCCTGAAGGATGTCAGAGAGGGACACCACTCCCAGAAGATGCTGGTTCTCATCCACTAGCACCAACCGGTGTACCTGTGGGCCCACAGATGTTCGGTCAGGGGACAGAGCCATGCAGCCAGGGCAGCCGGGGAGTCAGGCCTCGACGGGACATAACTGGGGGAGCAACAGAGTATCTCTCATACCACCCCAACGAATTCAATTCAAAACCAGTTAAGGGGCGGACGGACCTGACCTCCCTGGGGTAAACAGCTGGCTGTGGCCCACGGCACGAGGGCCTCATGGACAAGACCAGTTGCAGACCACACGGACACCAAGAGCTTGACCATGAAGTAGGAGGACAGGGCAGGTGCCCAGTGTGTCGGGAGAGCTGGAGTGGTTCCTGAGAAGGACTGGGCCGTGGGTGGTGAAGCGCGGAGGAGGGGCAGGGGTTACCTGCTCCCGGGCGATCCGGTCAATGACTTCCCCCAAGCTCTCCTCCGGCCGGCAGGAAAGGACTCCCTCCAGGCACAGTGTCCTCTGCCTCAGGGCTTCCCCCACGCTCATGTCCAGGTGGTTGTAGGTATGCTGGGCGGCCAGGTGCTGGGCAGAGCAGGCAGCACTGCTCTTAGTCCCCCTTCAACCAGGCTCTAGCCCACAGGCATCACCCCCTACACACTGGAGAGGGTCCACCTGGCCCACAGACGCCTTTGGTTCTTACCCCCACAGCCTCCCTGCAGCCTCCCCAGCCCCCCGCCGTTCCCCACAGACACTCACGATCACATCGAAGCGGGAGTAGAGGCCCACGACCTGACCTGCGATGGTGGCGGGTGGGGTGAGAGAAAGACAGGGAGTAGGTTCAGATCAAAACCAGGATGCTGGCCCTGGCCGGTTGGCTCAGCGGTAGAGCGTCGGCCTGGCGTGCGGAGGACCCGGGTTCGATTCCCAGCCAGGGCACATAGGAGTAAGAGCCCATTTGCTTCTCCACCCCCTCCCCCTCCTTCCTCTCTGTCTCTCTCTTCCCCTCCCACAGCCAAGGCTCCATTGGAGCAAAGATGGCCCGGGCGCTGGGGATGGCTCCTTGGCCTCTGCCCCAGGTGCTAGAGTGGCTCTGGTCATGGCAGAGCGACGCCCCGGAGGGGCAGAGCATCGCCCCCTGGTGGGCAGAGCGTAGCCCCTGGTGGGCGTGCCGGGTGGATCCCGGTCGGGCGCATGCGGGAGTCTGTCTGACTGTCTCTCCCCGTTTCCAGCTTCAGAAAATAAAAGAAGAAGAAGAAAAAAAAAACCAGGATGCTGTGCACGGGCCTGGGGTGGGTTTTTGGAATGAATCTCTCAACATTCCCCAGCCCCACCCCCCCTCGAACTACTGGCTCTATAATGAAGCATTGAAGCCCACAGATCAAACAGCATCCCGGAGGGAGAGAGACGACCTGATGTGACACAATATGAGTATGTTACATCACTTTGGAAGCTCTAGCCCAGTGATTTCCAACATTTTTTTTTCATGGCACAAACACACACTAATTACTAAGGTCAGTGCCCCTGGCTAAATACAACCATTTTCATCTCATGGCACAAATAAATTAGTTACTAAGGAAGAAGAGGTCAGGGCCCCTTTTACTTTAGTAATTAGTTTATGAGTGCATGAGAAACAAAGGTTGAAAGTCACTGCTCTAGCCTGAGTCTGATCAAGCCTTAAATCTAATTTCTGATTTACAGGAAACAGGAATAGAGGAACAAGGTAAAGACCAGTGGTGGAAAGCAAACAGGCAGAGCGGGAGGCAGGACATTCTATAGGACAACCGACCCAGCTTTTCATTACCAATGTCATAATGATTAAGTGGGGGGGGGGACTGTCTTAGATTAAAAGAGATTTAAGGGACAAAAGAGGAAAATATAAAGTATACACCTTCATTGATTCTGGTTTGAAAAAATCAACTGTAAAAAAAAAAGATATTCTTGGGGAAGATGGTGAAATGAGAACTAAGATTGAATATTAGAGAATATTAATAAATTATTTATAGTTCTGTTAGGTGATATAGATAATATACCTATTTTAAGAGATGCAGGCCCTGGCCGGTTGGCTCAGCAGTAGAGTGTCGGCCTGGCATGCAGGAGTCCTGGATTTGATTCCCGGCCAGGGCACACAGGAGAGGCACCCATCTGCTTCTCCACCCCTCCCCCTTTCCCTCTCCTTCCTCTCTGTCTCTCTCTTCCCCTCCCACAGCCGAGGCTCCATTGGAGCAAAGATGGCCCGGGCTCTGTGGCCTCTGCCTCAGGCGCTAGAATGGCTCTGGACGCAAACAGAGCGACGCCACAGAGGGGCAGAACATCGCCCCCTGGTGGGCGTGCCGGGTGGATCCCGGTCGGGTGCATGCGGGAGTCTGTCTGCCTCCCGGTTTCCAGCTTCGGAAAAGTGGAAAAAAAAAAAAAAAAAAAGGAGATGCAGACTAAAATGTTTAGAGGTGAAGCGACATGATATCTATAATTTATTTTAAATTACTTCAACAAATGGGAAGAAAAGAAAAAGAATTGATTATGGCAATGGTTAATAGTAGTTAATTCAGGCAAAGGACATGGGGGGCTCATTATACAGTTTTTTCTACCATTTTCATACATTTGAAATTTTTGATAATCAACAATAATTGAGAATACTTTTTGATACCTGGCTTCACCGTGGCAATTTTAACTTTGAAATCATTTACAATCATGGTTTACCAAAGAAATGATCTTACAATTCCTCCAACCCTTTTTCAGAGCAAGAAATTGAGGTCAGAATGGTCCACCTTAGGACGAATTAAAATGAAAAACCTCACCTGCTATTTCCTCTCATTATACTCATTTGATCGCACACAGCTTATGAAGTCAGAAGATGGGTGTTAAGATTCCCACTTTATACATGAAGAAACTGAGGCACAGAGAGTTTAAGTAACTGGTCCAAGGCTCAATGCAGGCAGACTTCTAACCTGGACTCCAGCCTGGGCCCTGAGCTGATGCTACATAGACCTCTGCGCCTCTCAGCCGCCCCCCCCCCCCCAGCGCGCCTTCCCAGACCCCGGTCCTAGGGCGGGTACCGTCTTTGTTGATCACAGGCAGCGCAGACACGTGCCGGTCCACAAAGATGTCCAGCGCGGTAAGGATGGGTGCTGTTTCAAGCACCACAGCCAAGTCTCGGAATGTGCCGATGCCCAAATCTTGAATGGTTCGGGACAGGAAGGAGGGCCGGGGCAGCAGAGCGCCCTGGTTGGGTTGGAGGACAGGTGGTGCCATTAGGGTGGAGCCACCTCCAGGACTCCCAGCTGCCCTGTTCCCAATTATAACGGTCACCGCTACCCCCAGGTGTGTGCCCCAGACTCACAAAGATGTGCAGGAACTTGAGTAGTCGCTTGTGTGTGATGATATGGAGCACGTCACCTGAGACTGGGTCCAGGACAGGCAAGCGGTGGATCCGGTTCTTGATGAGGGTGTAGGCAGCTTCGAACAGGCTGTGGGGTGGGAGCAGTGAGCCGGAGGCAGCGTGGGGAGAGACACCCTCCACCCCAGTCCCCAGGAAGGGCGGTCAGGGTGCCCAGGCTGCCTGGCTGTGGGCCTCCCAAGGTGTGCAGGTGAGTCTGGAACTGAGGGGTGAGGAAGGAGACTGTTCAGAGCAAGGAGGCTCAGGTGTGAGGTTGGGGATGCTTGCCTGTCATTGGGAGAGATGGAGACCAGAGGCTTGACGCAGCCCTGGAGGTATATCTCTGCAGAAAAAGCCAGAGTCAGGCCATGACACTGGCCATCCTGCCTTACCAGAGTCCCCAGAGCGCATTCCCTCCCTTAGGTCTCCTGGGCTCCCTGTCACCCCTCTTCTGCTTCCTGTAGGAAATCACCACTGCCCACCTCTCCCTCAGGTCTTTGGGCCCACGCTCACCCACACGCCCTCGGGCCCATTCCATCTGCCCGCTCACCCCTCCAGGTCTCAATCTTATGTTCTTCGATCTCATAGATCTGGACCTAGAGACATAGACAGGACTCCAGAAGTCAGACGTGGGCCCCTCGGGCATCAGCCTCCCTGAACTCCTCACCGCCCAGCCCAGATGGGTGCCCTCAGGAGTCCCAACCCATTCCTCACCAGGGGGGACCTATAGTAGCGATGCAGCACCAAGATGAAGTCTGTGATGGTCAGCATCCCTGCGGGGTTGGGGGTTACAGGGGTGTCAGCATAGGGCCTTGCGGTGAGAGGCAGGCTGAGGGGTCAGAATCCCTTTCCTGGCTCTGCCAGTGTCCTGGTACTGAGACAATAGTGGGAATTGTGGGAAGAGGGGAGTGTGGAGTGGGGCCGCCCCTCCCGTGACAGAGAAATGGGGTTATCCCTGTTCTCTCCAGCTTCTCTCCTCCCCCACACCCTTTTCTTTTCTCCTAGTTCCTTCCTTTCCCTTTTCTCTTTTCCCACCTAGCATCTATGATCTGGAACCCTGGGGCAGTAGAGCTAGAGGGGTCAGCTGGTCACAACTCTTCCACAGATGGGGAAATGGAATGCAGAAGCACCTCACAAGGTCCCTCTCTGAGGGACCCTTCCCTGCCACCTCTGTCCCCCCAGCCACTCCTCACCCACAAAGCTCTGCTTCTTGCTGTCCCATAGAGGTGCTGCTCGGACACCGTTGGCTACCAGGGCGAAGAAGGCCTTCTTGATCTGAGGGCCGAGGAGAACAGTTGAGGGTGAGTCTTCCACTGTCCCTTAGTGCAGGGGTCCCCAAACTACGGCCCGCGGGCCACATGCGGCCCCCTGAGACCATTTATCCAGCCTGCCACACTTCCGGAAGGGGCACCTCTTTCATCGGTGGTCAGTGAGAGGAGTAAAGTACGGTGTCGCTCACGTACAGTACTACTTCCGGTGATGTGGGACATATGCGTCACGGCTCCGGAAGCGCGTCCTATCACTTGTTAGGGCTAGCAGTGACAAATATGGATCTGGACATTGACCATCTCATTAGCCAAAAGCAGGACCATAGTTCCCATTGAAATACTGGTCAGTTTGTTGATTTAAATTTACTTGTTATTTATTCTAAATATTGTATTTGTTCCCGTTTTGTTTTTTTACTTTAAAATAAGATATGTGCAGTGTGCATGGGGATTTGTTCATAGTTTTTTTTTATAGCCCGGCCCTCCAACGGTCTGAGGGACAGTAAACTGGCCCCCTGTGTAAAAAGTTTGGGGACCCCTGCCTTAGTGGTACCCTGCCCCAACCCGGGTCCCCTCCTGTGGTGCCTTCTCATGGGCCATCCTCCACGTGAGCTAGCCTGCCTTTCTAGGTGAGCTAGGTTACAGCACACACCAGACACACGGTATTTCCCCATATATAAGATGCACCCTTTTTTGAAAAATTTGAGGTCCAAAAACTGGGTGCATCTTATATAGTAGTTGTAGATTTTTTTACTTGCATTTCCCACTTTTTCACAGGAATGAATTTTATGATGAATAAAACTTGAGTTCAATAGCTTTATGTAATTTTTTTCCCCCAAATTCCAGGCCCCCAAATTAAGGGGCATCTTATACATGGGAGCATCTTATACATGGGGAAACACGGTAATCCTTGTTGGGCACATTTGCTACAGAAATAAGGCTGCTTGTGGCCAGAGGCACTGAGGTGACCCCCTTACCAGGCACACCAGGGTGTGAAAAACTGTGTTTCCACTCATAAATCATATGTGTACAGACACACGTATAATTTTGCTAATCTAGATACTAGTGGAATAATTATTTACATAACATTTACAAAATATTTTTCTCTAAATAAATTTTACATCGACTCATTTTGCCCTTAACCAAATGCTATCTAAACATGCTGGTTGTATTTCTAATACATATTAAAATAAATACAAAGCTACTGATATAAATATATTCATTCATTTGTCATTAGAGTCAAATCGTGTGCTGTGGGCAACACATATAGCATGCTTTGGGAAACATTGCTTTACTATATACATGGCGATAAGAATGGAGTTATGGGCATTTCATAGCTCAGCCTAATGCAGGAACAAGCGCCAGAGTTTATGCTATTTATCTGGTACAGAGAGTCCCCTGCTCTTTGTCCTAAGCCATTCTGCAATATCCTCCACATAGTTCAGGGTTTGCAAAGTGCTCCTACCTATCCTGGGTTGTCCCGGGAGTCCTCTGAAACTTGTAGGGCAAAGCAGGCATTCCTACTTCCATTTTAAAGATGAGAGAGGTAATGTGACCAACCCAAGATCCTACAGATCCTAAGTGGCAGAGCTGTGAGGACAATTAGAGGTTGCTTACAGAGAGTAGCAGCCATCCCCACACTGGTCTCCATGGTGCTAAGAAGGAGCTCTGGAAGGGGACATGCAGGGAGGCCTGGCCTGGCAGGGTGTCCTGGAGGGTGTGAGTGGTAGTCGCAGCCCTGTGAGAATGTCGATGGGCAGAGCTGTGGCCTCACCTCCAGCGTGGTGTCGAAGATGACCAGCTTGGAGCTGGTTGCCATGGCATCGTAGCAGGTGTGCTTCTGCATGAAGTGCATGTAGACCTGGGCCCCTGGCTTCTGCAGCTCATCGTCCCAGCCCTGCTTGGGTAGCGGGGCCTGTGGGGATAGGCACGGGGCGGACCTCTCTTCCACCAGGCTGAGCTCATACCTGCAGGCTGCTGTGACTGGGACCTCCTTGCTCAGCTCCACATCGTCTGAGCTGGAGCCAGTGGCTGAGGCTGCGCCAGAGGGGAAGACGTCCAAGGGGGCAGCCTGGGCCAAGGGTGTGGCCTTGGGGAATGTGGCCTCCAGCCCAATGGGCTCAGCAGCTGGCCTGGACTGGGGACCTGTTCATGGGGGAGAGGACAGGAATGCCATTGTCCAAAATGCTTGAATACTTGCTGTCTCAGTTTATCCTCAGAGCAGCCTTGGGGGGAAGCCTGGATATGTGGGCCCCATTTTGCAGATGAGAAAGCTGGGTCTCAGGGAGTCACACAAGATAGTGGCTTTGTCTCAAGTAACCCGTGTTGGGTCCCTGGCTCTGCAGTGCGGCAGTCCTCTTCCATGGGGGGAGACTGAGGTTATAAGATGAGGGTTGGGTCCAACTCTGTGTTGTAGGAGGATTATGGACAGAGCCCGGGCCCCAGGCTCTGGGACTTCCCACTGCACCCCCCAGACTGGCCTCGGCCTCACCTTCCTCTGGGCCTGGCAGGTCCTCCTCCTCCACAGCCTCCTGCCTGGTCCATCTTGAGGCCTTGGCCCCCCGCTTCCCGTGGCTTCTTTCTGAGCTAGTGGTCATGGCCAGTGATGACCACGAAGCTCTATCCCCTTGCTCTAGGAAGCTCATCTCTGGAAGGGGGGATGGGCCTGTTGGTTAATAGGGAGTAACGTAACAGAATTAAAATGTTGTGAATAGTAATATTTAATATTTGCAAGCTCTCAAAGGGCTTTTCTCCTACATTTTCTTGTTCATACCTCATAACAGCCTTATAAGGCAGGCATTTTTACCATTCCTAATTTACTAACAAAAGATTTGAGATTAGAGAGGTTAAGCAATTTGCCACAAATCACACAGCTAGTAAGTGATAAAGTCAGAATCAGGGTCTAAGTCTTCAGACTATAGATCCACCTTCTCTTGTATTTCTTTCTTTTTTAAAAGACTTTATTTATTTTAGACGGGGGGGGGAGAGAGAGAGAGAGAGAGAGAGAGAGAGAGAGAGAGAAGCGGGGAGGAGCCGGAAGCGTCAACCCCCATTATGTGCCTTGACTCTGACCAGGCAAGCCCAGGGTTTTGAACCGGCGCCCTCAGTGTTCCAGGTAAATGCTTTATCCACTGCGCCACCGCAGGTCAGGCCACCTTCTCTTTTTTTTTGAAAGAGGAAGGAGCAGGTAAGGAAAAGGAAGAAGAAGAAACAAAGGGGAACAGAAAAAGAAAATGGGAGGAAGACAAAAGCCAGGCCAGTGGAGTGGGTGAGATTGGGGGCCCTGAAAAAGAGGTGAGGCCCACTAGGAGGGGCGCCACCTCACCCACCTGGATGCTCAGGTCCCACGAGGCTGCTCCAGGATGGGGTCTGGGGAGAGAAGAACACCTGAAGGGGTGGGAAAAACACCCTATGTTCCGGAACACAGGTCCTTCCCTTCCCACGGTGCGCACATGAGCACACACACCTCACAAAGACACATAAACACACACACCCATACACAAATACTTATACACATCCACAAGCACATATACTCAACCCCCAGATACTGAATTACATACACTCACACAAAGAATACATATACACAGACACCCACATACTCACATACATAGAGAAAATCTAAGAAAGCACACACACGCACACACATGTACATGTACACACACACACACATTCACCCAGTGTAGTGTGCCCACAGCTCACGACCTCCCTGGAACCCCGTACCCCGTGCAGTGCGTGCTCCAGCTCGGGCTCCATGCTGCCCACAGGACCGACGGAGAGCAAGTGCTGGGCCCTGTGGCTGGGCAGCACTATTCTGGGCCTGGCCCCTGGCGCCCCGCCCTCCCGGATCAGTTTCTCTCTGGGTGTCAGGCAGCTGGAAGGGAGGGGTCTGCCCACTCAGCTGCTCCAGCCCAGCAGCTTGGGGGCAGGGTGGGAGGGAAAGGGGCAACCTAGAATCTTGATGTCTGGTCCTGGGCTGCCTTCTGGATCTCGGAGAACAAGCGGGGGGTGGGGGGCAGACCCTGCTGTGGGCCCGTTGGCTTGGAGCACCCTGGAGCAACCTGGGGGCACTGGGGTTCGGGGGACGTAGGCTCTGGGTCCCGGGTTCCTCCTCCAAGGGCCTCTCTCCTCTTTGTCAGGTGCCAAATGAGGGAAAATGGAGGCGGGTTGAGCTCAACTTTCTTCCTTGGACAAACTTCAGCCGTGGGTGGTGCTGGAGTTAGAAACGGCATGTTGCAGCCCGCTGAGAGGCTGGGGATACAGGGTTTGTGGGTGGTCCCGGGAGAGTGGCCAATATGTGTCCCGACGTCCCCATTTGAATCCTAGGAGCCTGACCCTTTCTCCCTTTCTCCCTAGTGGGGGATTGGGATGGTTTGGGCAGATGGAGACCTGTGGTAATCGCCTTGAAGGTGTGCAGCGGGCCTGAGGGCTCAGGGCCTACACTGACACACAGGGTAAGGGACACCTGTTTCTACCTGTGCTTTGGAGGTAGGTCCGAGTATGCAGCAGCCCCAGACCCCTCATCCTGCTGGGTTTCCTGTTCTTACATCTTCTGGTGCCCAGAGGCTCCCAACCTGGCTCTGGCGGCTGCCCACCCCCCTTCCTTGGCATTCCTGAGGCCTGAGTCAGTGTTCATATCAGGAATGCTGACCCAGCTGCTCCAGCTCCTCTCTCTGCCCCTCCTTTCGGCTCTTCCTTTCAACCCCTTCCATCTCAGGCTCTGGCCCGGAGTGGACACTTAGTCACGGAGTCCTGGATTTCTTGCTGAGTTCATTGATCATATTTCCCATCATCCCTCAAAGCCCTGGTCATGCGTGGGGTTGGGGGTGGAGGAGAACGGAGCAGAGAAGGGACTTGGCCCATCCATGTGTGTCTTGGCTAGTGCAGGGGTGACTGCTGCTCCCCTTCCACAGGACCCCTGTGGCCTGTTCCTGTCTGGTCGCAGATGATGGAACTTCTAAGGCACAGCTAACAGGACACCTCAAGTGGTAGTAAGATCAGGTGGACAATCCCTGGATGCGCGCGTGTGTGTGATGTATCGGGCCTGGAAAATCTCACCCCTTATGCACCCCAGGCCACCCTCGCAGACATGCCAGATGCGCAACAAGCTCAGCTCATACCACTGCTTTCTGCAGTGCTCCATCGTCCATTGTCCCCTCCACCTCAGACATAGTCCACGGAGAGGGCCAGGAAGCATTCCCTGATTGCACCCTCACCGCACTGGTCTGCTAGGCAGTGTTCTGTGAGCGCATCTCAGTGTGCATTGGGCTGGCATTTATATAACTATTCACATGTGAGTATCTTTTATCTTTAAGGAAACAGTGGGCACCTTGATGATCAAATATACTGTCTGGATGTGATGGAAAGCCTGTTTGGGGATCAGATAAACCTGGTTAAAATATATGTTCTGCTGTTTGCTTGCTGTACAACCTTGACAAACTTTATGTACATTCTCTGAGCCTGTTTTCAACTTACTGTATGACTAGGAAGCAGTTTTACAATTCCTGCCCAACTGGATTAGGTAACTGTTAAGATCCAGTGACTGCTGGGTGTTTGCCATTCTTTCTTGTTGAGTGGATGATATTTTCTTTTCTTTTCTTTTTTATAAATAAATTTTTATTTAAATGGGGTGACATCAATAAATCAGGGTACATACATTCAAAGAAAACATTTCCAGGTTATCTTGTCATCCAGTTCTGTTGCATACCCATCACCCAAAGAGAGATCGTCCTCAGTCACCCTCTATCCAGTTTTCTTTGTACCCCTCCCCCTCCCCCCCTCTCTCCTTCCCTCCCCCACCCCCCGTAACTACCACACTCCTGTCCATGTCTCTTAGTCTCACTTTTATGTCCCACCAATGTATGGAATCCTGTAGTTCTTGTTTTTTTCTGATTCGCTTATTTCACTCCGCATAATGTTATCAAGATTCCACCAATCTGCTGTAAGTGATCCGATGTCATCATTTCTTCTAGCTGACTAGTATACTATGGTGTATATGTGCCCCATCTTCTTTATCCAGCCTTCTATTTTTTTTTACAGTGATTAAAAGCCTTTAAGCAAACTCTTGGCCAATACAGCAAGAATCCATAAAAGAGTAGTGTCCTTAACATGTTTACCAAGTCCAAGTTGGCCCCATCACCATGTCAAACCCCTGAAAAATGCAACCCAACCACAGTTCAGTCTGTAGGAGCTGTCACAGGGAGCAGGAGTCCAGGAAAAGTCCACATCCAGGAAAAGTTCGCATGGCACTGGAATTGCTGTCACCATTCTATACTTTGCAGCTCATGTCCAAGTCCCAGTGACCGCTGCTTCTAGCTGGTAATGATTCAGGTAGACTGGAAAAGCCATCTGCAGCATGCGTGGATATGGAGCTTCTGTTCTCCTCTGCCTGGAGAGATGAGAGCAGGTGGCTTTTCCCTGGAGCTCTGCGACTGTGGCGTGGTAAAGAGAACCTTGGGATACACTAAGCAGTCTCGGTGTGGCTTCTTCAGTGTTCCTTGGTTGCAGAGTCCTCTTAGTTTAGTCCAAAGTTGGTTTTTCCAGATGATAGTTCCAAAAATTAGTTTGTATTCCACTTTGGTTCTGGGAGGTAGATGTTGGTACGTCCGCCTACTCCAGCGCCATTTTGTCTCTCCGATATTTTCTTTTTTAATTTTTAAAATATTTTTTCAATGACAGTTTGCATTCAATAGTATTTTGTATTAGTTTCAGGTATATATCATAGTGGTTAGACAGTCATATACTTTACAAAGCATTCCCTCTGTTATTTCAAGTACTCACCTGGCACCATACATAGCTATTACATTATTACTGACCATATTCCCTGCGCTGTACTTTTCATCCTCATGACTATTTTGTAACTACCAATCTGTACTTCTCAGTCTCTTCACCTTTTCACCCAGTTCCCAATCCTCCTCCCCTCTGGTAAGTACCTGTCTGTTTTCTGTATCTATGAGTCTGCTTCGGTTTTGTTTGTTCATATATATATTGTTCTTTAGATCCTATGTATAAGTGAAATCATATGGTATTTCTCTTTCCCTGGCTAATGTATTTCACTTAGCTTAATACCTTCTAGGTCCATCCATACTGTTGCAAATGGTAAGATCTCATTCTTTTGCACGGTTCAGTAATATTCTATTATAAATCTGTACCACAGCTTTTTTTAAATCCTTGAGTGAATGTTTTAATAGAATTTCTCCTGTTTCTCATCCACTATTGTCTATGGGGCATGGGAGGGCCAGATTACCTGCCTTTTGGTTTACAAGTCACTAGACCATGAGAACATCATCCATATCTGGTCCCTCAGAGATCCTGGGCTCTGGGCTGGTGCTGTGTCTGGATAAGAACCCTGCATTCCTTCCCTTGAGGGGTGCTAAGTGTGTGTTTTTTTTAAGGAGTGGGTAGATATTGAACTCTGATAGAGCAATATCTATTTTCCCTTTCTTCCTCTACTAGTAAATCCCCACAATTTAGCTAAGGGCAAGATTATATTTCCCAGCTTCCTTTGCAGATGGGATGGCCATGTGACTAAGTTTGGCCAATGGGATCTGAGCAGTATTGTTATAAGCAAACCTTAAGAGTGCCCTTAGAAGAAAGAGGTTGATTTCCCCTTTCCTACTGACTGGATTAAGCCATTAAGATATGGCTTGACCAGTGGTGATATAGTGGATAGAAGGTCAATCCGGGACACGTCAGTTTAAAACCCTAAGGTTGCTGGCTAGAGCACAGGCTTGTCAGCTTGAGCATGGGCTTACCAGCTTGATTGAGCATGAGTTTGCCAGCTTGAGCATGGGTGCTCCAGCTTGAGTGTGGGGTTGACAGCTTGAGTGCGGGGTTGCCAGCTTGATTGTGGGGTCACTGGCTTGAGCAAAAGTATCACTGACATGATCTCAAGGTCACTGACTTGAGCCCCCCTGGTCAAGGCATATATGAGAAGCAATCAATAAACAACTAAAGTGAAGAAACTATAAGTTGATGCTTCTTATCTCTTTCCTTCCCCTCTCTCTTCCTATCTCTTACTCTAAAAAAAAAAGAAAGAAAGAAAGAAAAAAAAAGATATAGTGGAAGCTGGAGCAGCCATTTGAACTTAATGGAGGAAGATGCAGGTTAAACATGACAGAACATCCCACTCTTTGTGAGAAGATCAAGTCGCAAAAAAGACTAAGTAACTTGATTAAAATCTCAAAGCTAGTGAGATGGAGCCGAGTCAACTCCAGGGTTTCTGGATCCTATCGTCACACTTTTTTTAAAATTTTTATTTTATTTTATTTATTCATTTTAGAAAGGAGAGAGAGACAGAGAGAGAGAAGGGGGAGGAGCAGGAAGCATCAACTCCCATATGTGCCTTGACCAGGCAAGCCTAGGGTTTCAAACCAGCAACCTCAGCATTTCCAGGTCGACGCTTTATCCACTGCGCCACCACAGGTCAGGCCTCGTCACACTTTTAATCACTAAACTTAATATAGATAAAGCACAGGCCTGGCATGCAATATAGGCTCAGTAAGTAGTTACTACAATTATACATTGCCATCTGCTTCTGGTCCTCTTAGACCTCCAGCTATGAAGCTGGGAAGGCAGGCAGGCACAAGGAGGGGGCTCTTGACTGGTCACCTCATGATAGCGTCAAGGGGGGGATGGAGGAGGGCTCCACCCGGGGACAGACACCAGCATTGCTCAGCACTGAGATGATAGTGATTTCCTAGTTGTAAAAGAGGAGCTCTCTGCCTTGCCCTAGCAGAGGGCCTTTACCTCGCAGGGCTCCCGTACCTGCTCTTGCTGGCATCCCTGCCCACCCATCCTCTTTGGCAGGTCAAATGAGCAGAAGGTACTGGCTTCGGTTGGGAAACCAATACTCCTTGGGTGTTTGCTTCTAGTCTCTGGTGTTGGTATCTTATTTCTTGAAACCCTATTTCTTTTTTTTTTTTTTTTTTTTTTTTTTTTTTTTATAAATAAATTTTTATTTTAATGGGGTGACATCAATAAATCAGGGTACATACATTCAAAGAAAACATTTCCAGGTTATCTTGTCATTTAGTTATGTTGCATACCCATCACCCAAAGAGAGATCGTCCTCTGCCACCCTCCATCCAGTTCTCTCTGTACCCCTCCCCCTCCCCTCCCCCTCTCCCTCCTTCCCTCCCCCCACCCCCCATAGCCACCACACTCCTGTTCATGCCTCTCAGTCTCGCTTTTATGTCCCACTAATGTATGGAATCCTGCAGTTCCTGTTTTTTTCTGATTCGCTTATTTCACTCCGCACAATGCTACCAAGACTCCACCATTCCGCTATAAGTGATCCAATGTCATCATTTCTCCTAGCTGAATAATATACCATGGTGTATATGTGCCCCATCTTCTTCATCTAGTCCTCTATTTTTTTTACAGTGATTAAAAGCCTTTAAGCAAACTCTTGGCCAATACAGCAAGAATCCATAAATGAGTAGTGTCCTTAACATGTTCCCCAAGTCCAAGTTGGCCCCCTCACCATGCCAAATCCCTGAAAAATGCAACCCAACCACAGTTCAGTCTGTTAGGAGCTGTCACAGGGAGCAGGAATCCAGGAATGTTCCCCACAGGAAAAGTCCGTATGGCACTGGAATTGTTGTCACCATTCTATACTTTGCAGCTCATGTCCAAGTCCCAATGACCGCTGCTTCTAGCTGGTAATGATTCAGGTAGACTGGAAAAAGCCATTTGCAGCATGCGTGGATATGGAGCTTCTGTTCTCCTCTGCCTGGAGAGTTGAGACCAGGTTGCTTTTCCCTGGAGCTCTGTGACTGTGGCCTGGTAAAGAGAACCTTGGGATACACTAAGCTGGGTGGCAAAGGTAAATTCATAATACAAGTTGGCAAAAGGAGGAAAGAGAGCTCTAAATTAAGAGTAGGTCCCAGCCTGAAATATGAGTGTGGCATTGAGGTAGGAGGAATAAAGGAAACACTATATATTAAGCAAAGCAGCAGAAAATAGGACTATCAACACCCACAACAGAGATCTTTGAGGGAAGAATAAAGAACCTGACTATTCAGGTAAAACATAGTTAAGTGGCCCTTGTGCAAATGAGATCAGTTTACCTGCTTCTTGGAAGAAATACCCTAGGCTCGTCCACAGTGTCGTAGATGGGGTCGACGGCCCTGGGCACCTTCAGCCTTCAGTGGCAAACCCCAGCATTCTGGGCAAGGTTAGGTCATAGGTGGCTGGAGCAGGCCTGGAAGAGACTGAACCCTCCCTTAGAGGAGCGAGGGGGAAGCCCACCTTCCAGTGTCCCTGTTTCCTCACAGTAGAGGTGTGTAAGCCTGGCAGGCTTTAGCTCAATGACCTTCCTTTCCACTATTGAAGCAGGACCCAGATGGCATCCTATGAGACCCCTTTGTGGTGCTGGAGCCTTTAAGGGTGTATCCTAAAAGCTGGTAGTTCCCCCTGATCTCTATTGGGCTTTTTCTGCCTCTAGGTATCTTAAAAGCCATTCTCAGAAGATCTCGCTGAGGGGTTTGAGGATCCCCATCCGCCTATATAAATCTTTTCCATATATCTGGAGCTATTTGGAAAAAAGACAGAACAGTGTTATTAGCTAGATCTAATAAAGAAGGTAGATTTGGTGTCTCCTGTTCATCAGCTTTCAAAAGAAATGTAAATTTTTTTTTTTTTAAGTAAAAAGCATGATATGGTAGACCCATCGGAGTCATTGGCCTGGTGTGCAGGATTCCCGGGTTCGATTCCCAGCCAGAGCACACAGGAGAAGCGCCCATCTACCTCTCCACCCCTCCCCCTCTCCCCCCTCCCGGTCCCTCTCCTCCCGCCCACAGCCAAGGCTCCACCGGAGCAAATCCACCCTGGGCACTAAGGATGGCCCCATGGCCTCCGCCCCAGTTGCTAGAATGACTCCGGTCACAACAGAGCAACATCCCAGATGGGCAGAGCATTCCCCCCGGTAGGCATGCCAGGTGGATCCCAGTCAGGCGCATGCAGGAGCCCGTCTGCTTGCCTCCCCATCCCCATCCTCAGAAATATACAAAAAAAATAAATAAATAAATAAATAAATAAATAAAAGAAAAAATACAAAAAAAAAAAAAAAAAAAAAAAAAAAAAAAAAAAAGGGGGGGGGCATTCCCTTGTGCTAAAGCACCAGGAAGCATGGAGTGAGCTTGAGTATGTCCTATGAAACATGGAGCTCTATGTTTACATATAAGTCTTTGAAGAAGGAGGAACTGCTGAAATAGTTTGTCAGCATTTGTCCCTAAGACAGCAGTCTTTATAGTGGGAACACCATACGTAAATATTTGCTGTCTGTCTATAGATTAAGGGGGGAATATGGCCAATGCTGAAAAGCCATGATCTTTGTGCCCCTCCCCTCCCCCAACCCCCTCCCTCTCCTCCCCCCACCCTGTAACCCCAACACTGTTGTTCATGTCTCTGAGTCTCATCTTTATGTCCCACCTATGTGTGGAAACATATAGTTCTTAGTTTTTTCTGATTTACTTCTTTCACTCAGTATAATGTTATCAAGGCCCATCCATGTTGTTGTAAAAGATCCTATGTCATCATTTCTTATGGCTGAGTAGTATTCCATAGTATATATATACCAAAGCTTTTTAATCCACTCATCCTCTGATGGACACTTGGGCTGTTTCCAAATCTTTGCTATTGTGAACAATGCTGCCATAAACATGGGGGTGCATTTCTTCTTTTCAAACAGTGCTATGGTGTTCTTGGGGTATATTCCTAACAGTGGTATAGCTGGGTCAAAAGGCAGTTCGATTTTTAATTTCTTGAGGTATCTCCATACTGTTTTCCACAGTGGCTGCACCAGTCTGCATTCCCACCAGCAGTGCAGGAGGGTTCCCTTTTCTCCACATCCTCGCCAGCACTTATTCTGTGTTGTTTTATTGATGAGCGCCATTCTGACTGGTGTGAGGTGATATCTCATTGTGGTTTTAATTTGCATTTCTCTAATCATTAATGATGTTGAACATTTTTTCATATGCCTATTGGCCATCTGTGTGTCCTCTTTGGAGAAATGTCTATTCATTTCTTTTGCCCATTTTTGGATTGGATTGTTTGTCTTCCTGGTATTAAGTTTTACAAGTTCTTTATAAATTTTGGTTATTAACCCCTTATCAGACGCTATGTCAAATATATTCTCCCATTGTGTAGTTTGTCTTTTTATTCTGTTCTTATTGTCTTTAGCTGTGCAGAAGCTTTTTAGTCTGATAAAGTCCCATTTGTTTATCCTGTCTTTTATTTCACTTGCCTGTGGAGACAAATCAGCAAATATATTGCTGCGAGAGATGTCAGAGAGCTTACTGCCTATGTTTTCTTCTAAAATGCTTATGGTTTCATGGCTTACATTCAAGTCTTTTATCCATTTTGAGTTTATTTTTGTGAGTGGTGTAAGTTGGTGGTCTAGTTTCATTTTTTTGCAGGTAGCTGTCCAGTTTTCCCAACACCATTTGTTGAAGAGGCTGTCTTTACTCCATTGTATTGTCTTACCTCCTTTGTCAAATATCAGTTGTCCATAGAGCTGTGGGTTTATTTCTGAGTTCTCTGTTCTGTTCCATTGATCTATGTGCCTGTTCTTATGCCAGTACCATGCTGTTTTGAGTACAATGGCCTTATAATATAACTTGATATCTGGAAGTGTGATACCTCCCGCTTTTTTCTTCCTTTTCAGGATTGCTGAGGCTATTCGTGTTCTTTTTTGGTTCCATATAAATTTTTGGAATATGTGTTCTATGTCTTTGAAGTAAGTCATTGGTATTTTCATTGGTATTGCATTGAATTTATAAATTGCTTTGGGTAATATAGACATTTTAATGATGTTTATTCTTCCTAACCATGAGCACGGTATATGCCTCCACTTATTCGTATCTTCCCTGATTTCTTTTATCAATGTTTTATAATTTTCTGAGTACAAGTCTTTAATCTCCTTGGTTAGATTTATTCCTAGGTACTTTATTTTTTTGGTTGCAATGGTAAAGGGGATTGATTCCCTGATTTCTCTTTCTGACAGTTCATTATTAGTGTATAAAAATGCCTCTGATTTCTGAGTATTGATTTTATATCCTGCCACCTTGCCAAATTCTTTTATCAGGTCTAGTAGTTTTTTGACTGAAACTTTAGGGTTTTCTATATACAATATCATGTCATCTGCAAATAATGATAGTTTTACTTCTTCTTTTCCAATTTGGATGCCTTTTATTTCTTTTTCTTGTCTGATTGCTGTGGCGAGGACTTCCAGAACTATGTTGAATAAGAGTGGTGAAAGGGGGCAACCCTGCCTTGTTCCTGATCTTAAGGGGATAGCTTTTAATTTTTGCCCATTGAGTATTATGTTGGCTATGGGTTTGTCATAGATGGCCTTTATCATGTTGAGGTATGATCCCTGTATTCCCACTTTGCTGAGAGTTTTGATCATGAATGGGTGCTGGACTTTATCAAATGCTTTTTCTGCATCTATTGAAATTATCATGTGGTTTTTCTCCTTTCTTTTGTTTATGTGATGAATCACATTGATTGATTTGCGAATATTGTACCAGCCTTGCCTCCCAAGAATAAATCCTACTTGATCATGGTGTATGATTTTTTCCATATATTGCTGGATCCGGTTCGCTAATATTTTATTGAGGATTTTTGCATCTAAGTTCATCAGGGATATTGGCCTATAATTTTCTTTTTTTGTGTTGTCTTTGCCTGGTTTTGGAATCAGAATTATGCTCGCCTCATAAAAGGAGTTTGGAAGTCTTCCTTCCTCTTGAATTTTTTGAAATAGCTTGAGAAGGATAGGAGTTAGTTCTTCTTTGAATATTTGGTAGAATTCACTTGTGAAGCCATCAGGCCCAGGACTTTTCTTTTTTGGGAGTTTTTTGATAGCTGTTTCAATCTCATTTGTTGTAATTGGTCTGTTTAGGTTTTCTGATTCTTCCAGATTGATTTTTGGAAGATTATATGATTCAAGGAATTTGTCCATTTCATCTAGGTTGTCTAGTTTTTTGGCGTACAGTTCTTCATAGTATTTTCTTACAATATTTTGTATTTCTGTTGTGTCAGTTGTTATTTCTCCACTCTCGTTTCTAATTTTATTTATTTGAGTCCTCTCTCTTTTTTTCTTGGTGAGTCTTGTTAAAGGTTCATCGATCTTGTTTACCTTTTCAAAGAACCAGCTCCTGGTTTCATTGATCCTCTGTATTGTTTCTTTAGCCTCTATGTCACTTATTTCTTCTCTGATCTTTATTATTTCCTTCCTTCTACTAGCTCTGGGCTTTACTTGCTGTTCTTTTTCTAGTTCTTTTAGATGCAGGGTTAAGTTGTTAATTTGAGCTTTTTCTAGCTTCTTGAGGTATGCCTGTAATGCTATATACTTCCCTCTCAGGACTGCTTTTGCTGTGTCCCATAAATTTTGAGTTGATGTATGCTCATTATCGTTTGTTTCTAGGAATTTTTTAATTTCTTCTTTGATCTCAATGTTAACCCATTCATTGTTTAATAACGTGCTATTTAGTTTCCAAGTGTTTGAATGTTTTTCAATTTTTCTATTGTGGTTGATTTCTAGTTTAATGCCATTGTGATCAGAGAAAGTGTTCGATATGATTTCAATCTTCTTAAATTTGTTGAGCCCGCTTTTGTGCCCTAACATGTGGTCTATTCTAGAGAATGTCCCATGAGCGCTTGAAAAGAATGTATATTCTGCTCTTTTAGGGTGAAAGGTTCTGAAGATATCTATTAAATCGAGTTCATCTAATATGTCCTTTAAGTCTGCTGTTTCTTTGTTAATTTTCTTTCTTGAGGACCTATCTAATGATGTTAATGGGGTATTGAAATCTCCTACTATTATAGTATTGCTGTTGATCTCGCCCTTTAAGTCTATCAAAGTCTGCTTTATATATTTAGGTGCTCCTATATTAGGTGTGTAGATATTTATAATGGTTATATCTTCCTTTTGTATTGCTCCCTTTATCATTATGTAGTGACCTTCTTTATCTCTAACTATGGTCTTTGTTCTAAAGTCCATTTTGTCTGATATAAGTATTGCTACCCCAGCTTTTTTTTCATTTCCATTTGCGTGAAATATTTTTTTCCATCCTTTTATCTTCAGTCTGTGTGCATCTTTTGATTTAAGGTGTGTCTCTTGTAGACAGCATATGTATGGGTCCTGTTTTCTTATCCACGCAGCTACCCTATGTCTCTTGATCGGATCATTTAATCCATTAACATTTAAGGTTATTACTGATATGTAACTGTTTATTGCCATTTTTTTTCTTTAAAACTGTTTTTCTCTTTTGCTATATTCTTTTTTTCCTTTGATCTGTTTACAACAGGTCCCTTAGCATTTCTTGCAGCCTTGGTTTGGTTTTAGTGAAATCCTTTAGTTTTTTTTTGTCTGTAAAGCTTTTTATTTCTCCTTCAATTTTAAATGATAGCCTTGCTGGATAAAGTAGTCTTGGTTGTAGGTTCTTGTTCTGCATTACTTTGAATATTTCTTGCCATTCCCTTCTGGCCTCAAGTGTTTCTGTTGAGAAGTCAGAAGTCATCCTTATGGGGGCTCCTTTGTAGGTGATTGTCTTTTTTTCTCTAGCAGCTTTTAATATTTTCTCTTTATCATTAAGCTTTGGTAATTTAATTATGATGTGTCTTGGTGTTGGTTTCTTTGGATTTCTCCTTAATGGAGTTCTCTGTGCTTCCTGAACATGTGAAATATTTTCCTGCCTTAATTGGGGGAAGTTTTCCGCTATAATATGTTTGAACAAAGTCTCTATCCCTTGTTCTTTCTCTTCTTCTTCAGGAACCCCTATGATGCGGATGTTATTTCTCTTCATGTTGTCACAGAGCTCTCTTAGAGTTTCCTCAGACTTTTTGAGTCTCTTTTCTTTTTTCTGCTCTGCTTCCGTGCCTTTATTTATTGTGTCCTCTAACTCACTGATTCGATTCTCTGCTTCATCCATCCTGCTTTTAATTCCTTCCATTGTATTCTTTATTTCAGATATTGTATTTGTCATTTCTGTCTGATTCTTTTTTATTATTTCAATGTCCTTTTTTATATTTGTTATCTCTTTATTTAGGTTTTCGTAATGGCCATCTATGGTGGTTCTAATATCTTTGAGCATCCTAACAATCGTTATTTTAAACTCTGCATCTGGTAATTTGGTTATATCTGATTCACTTAGGTCCTTTTCTGGGGATTTCTCTTGGTTTATTTGTGTTGTATTTCTCTGCCTCCGCATTTTCTCTTCACGAGAGTGGCTTTGATCACGTGCTCGGGTGCACAAGGGTTGGTGGCCTTGGCCTTTGCCCGCCCCCGTGTGTGATGTTATGCTCGGTCCTGAGGGCACTGGCGAGCACCTTTGCTCAGCTGCGGGTCTCCGCCTGTTTCCGAGCTTTCGCCCTGCCTTTGCAGGATGATCCCACTCAAGGAACAGCTGCTAGCCTTGGCTCTACCACCAGGAAAGGCTGCGTGCCCAAGCTCAGCTTCGTAGCGGAACTCTGCCTCTTCTGGGCTTTTGGCTCCACCCCCGCGGGAGGAGCCTGCTACCAAGTCAGACCACAAGCCTGGGTTGCACGGGTGGGGCAGGGATGTGCTCCTCTGCCCTTGCTCCGGGGCTGGTTTCTACCCTTTCTGGGTTTCCCGCCCTTCTCCTGGAGGCTGGATTACAGGCTGCCGGCAGCTGAGTTTAGCCTCTTTTGCACGCCCCCTTCTCCCTAGCCGGGCAAGATTGAGCTCACACCTGAGCCCACTGGTGGCCAGCCGGCTTCCGCCCCTGCCAGCAGAACCGCGCTTTTGTCTCCCGCTGCCGCCCGCTCTCCGGTGCGCCCTCAGCCGTGTGGGTGGGGGCGTTGCAGCTCGGACCCTAAGACTCACTACCGTAGACCCGAAAGCTCCCTCCTTCTATGCGACTCTGCTCTGAATGCCGCGGGGGGGGGGGGGGGGCTTGTTTGGCTGCTCTCCTGCTTCCCTTTGCTGGTATTGCTGTTTCCGGGGGAAATATTCACTTCAGCTTTGGGGAGTGACTCGTCCCAGGGGTTAGAGTGGCTATCTCCCAAAAATGTTTCTCCCTATGCCTCCTAGATTGCACTCTCTTCCTGATACTGTGGTTCTCTCCCCTCTCCCTCCGTCTCCAGGAGCCCCGGGTGAGTGTTTGTGAGAGAGATGTTCTGCGTGGTCCCTTTAAGAAGGATCCTGGGTCTGAGAAATCAGACTCTCTCACAAACAGTATCCTGACTTGTTTCAAGCTAAATACTGTCCTTATGCTTCTTCTGGGCTCTGGGGCTGCAGGCTGGGGCTTTGTTCCTGGGGCTCAGGGCCTTTTCCCCTCTGCTAAACTCACTTCCCGCCACGCGAGTCTCTCCCTGCTGCCGTTCGCTCCGAGAAGCTGGGCCGCCCTCTCCGCGTTTCCGCTTTTCCTACCAGTCTCTGGGTGGCTTCTTCAGCATTCCTGGGTTCAAGAGTCCTTTTAGTTTAGTCCAAAGTTGGTTTTTCCAGTTGATAGTTCATAAAATTAGTTTGTAATCCACATTGGTTCTGGGAGGTAGATGCTGGTATGTTCGCCTACTCCAGCGCCATCTTGTCTCTCTCGAAACCCTATTTCTTGACTTGCTCTCAAAACGGACTGTGGTAAGGACAGTGCACCCTGACCCTCGGGTGAATTTGGCTGCCACCTCTGGATAGCTTATTTGTCTAGGACATGGGGTCAGGATCCTCTTGAAGTGTTATTTTTATTCAGATAAAGAAATGCAGCTTGAGGAGGCCAAGGGGGTAAGCTGGAGGAGACCCATTACTGATGTGGTATAAATGGGGTCTCCTGTGCCGGAGGGGTTGGGAGGCTGTGAGTGCAGCCGTCACATCAGTCACCCAGACACTCCTGCTCCCGCCCTGACTGTGTGTGGCTGAAACCAAGCAGTCTCTATGCCAGTGTTCCAAGAACCTGGACAGACTCAGCATCTTGTTAATGTAATTTAGTCTGCCCCACATTACTGAGCCCTTTTCTGTGGGCTGGTGGAGACTGAAGTGGACAGATGGTGCTTTTGTCTATCCAGAATCCATTTTACCCTCTCTTGGAAGCCCTGCAAATTTCCCTTCAGGGAACCACAGTTCCTCCGATCTCAGGGCACATGGTTCTCTGAGGGACTGAACTATGAGTTCCAGGAAATATGCCTCTGGTCAGACTTATACAATCAGCTCATTATATTCCCCTGGCCACAGTGAGGGGAGCATTGACCTAATTAATCCAATAGGGATGAATCCTGGAGGTAATGAGAAGTTTTTCCCACTGAACTTGGAGCTGTGAGATGTGTGTGGCAATCCTTGGAGCTGCCTGAGAATGAAGACAAAACAGAGGGCAAAAAATCACAACATGCTGAGAAAGACCAGGTCCCCATGACATTCTCTGAGCCTCAGATCAAACTGTACCTGAAGCCCTACCTCTGGGTTTTTCAGTTACATTAACCAATAGAATTTTCTTGTTTAATGTAGTTTGAAAACAAATCCTTTGTCACCTGCAGTTGAAAGACTTCTGATACCAGAGTTAAAGAAGCAAGACCTAGACACCTTCTAAGGCTTCTGAGGGTGACGTTCAGCCACTGCACTTTCCCAAGAAAAAGCGCATATTTGGAAAAGCAATTGGAGGAAATCAACAGGATGACAAAGGGGACAAAAAGTTACTTGGAGAAAATACAGTAAAAGATGGATTGGAATAGGAGAAAGTTAATGAAGGAAGGCTTCCTAAAGAAGGTAAGTTTGGCCCTGGCCGGTTGGCTCAGCGATAGAGCGTCGGCCTAGCGTGCGGAGGACCTGGGTTCGATTCCTGGCCAGGGCACACAGGAGAAGTGCCTATTTGCTTCTCCACCCCTCCACCACGCTTTCCTCTCTGTCTCTCTCTTCCCCTCCCGCAGCCAAGGCTCCATTGGAGCAAAGATGGCCCGGGCGCTGGGGATGGCTCTGTGGCCTCTGCCTCAGGCGCTAGAGTGGCTCTGGTCGCAACATGGCGATGCCCAGGATGGGTAAAGCATCACCCCCTGGTGGGCAGAGCGTCGCCCCATGGTGGGCAGAGCGTCGCCCCATGGTGGGCGTGCCGGGTGGATCCCGGTCGGGCGCATGCGGGAGTCTGTCTGACTGTCTTTCCCTGTTTCCAGCTTCAGAAAAAAAAAAAAAAAAAAAGGTAAGTTTGGATATAGAAATAATAATCATGACAACAATAACTATTTATTGAACACTAAATATGAGCGAGGCACTGGGTTAAGCAGTTTACATACGTGATGGGATGATACTGTTAAATGCGAGGCAAATTGAGGGATACTTTCTTCTACCACGTAGCCCTTGTCTCACTCCATTTCACCCTCTGGTGGAACCCCTCAAGTTTTCCTTCAGGGAACCACAGTTCCTCCAATCTCAGGGCACATGGTTCTCTGAGGGACTTATGCCTCAACAAGGAACGCTTGATGTTTCCTTGTTTATTGCCTGAGGGAAGAAATGATACGTGCTGGGAAAAATGATTCATGCACAGAAGAAAAAGCATTCTCTGCCTGCTGAGTTTCAGAAGTGAGGCCTTCTGGGAGGAAAGGGAGTACCTCTGGCTTAAACAAGATTTTTGAAAGTTTTGGTGGGCTAGGTATTTCAGAAAACATATTCCACTAAAAACAACTAAAACTGCTAAATATTAAAAAAGCATCTTATTAAAAGCACTGAAAAGACAAGATACTAGGCCCAACTGAAAGAGAAATGGGTACACAGTGAAGTGAGTGAGGAAAAATGTGTATTATTAGCTCTAGGACTTCTGCCAATTCTGACAAGAACCATATGGGGTAATAGTGGCCCAGGACCTATACAAGTTGGAAGTACAATAGGAAATCCCATCTATAAAAAGGTGGGATCTCGCCTTGGCCGGTTGGCTCAGTGGTAGAGCGTCGGCCTGGTGTATAGAAGTCCCGGGTTCGATTCCTGGCCAGGGCACACAGGAGAGGCGCCCATCTGCTTCTCCACCCCTCCCCCTCTCCTTCCTCTCTGTCTCTCTCTTCCCCTCCTGCAGCCAAGGCTCCATTGGAGCAAAGATGGCCCAGGCGCTGGGGATGGCTCCATGGGTCTGCCTCAGGCACTAGAATGGCTCTGGTTGCGACAGAGTGATGCCCCCGATGGACAGAGCATCGCCCCCTGGTGGGCGTGCCGGGGGTGGGGGGGATCCCAGTCGGGTGCATGCAGGAGTCTGTCTGACTGCCTCCCTGTTTCCAGCTTCAGAAAAATACAAAAAAAAAAAAGTGGGATCTCAAATGACTACATTCTAAGAGTATGTGCAACTCAGAAGGAAACCAGCTGTCAGATTGACTTACAGTCAAGGTTTTCTTCATCTGAATGGTTCAGAGAGTATCATACCTTGAATTTGGTTTAAGGTAGTCCTAAATCACTAATGATCACAGGTGCCCAGCTGAATCAAACATAAATGTTCTCTAGGGAAAGTTACTTCTTCCAAAGCCACAAACTATTCCAACAATATCCAAAACATAATTGAAAATAACTAGATACACAAGGAAACTAAGACCCATGAGCAAGAGCCAGCAGAAAAGACAGCAGGACCAAATACCTACTTTCCCTCCCTAAACCTCATCCTTATGTGAGTACGTAGGAACTTAGACATAACCCCAGGGGAGTTGAGGAGATCCTAAATTAATTGAGATTAAATTTCTCAGAGGGGAGCGTGTATCACTCAGGATGATTTCAGGCACACATACTAGTAAACTCAATTCAAATTGGTTTAAACAAGATGAGGATTTATTCTTGGTTCACTTAACAGGGCATCCATGGGCCGGTTGGGCATACAGTTGATTTGATTCTTTTAGCTCAGATTTCTTCCAGTGCCAACTTCAAATACTGAGGTGGCAGCAACAGCTCTGGGCCTTTTATTGATGCCCAATAATATCCAGGGACCATCTTTTCTGGTACTTTCTTCTAAGAGAATGAAACATCTTCCAAAAACCCTTAGGAAATTTCTCTTTGTATCTCATCAGCCCAAAATGGACCACATGCTCATTCTGAAACCATTCACCCAGAAATCGTTTGACTTAGACTCATCCTTGACTGAGGTCCGTTCTCTCAATTGGCTACTACAAAATAAGGAGGAACAGAGCAGACATTGCAGAACAACCACAGCTACAGTCCTCCCCTTAGGTTGCCCAATATTCATACATAACCTCCATGCTATGTTATACACAACTCCAGAAATTCCCATGCCTAATAAAATGCACCTGGAACAAAAACCCCAAAAACAAACAAAAAAATAAAACGCACTTAGGTCCTTCTAAAAAAGTACCACATAAACTTCATCCAATTCTGTATCCAGGTCCCAAGCCAGGATCTCTAGATGTCCCCTCCATCACGTCAGTTATGCACACCTGGATTTAAAAGAAACCAGACAGAGGAATGAGGTGATTAATTTCTTGTTATGTGAGCTTGGAAAGCTCTGAGCTTCAGTATTCTCATGGATTCAATGATAATAATAATGTCTTCTATGCAGCTTGTGATACTGATTTAAAACAAATGACAAAAAATAAGTGTGAGCTATGTATATTCATATCCCACCTGCTGATTATAATAAATGTGCCATATTTACAACTGATATGGCAAAATCCTAGAACTCAAATTTATATCTCTTTGATTAGAGAAAAGACCTGTTATGTTTCCTCTGGGACCAACCCTCTCCCCCCAGTTCCTTCTAGGAGTTTGAGTGTGTTCCACACATAGAGCTACTATCATGCTGGGGCTGCAGTCCCATTGCCTTGCTGCCCTCTGCTCTTGCCATCCTCTCCACTGGCTGAGGCCACCCCACTCCCTATCCCACTGCTTGTGCCAGAGCCTTGTTCCTCTGGCCACAGACTTCTTCTGTGGCTTCTGTTTCCCTCCTTGGCCACCAGAAACTTTCTATCTAGATCTTTAGCTCATCTACTTCAAAAGTTGTTCCCACAGTCGAGCTGCTGGTCCCTAGTAATACCCTTTCTTCTTCCCTGTATCAAGCCTTCTCTCTCCCAGTCTCAGGGTGTGGAGTGAGGACTGGATTACTGTCAAGTGCAGCCTCACTTCCCACCTGGTCTCACAGCTTTCTCCAACATCTTGGCCCTGCTGCCCAGTCAGCCTCTTCCGCCAGATTTCTTTCACACAGAGTAACTTTGCCTCAGGGGCCCAATAGAGTCTCTTTCTCTCTCACTCTCTCTCACCTCCATCCTCTTCCCCCCTCCCTTCCTCTCCCCCTACCCAGTCTACCTTCTTCAGAAAAATCCCAGTCCACCAGTTGCACATGTTTAAATGCTAGTGATAGGCCAAGTTCAAGTTTTCTCTTTCAGATCCCCTGGGTAGCATGCAAACTGTCCCAAGAAGTCCTAGTTTACCTAGCGGCCACAGAGAACCTTTGAGAAGAGTCTGGGCCCAACAGAGCTCTTGCTGCGCTCAGCCAAGAGAAATTGCCACACTAGCCTTGTGACTTTCAGCAAATCATTTACTTTCTCTAAGCCTTGATTTCCACATCCCTAAAGTAGCTAAAACAGAACCGAGAGGGAAATTTGTAGCACTAAATACTTATGTTAGAAAAGAGGAAGATAGCTGGCCTGTGGTGGAGCAGTGGATAAAGCGCTGACCTGGAACACTGAAGCCACCAGTTCAAAACCCAGGGCTTGCCTGGTCAAGGCACATACAAATATTGATCGACTTACAACCTGTGCAACTTACAACCATTCGACTTTATGGCCACAATCGCTAGCCACGACTGCTCTGCATCTGGCAGCGCAAGCGTTGCCCAGCTGGGCGTACGACAGTGCGGACCAGCTTCCGGCAGCACTACCATCTCCGCGTGCACCATTTCAACTGTTATCTCAGACTCCATACAGCAATTTGTGTTTTGTGTCTTGGATATTTTTCATCAAACCCCTCCCAAGATGTCTACCAAAAGGAAATTGTCTTTGCAAATATTAAACCAGTTGTACTGGTAACACAGTGTTTTACTTAAACCTGACAAATGTAAAAATAAGAAACAACATGGTGTAGAGATGATACACATGGCATAAAATGAACAAAGAAAATTATGATATATAACAATAATGAAAGAAAATTATGATAAAATATGACTTAAAGATTTTTATAACATCATTTCACAGTACTGTACATATAGCCTACTCAACTTAGACCAAATCATGTTACGGCCGGTCTGTTGGAATCAATTGTGGTCGTAAGTCAAGCACTAGCTGTATGAGAAACAACTACTACTGTAAGTTGATGCTTCCCACTCCTCCCTCCTTTCTCTCTCCTATATCTAAAAAAAAAATCAATAAAATCTTTTTTAGATTTTTTATTTATTCATTTTTATTTTCTTATTTATTCATTTTAGAGAGAAGAGGGAGAGAGAGAGAGAGAGAGAGAGAGAGAGAGAGAGAGGAGAGACAGAGAGAGAGAAGTGGGGGAGGAGCTGGAAGCATCAACTCCCATATGTGCCTTGACCAGGCAAGCCCAGGGTTCCGAACCAGCGACCTCAGCATTTCCAGGTCGACGCTTTATCCACTGAGCCACCACACGTCTATTTATTCATTTTTAGAGAGAGAGGAGAGAGAAGATAGATAGAGAGAAAGAGAGAGAGAGAGAGAGAGAGAAGGGGGGAGGAGCAGGAAGCATCAACTCCTATATGTGCCTTGACCAGACAAGCACAGGGTTTTGAACCGGTGACCTCAGCATTCCAGGTCATCACTTTATCCACTGCGCCACTGCAGGTCAAGCAATAAATAAAATCTTTAAAAAAAAAAAAAAAGAAAGGAGGAAGATGGGAGAGGTTTTTTGTGGTATAGAAAGATATCCATGACACATCAGTAAGTAGAAAAAGCAAGGTTCCACCTGACCTGTGGTGGCGCAGTGGATAAGACATCAACCTGAAATACTGAGGTCACCAGTTAGAAACCTCGGTCTTGCCAGGTCAAGGCACATATGAGAAACAACTACAGTGAGTTGATGCTTCCTGCTCCTCCTCCACCTTCTCTCTCTCTATCCTTTCTCTAAAATCAATAAATAAAAATCTTTTTAAAAATGTATCCATAAAAAGAAAGAAAAAGCAAGAATACCACCTTTTGTAAAAGAAAAAGGGACTAGAATACGCAATTGTATGTCTCTAGTCTCCTCAGAGAAACACGGGCAGGATACAGGAAACAATAGAAATAGTTACCCTGAGGATTTGTAACAGAGTGAAATGTTTGGCCTCTCTGACTGCATCTTGTTCAAGCCTGCTTTATTCCCATAACCTTCAGGCTAATACCTTTTGCTTAGTCTTGCAGAGATACATGCCCATCATTAGAGGAATTCTGCTTGCAGCTTGAGGAAATAGGGGAGTATATGTTGTTTATTACAGATTTGCAGGAATCTTGGGACTGGACTCACATCAAATAGCACAATCTCTCTCAGACCCCTGCTAGCACTCAGATGTCTGCAGTTGTTAATCACCGCTTGCCCCTCCCATATCCTCTTTTCTTGACATAAAAGAAGCCTGAACTCTGTACCTTTGTTTGTTTGTTTGTTTTTTTAAAGAGAGGTAGGGAGAGAGACAGGAACATAGAGCTGCTCCTGTATGTGCCCTGACTGGGGAATTGAACCAGCAACCTCTGCACTCTGAGAGGATGCTCCAACCAACCGAGCCAGCCGGCCAGGGCTTAATTTCTTTTTTTATTTTCAGAGACAGAGAGAAGAAGGGAGAGAGAAGGAAACATTCATTTGTTGTTCCACTCAGTCATGCACTCATTGGCTGCTTCCTATGTGTGCGCTGATCAGGGATTGAACCCGCAACCTTGTTGTTTCAGGATGGCGTCCTCAACCAGCTGAGCTAACCAGCCAAGGCTGAACTCTGTCCTTTCTTAAGATGGTTTTGAGGTACCACTAGGGCTCCTATCTTCTCATTTGGCACTTTTCCAATTAATAATCTTTCTTTACTCAAACACTGACATTTTGAGTTCTGGTCTTTTGAAGCATCGGACACATGGACTTTGGATCAATAACAGATTTGGCAGAAGATGGGCTGGGGGTGGGGTGGGGAGGTAAGAGAGTGGGGTAGATGGAAACAAGGCAAGAGTAAATTTCTGTGCATATTTTATTATATTGTCCTGATTTTTTGGACCTTATAATGTGCAATCCATTCAAAATAACGAAACTGTAAGGCTAATGGCCAGAAGAAAGCAAGCCCCCCACAGCATTGGAATCTGGCCTCTGGCTTTGATACCTGTTTCCTTGGACATCCTGCCAGTGAGTCACCTCCCCATCATTTATCTGAACATTCTGTTACTTAGTCATTAATCACCACCATCCCCATTGTTTAACAGAAGTTTTTGCCCTGCAGCGGGAAATACTTCCAAGCCCCATCCTATGTAGGCAAAGGGCTTCTCTTCTTCTTGCTACTGATGCTGCTTAGGGTCTCAGCCCATCTATATGCAGATGCCCAAATAAATTGTTTTATTCCCACATTTAGCCTGGCTTCTTTCTCAGCATGACCTAACAAAAACTTTTTTTTTTTTAGATTTTATTTATTCATTTTAGAGAGGAGAGAGAGAGAAAGGGGGAGGAACAGGAAGCATCAACTCCCATATGTGCCTTGACCAGGGAAACCAGGTTTTTGAACCAGCGACCTCAGAATTCCAGGTTGATGCTTTACCCACTGCGCCACCACAGGTCAGGCCCAAAAACATTTTTTATAAATGTAAAGTATAAAGATGAAAACAAACAAAAATGGTGCATAGTCTTCCTACCAGATAATTCCTGTTGACTTTTTTTTTTTTTTTTTTTTTTAATTTTTCTGAAGCTGGAAACGGGGAGAGACAGTCAGACAGACTCCCGCATGCGCCCGACCGGGATCCACCGGCATGCCCACCAGGGGCGACGCTCTGCCCACCAGGGGCGATGCTCTGCCCCTCTGGGGCATCGCTCTGCCGAGACCAGAGCCACTCTAGCACCTGGGGCAGAGGCCAAGGAGCCATCCCCAGCGCCCGGGCCATCTTTGCTCTAATGGAGCCTTGGCTGCAGGAGGGGAAGAGAGGGACAGAGAGGAAGGAGGGGGGGGTGGAGAAGCAAATGGGCGCTTCTCCTGTGTGCCCTGGCCGGGAATTGAACCCAGGTCTCCCGCACGCCAGGCCGACGCTCTACCGCTGAGCCAACTGGCCAGGGCCCCTGTTGATATTTAAAAATAGTAATACACACATAGAAAATTCCAAAGCAGTATACAGAGGGGTGAAGTTGAAAAGTAAATCTCCCTTTCCCATTGTCCCCAAGGTAGCCCCTGTTAACAGTTTCTTGTGTTTCCTTCCAGAAATTTACCTTTTATAGGATTTATCCTGGTGTATCGTTCTTGTTGTCTTTATGAACAGTATGTCTTGACCACATCAATATATGCAGAGAGTTTATATTTTATGGTATTTGCTATAATGTAGATAATTCTCCTTCTATTGATGAACCTTTGGGTTGTTTATAGGTTTTTTTTAACTACTATCTGTAATGTACTAACAAGTTGTCTTGTTGAAACATCTTGAAATTACAGATTCACTCTGAACTTAGATGAGGTAAAAATTAGGTGTTTGAGTCTTTTGTAGAACATGATAGTTTCCCATGATGTCACATGTCTTTTTTTATTAAATTTATTTATTAATTTTTTTTAGAGAGAGGAGAGAGAAAGAGAGAGAAGTGGGGGAGGAGCAGGAAGCATCAAGTCATAGTTGCTTCTCATATGTGCCTTGACCGGGCAAGCCCAGGGTTTCGAACCAGTGACCTCAGTGTTCTAGGTCAACGCTTCATCTACTGCACCACCACAGGTCAGTCAATGTTACATTTCTTTTTTCTGACTTCAAAAAATATATTTTTTGTAAAGAGAGAGAGGATATGAATGAATTTAATCTTTAATTCCCATCCGATAGAGGAGGCCTCAAGAGAAATGGTGCTAGAATGAAACCTTATCAGCCAGTTGGTCTCTAATTGCTATTAGCCCAGAAAGATTAAGTGCCTTGTCCCAAGTCAGGCTGGGATATCGCTCATCCTGTCCATGCATGGAGTTCTTTCTCCTGAGCAGCCCTGTCCCTTCATGAGTCTGTAAGGTTACCCCATCTCTGAAGCTGGAACTTCCCTCTCATTGTGACTTCCTGGGTGGTCTGGAGGTTGCTTTGAATCTGCTCCTTAGAGTCTGCTGCCCTCTGCTGTCCTTGAGGATTCACCACAATCATTACAGGATTGCCTGCCCTGTACTCACCTTAGAGCTCACCCATCCCCACTCCCATAGTGGGAAACGGCAGCAAGTGGGGAAGTGAGTTGCTTAAGAACACAAAGCAAATCAGCTCTTTGAACCAGAACACTGGCTTTCTGACCCTTCTGCCAGCACTGTTTCCAGCATACCTTCGATGGAGAGAATGAAGAAGACACAGGACATGTGAGACTGGACTCTCGGGCTGGGGGCATCCTCCTTCCTCACATATGCCCAGGAACTGTCTGGAGCAGGTGACCTCTGGAATAGAAGAAACGAATGAATGCTGCTGTGCTTTAGGCAGTGGCCCTGTCGCCTTCTCTGGGACTCTATTAAACTTCTCTGGGTTTAATAATGACCTTGTCATAAGCTGTGCTCCCCCAAACACCATCTTCTGCAGGCCTTTTCATGGATTTTGCCATACTCACATACCACTCAGACTATAATTTACCAAATACTTTTCTTTAAATTGTCTCATTTTAAAGACCTTATTTATTGATTTTACAAAGAGAGAAGGCAGAGAGAGCGAGAAGTATCAACTCATAGTTGCTTCGCTTTAGTTGTTCATTGCTTGCTTGCTGTATGTACCTCGACTGGGCAAGTTCAGGCTTTCAAACCGGAGACCTCAGCATCCCAGGTCAACACTCTGGGATGTCTACTGCACCACCACAGGCCAGGCTGGTTAGATGGTTTCATTTGAAACTTAAAGGTCTAAGGAAATGCATCGCCTTCCCCTGGGTGATAACGTAGGAATGTATCTGGTTCCCTCTGAACCGTCTTGGGGTCCTGTTGTCTTCATTCAGTAAAGAAGACTTAATCCCAACCCTGAGTTTTTCACTTAAAAAAATAAGTATTGCTGGGAAATGAGAACCTGGTATCTCTCAGGCACTGATCTTGTGTGTCTCTTTGTGTGTGTGTGTGTGTGTGTGTGTGTGTGTGTGTGTGTCTTTTTTTTTAAAGTTTTTTATTTATTGATTTTTAGAGAGAGGAGAGAGAATAAGGGAGGGAGAAGCGGGAAGCTCATAGGAGTTGCTTTCTGAATGTGCCTTGAGCGGGCAAGTTCAGGGTTTCGAGTTGGTGACCTCAGCATTCCAGTCAATGCTTTACCCACTGAGCCAGCACAGGTCAGGCTTGTGTGTCTTCATGATGTTATTTAATCCTCATTACAGCTCTAAGGGTTGGGTATTCTTATCTGAATGGGAAATTGAGGCAAGGACAGGCTAGTTGTTTGCTCAAGGTCCCATAGTTGGTAAATTGTTGAGTGAATTTAATTCTGCTCTATTTCCAAAGCCAACAGATGTGATCTTGCTTGTCTTTTGAAATTAAAAGTAAAATTATGCAGTCTGACCAGTGGTGGTACAGTGGATAAAAGGGTTGACCCAGAATGCTGAGGTCGCTGGTTCAAAACCCCATGGTCTGAGTGCAGGCGTGTCAGCCCGGGGTTGCTAGCTTGAATGGAGAATTGTCCATGTGATCCCAACACACACCAGCTTGAGCCCAAAAGTCACTGGCATGAAAATCCCAAGGTTGCTGGTTTGAGCACGGGGGCACTGGCTCGGCCTCAGTTAAGCTACATACATTTCAATGCACAACTAAAGTGAAAGTAACTATGAGTTGATGCTTCTCACCCTCTCTTTCCCTTGCTGTCTTTCTCTCTCTCTCAAAAAAAAAAAAAAGTCTTATAAAAAATTAAAGTAAAATGATGCAGAGCTATAGTTAGGAGATAATGACTGGGGAGGCCCCTGTGCTATGGAGGGATTTGTTGGGCAGGAGGAAGGCAGACAGTGAACATGTGAGTAAGTAGGGTAGGTCATGTTGTCATAGAGACATGAGCGAGGTGTTGTATCCTGGCACATGGGAATACAGGAAGATCAGAGAACAGGTGGGCCTTAAGTCTAGGGAGTGGAGACAGAGAGAGAAAGTGGAGTAGACCAGAAGGACATTCTGGGGCCTGCCTTTCTGATGCTCTGGGGAATGTCACTGACCCTGTTGGGTACCCTGTGGCCTCTTCCGATCACTTACATGCCACCCTATAACATTTTCTCTATGGAAGCCTCCTTGATGGGCTGGCTCAGCCTGGGGCTTTCTCCTGGGGCAGAGCTGGGCCACCATGGGACAGGCATAGGCAGCAGGCAGAAGTACAAGCCGGACTCCTAACTCTGCCACTCAATGACTCTGACCTTGGTCTCAGTTTCAACATTTGCCAAATATTCCATAGTAAACATGGAGATGCACCTCCCAGGTTCCCCTTCAGAAAAGAACTTGCTTGACCTGGCCAGTTGGCTCAGCAGTAGAGCGTCGGCCTGGCGTGTGGAAGTCCCAGGTTCGATTCCCAGTCAGGGCATGCAGGAGAAGCATCCATCTGCTTCTCCACCCTTCCCCCTCTCCTTCCTCTCTGTCTCTCTCTTCCCCTCCTGCAGCCAAGGCTCCATTGGAGCAAAGTTGGCCCGAGCGCTGAGGATGGCTCCTTGGCCTCCACCTCAGGTGCAAGAATGGCTCCTGCTGCAATGGAGCAACGCCCCAGATGGGCAGAGCATCACCCCCTGGTGGGTTTGCTGGGTGGATCCCGGTCGGGCGCATGTGGGAGTCTGTCTGACTGCCTCCCCACTTCTATTTGAAAAAATACAGGAAAAAAAAGTGCTTGCTGAACAGCTATAGGGAGTGGGGATAGTAAACAGTCCCTAGCTGTCAGCTCCTCTGGGTCAGCGTCAGAGGACATGCTCAGCTGTTCCTGGGGCTGCCCACATTATCTGCCGACCAAGTAAGGTGGTGTGTAAAGGACCAGACATTTCAATTTGGCAAGGGACACTGTGGTGGGTAAAACTCCCTCCAAAACTCTCGAGAGGCCTGACCAGGCGGTGGCGCAGTGGATGGAGTGTCAGGCTGGGATGCGGAAGGACCCAGGTTCGAGACCCCAGGATACCCAGCTTGAGCGTGGGCTCATCTGGTTTGAGCAAAAAAGCTCACTAGCATGGAACCAAGGTCACTGGCCCGAGCAGGGGGTTACTCAGTCTGCTGAAGGCCCGCGGTCATGGCACATATGAGAAAGCAATCAATGAACAACTAAGGTGTCGCAACAAAAAACTGATGATTGATGCTTCTCATCTCTCTCCGTTCCTATCTGTCTGTCCCTATCTATCCCTCTCTCTGACTCACTCTCTGTTCCTGTAAAAAAATTAAAAAAAAAAAATCTCGAGAGAAGAATGGCATAGAGGAAAGATGGCCAATATTTCAGGCGTTAATCATTTTCATTGAGTGGCTCCATAGACATTTATTGAACACATGTTACATACAAGACCTGGTGCTAGAAGGTGGGAAGGTTTTGAGAAAAGCCTCAGCTATCTCTGACCTTGACTGTCTCTAAGGCACAGTCTCTCAGCCCCAGGAGCTTTGGACATTTTCCTAATCGGTTTCCTCCGTACTTGATTTCTTTTCACTAAATAGCTGAGACCTTGATAATAAAAACAAACTTCAACCAAAGCATAAATAAATAAGTAAAAAAAAAAACCCCTCAAAATGCTTCTTCAATATTGAAGAACATTGACTACTTCTAAGATTTTTAATCCTCTTATGAGCCTCATTGCTGTATGCACTATTCCTCTTTCTATTTTATAGTCTTTACTTTAAAGATAACATTGTGGGTGCTCTTTCTGTCACTTGGAATTATTTTATGGAGATTGTTCCTTGTTTCAAATCCTACGTGGTTTAGCTATACCCTTCTGTCAGCTAAAAATTACATAAGCTTCTAGCTCTTCACTAACAGAGAAAATTTATTTATAAATCCATTTGCATGCACAGAGTAGGTTCTTTGGTTTCTCTCAAGTAACTTGTGCTGGGAATCATCCCAGAAGTAAAAATCATGCAAAGTATATAACCAATTTTATCAGCATGCCCTTTAGAAAGCGTGGTTAAATCCATAGTGCCACCAACAAGACACACTTTTCTCCCCACCTCTTCCACTTTTGAGGTTTACACCTTCTAAACTTTTGTTAGTTTCACAGGTTGGTGTTCTTCCTGGTTCTCACTTTTAATTTGTATTTCTCTATTTCCAAGACCTCTCGTAAGAAACAGTACCTCATCCTGGCAGGAGATGGCGCTGTGAGTCTGTGCTGAGCTCAGCTCCCTGGGAAGCAGCGGCACTATTAGGGTTGTGTATATGCAGCAGTAGAGGGGATGTTAAGAATTCTCCTGGTTTCCCCTGAAGCCCCAACTCCCAGCCTGAGTTCAGAAGACTTGGTTGCGGTGAGAAAAAGACACCACCCCTGCTGAGTTTGCCTTGCCCTACCTGGCAACATATCTTTCACTCTCTTGAAGTTCAAAGGAACCCAAGTTTATGAAGTGTCCACTGCAGACCAGACATAATTCACGCCCTACAAAAACCTCACAAGCAAGTGGAGAAAAACATACAAACAAAATCAACTGTAGCCTGACCAGGTGGTGGCGCAGTGGATAGAGTCTCGGACTGTGGTGCGGAAGGACCCAGGTTCGAGACCCCGAGGTCACCAGCTTGAGTGCAGGTTCATCTGGCTTGAGCAAAAGCCCACCAGCTTGGACCCAAGGTCGCTGGCTCCAGCAAGAGTTACTTCGTCTGCTGAAGGCCCCCGGTCAAGGCACATATGAGAAAGCAATCAATGAACAACTAAGGTGTCGCAATGTGCAACAAAAAACTAAATGATGCTTCTCATCTCTCCGTTCCTGTCTGTCTGTCCCTGTCTATCCCTCTCTCTGACTCTCTCTCTGTCTCTGTAAATAAATAAATAAATAAATAAATAAAATAAAATAAAAATCAACTGTAAAGGCTGTACTTCCTATAGAACAGGTTCAAAGTGCTCTGAGTTATTGGAAATCAGAGAGACTGCCTCCAACTATAGGTATATGGGATCTTGGAGGATGCGGGGCTGAGCCTGGCCTGCTGGGGAGTGGAGTCAGTGAGCAGAGTGTGGAGGGGAGGCAGTGGGGGCAGGGTCTGGAGGCCTGGCCAAGAGCCACTGTGAGCCTGGAGTTCAGGTGGAGACAACAAGGAAGATGAGGCTGAGATGCCAAAGAGACAAGCTATAGTGGAACCTGAGTGCCAAGCTAAGGAGCATGGACTTGATTTTGATTTTTGTTGGTTTATTTGTTTTTTAAGTGAGAGGAAGGGAGATAGAGAGACAGACTGCTGCAAGTGCCCCAACCAGGATCCACCCAGCAACCCCCATCTGGGGCCAATGCTCTGCCCATCTGGGGCCATGCTCACTACCAAGCTATTTTTAGTGCCTGAGGCAGAGGCTCTACTGAGCAATCCTCAGAGCCCAGGGCCAATGAACTCTAAGCAATAGAGCCATGGCTGTGGGAGAAGAAGAGAGAGAAAGAAGGGAGAGGGAAGGGAAGGAAGGGAGAAGCAGATGCTCGCCTCTCCCATGTGCCCTGACTGGGAATTGAATGGACTTGATTTTCTAAGACAGGGTATGCTGCTGGAAGTTTTACAGCGAGAAAATGGTGGGTCGTCTTTGTGCTTTGGCAATATTAGCCTGATTTTTTTTAAGTTTTCCTCTTTTTTTTTTAAGATTTTATTTATTCATTTTAGAGAAGAGAGAGAGAAAGAAGGGAGGGAGAAGCAGGGGAGGAGCAGGAAGCATCTCATATGTGCCTTGACTGGGCAAGCCCAGGTTTTCAAACCAGCAACCTCAGTGTGCCAGGTTCATGCTTTACCCTCTGTGCCGCCACAAGCCAGGCTAGCCTGAGGTTTAACTGACCCAGTGGTTTCCCTCATGTGTTCTGTAGACATAGTTTCCTCCTCGTCTGACTGACTCTCAGAAGCGGTTGACAGGTTGTCCACAGCCCTCTTCTCCAGGTGCTGTCTTTCCTTGGCTCCTCTGGAGCCACAATGCTCTTTCTTCCCACCTGCCCCTCCTTAGTCCCCTCTGCGGCCTCTGCCTGGTCACGCAGCCGTTAGACACTGCACTTCATCAAGGCCTCCTCTCACTCTGCACTCACCCCTGGGCCATCTCAGCTGTGCTCTCAGTGTAATTACATCTTGCACCAGGATGACTGGCCCTAGCCTTCCCGCTGAGCTCCAGACCCATATATCCAGCTGCCTCCTCGACAGCTCTTGTTAATATTGCAGAGAAAGCATCTTTAATTCGTGTCTCAAACTCCCCCACCCGGCCTCACCTAATGCTGGTCCTCTTCTAGTGTTTCTTAGCCAAGTAGACACATCACCGTCCATCCTGTTAGGCCAGTTAAAAAACCTCAGAGGCATCGTACCACCTCTCTCTTCCTCACCCCTATTTCCAGCCTCTCCCCAAGCCCACTCGACCCTTCTTCCCCAATACCAGTCAGAACCTTTCGTTTCTTTCCATCTCCTCTGCCACCGACCTGGGCCGAAGCTGCAAGGCCTTTCACCTGGGCCACAAGGGCCTCCCAACTGGCCATTCTGCTTCCACTCTGGCTCCTCTCTAACCTGCCTGCTCTTCACACTGGGGCCAGAGCCATCTCTTCAAAATGTAGAACTGGTCGTGTCACTCACAGTCCCCCAGTGGCTTCCGATTGCTTTTGAAAAACCCTTTGGTCAAGATAATGCAGAAAAGAGCATAGATCAGATGGAAAACCGAAGGGCCTTGAAACCAACTGCCATGAAAGGAGACAGAAAGAACCCTGCTGGCCATACCCCTGAAAATAGAACCGCCTCCTTCCCCCGCTCCCAGAGCAAGGACTGTCCTGACTTCTTGGGAAGCATCAACTTATTTCTGTCATCCAAGCATGCATCTCTAAATACTGTATAGTTCACCATTGGTTGTTGTTTTTTCTAATATCTGTTAGTTCTCCTTTAAACTAGAGGTCCCCCTGCAGCTCTTTTTTCTTCCCTTTTGCAACGCATTTGTCTTGTAGAATTCCCATTGTGTTCAAAATAAGAAAAAATATTCCTTCCACGCCTTTAAGGCTTTACCTGCTCTGATCACCCAAATACCTTCAGCCTCACTCCCCACTGGGCTGCTGTTCACTCTCTTTCCCACTCCGGGCAGACCTTGATTTGTTGCCCACATGCCTTCTCCATATCCCTGCAGGGCTTTTACAAAGGCTGTTCCTTTTGCCTGAAGTGCTCTTCTCTCATTTGTGTCCCCCAGTTAACCCCAACTTAATCCTTATTCAATTTACTGGGGTGACATTGGTCAATAGGATCATACAGATTTCAAGCGTACATTGTTATGACCCACGATCTGTATATTGCACTCATTTTACCCCAGCTTATTGTGGTATCTCAGTTGGAGCACTCCCTTCTCAGGGGGGCCTTCTTAGACTTGGCCAGCCCCCCAGTCAGGGCCTCTCATGGTCCCCTCTCCTCTCCTCCATAATACAGGTCAAGGTTGTGGTTTTCCATTTGTTTATGAGACTATGTGATTAATGACCATCAGTTCCCTGAGGGTAGGGGTTATGTCTGCTTTTGCTCACCATTGTATCTCCACTATCCAGCTGGGTGCTTGGCACATAGTAGGTGTTCGATTAAAAATTTGCTGACTGCTGCCCAGGGAGAGAGAGCCAGCAGACGCCAGCACCATGAGGAGAGAGTCTGGTTCTGGAGACCCGGATTGAGGAGCCCGGGTGTGCTCAGAGATGAAAGCTGACACAGCGGGTGTCAGCTGACATAGCTGGTGTCCTCTGGAAAAGAATGAAGTAATGAGAGGGAGGTAAGGGCTTCTTCCCCAGGACACCCAGGGCCTTCTGCGCACCCCACTGTCCATAAGGCAGTGTCTGGGATGGCTGGAGAGCTCTGGGTCCTCCCACTCCCACTTGAGGCCACTGGGGCTGAGCTAAGTGGAAGCCAGTGTAATGTTCCTCGGCCTTTCCCAGCGCGGTCCTGGTGGGTCAGCAGGCCCTCCCTCACAGCTCCTGCTCCCCCTCCTCCCCGTTCCTCCCCTCTTTGACTGACAGGGCAATAGGAGGGTTGGGGAGGTGGATCGGGTTGAGAGATGTGGAAGATGGGAGGCAGGTGGGCTACAGGAGGAACACCGGGGCTGGAGGTACAGGTTCCTTTCAACACAGGCCCAGTGTAGTCTCAGAGTAAACCTGGCCTGAAAGGCGAGGACAAGCCTGGCTAAAGCTTGGACACTTGTGTTCCCTCCCTCCCAGCTGGGATGGTGTATGCTCATGACTACAGGTGGCCTAGGAAAAGCTGGAGTGGGGGGGGTCTGGAGTACAGCAGGGACAGGAAAGGGACTCCTTCTATCTTTTTCTTTCCTGCCATCTCTCTAGAGAGTTGGCCTTTCCTCTCTTCTCCTGGGACCCAGAGACTCAGGGCCCTTAGGAATTTTTAAGTCCTGTCACCATTCTAAGGAATGAGAATTAGGTCCCATTGCTGGGAAAGGAGGAAGGGAGGGCAGTGGGGAGGGAGGGAGAGAGAGAGGTTATTGGGAGGGGAAGGGTCACAGGCCCAAATTCCTGGGCTCCTGCAGCTTCAGTCATTCTGAGAAACAAAGAAACAGAGAAAGTGATTTAGAGACAGACACAAATAGAGACCCAACTCTGGAGATGGGAGAGACATGAAAAGACACTGAAAGAGAGAGAGAATCCGACAGAGACAGAGGGCTCTGCTTGTGCCTGCAGCGGTTCTGATGTTATCTTTCCCCAGGTGCCTCTCTCCCCTCCGCAGTCCCCAATCTGCCCCCCTTCTCTCCAAACCCACAGCCAGACACCCTGTCCCTCCTCTCCACTTCTCTTCTGCACCACGCGGCCGGCTGGGAAGTGGAGTTCACAGGTTCTTGGGACTTCAGGCAGAGCAGTGGGGGGAGAGTGGAGGGGACCCAGTGCCCAGAGGACAGAGAGGGGGAGTTACAGCGGCACCACTCCGTTCATGCTGCCCGCGTCTGGGCTGCTGTGTTCCCATTCCAGTCTCTTTGACCGTTCCTCCACATGCATGTCTGTGCAGAGGTGGTATGCATGTGTGTGTGCTTGCGTGCTTGTGCACACATGCACATACACACATTCGATCTCTAGGAAGGCAGGCATGAGTCTCATCCCGAGCCAGCCCTTCTGTGTGTCCATCCATGCCTGTGGGTTTTACAGCATTGTCTGGGGGAGGTGGGGCTGGCCTGCGGTTTCTGCGGAGTTACCTGAGAGCCTGTGCCGAGCTGTGTGTGTCGAGGGTGGGAGTGTGTATGTGTGTGCATGCACCTTGATCTGTCTTTGTGTGCCTCTGTCTCTGTCTCTCCCAGTCTCTCTCTGTGGAAAGTCTTCTAAGGTGATAGGTGAATTGAAGTCTCGGTAACTTCTGAACTCATCTCTCTAAAGGTTTGGAAGGTAAAAGGGTAGAAGTCATTGCTCTGATTCTGCCCAGATGCCAGCCAAATCCTGAGGAGGGTGCAGAGAAGGCCGAAAGGAGTGAGCACAGGCAAGGTTTTCCTTGGAACTCAGAACCCTGTGACTGGGGCTTCCAGAGGCCTGTCCATCACAGACAACAGTCCGCACCCCCCTGCCCTAGTACTGCTGTGGGCACCGCTGAGCCAGTTGGTTCTGGAATGGGTCTCTGGGGTGGGAGGAGAGGACAAGGAATTGGGGAGTCCTGGGATGGCCAAATATTCTGCAAGATCTGACCAGAGAGAGTACTGCAGGAGGGGTGGGGCGATCTATGCGTGTTTGTAGGAAAGGTGGGGGTGGGGGCAGAAAGGCTGCCTGCGGGGGAGAAGGCTTCTTGGCAAACGCCCCAGTTTCCTGAGCTGATCCCTGCTCCCTGCCACTGCTCCCAATTCTGTTGTTTCAATAACATCATTTTTATCCACCCCACAGAGAGACCATGTCTTAGAAGGGGGAGGAGAGGGGCAGGGCTAGGGCACGAGGGGGTGGTAATGGAGAGAGGCTGGGGTCTGGAGGCAGCTGGGACCAGATTTGGGGCGCTCCCTCCTCAGGCAGAGGCAGGGCGGTCCCAGAGCCCTGGTCCCCTGATGACAAAGACAAATACATTAAAATTCTTGCCTCTGAGAAGAATGCAGGATAGGGAGAGCATTTCATAATGTGCAATAACAGTAGCAGGGTGGGGGCAGGGGGTTTGGAACCCAGGCAGCGCCTGGGGGGCGGACTGGTCATTGGTCACCTGCAGCCTCGAGGGACCCCCACCCCCGAGTCCTCAACAGTCTGTCCTGAGTGTGTGTCTAACTCGGGCATGTCTTTGAGTGTGTAGTATCCAGAGTTGGCACTGCGTTGTAGAATTAGCAACTGTATGAATTAATAGGAGCAGGGGCTGTGCACAGCATCTGGATGCCTTGAAGGGTTAAAATGGGATGGGCAGCACCTAGGCCATGCCCTCCTCACTAACTCCTTCAGCCACCAGACCCTCCTCCAGGTCCCCTCTTCCTTCTCTGGAGTATCCCAGCCCCTCACCAGAACTCTCTGTACCCAGGAATTAGACCCACACAGCCTGGACACCAGGGCCCTGGGGGGGGGGGGCTCCCAGCACACCCAGAGGCTTCTCTGTGTGCCTAGGCTAACATTGCTCCATTTCTTTTCTCTTCTTTACTTCTCACCCTTCCCTCCCCTTCCCAGATCTGCCTCCTCTTGCCAGGTAGCCACCTATGGTCTTTTGTCACATCCCCTTGGTCCCCAGTCTCATGTTGGCCCACTTGTCTCCACATTCTGGGGTACTCGGAATCTTGCCTTCTTTCTGCTCACCAAGGGCGGTTTTTCTTGGAAGTGGCTTCACCCCTCAAGTTCAGGGGTTCCCCCACTCAAACCACCAGGAGCTTTCCCCTGGGAGCCTGAGGTATCTGCACCTCAGGTTTAAGGTGCTAGATAGGTCCTCCCCACACCAGGACATTCCTAAAGGTTGATGACCACTCTAGACAGATGACAGTGGTTTCGAGACTGGCCTTCCTCTGGAATGTCCCGCACCACCTGTCCCTCAGCACCCCTGGGGCAAGCGGGGCCGGAGGGGAGGGGCAGGGACTGCAGCCGCTGCCAGCCCCGAGGCCGTGATGAATGGAGCTGTCCCTCCTTCCCACGGGGCCTTTGATCTCCCCACGTGGGGAGGGGGCCAGGGGCATCAAAGACATTTTTGTGGCATGAGGGAATCGAATAAATGCCATCTCACCTGCAGCTGGCTCTCCCACCCCTTCTGGCCCCGCCAAGTTGGGGAAGCCACGTGAAGCAGGAACCGCGGATGCGCGAGGCTACGCGAGGTCTGACCCCTCGATCCCTTGCGAGTCTGAAACCTTCGCTCCTTCGCTCGCTGACACGTGTGAGCGCTTGAGCGCGGGCCACCCAGAGGTTCCCCTTGCTGTCTCAACTCCCCTCCGCATCCCCTGCCCCGAACGCGGGCTGGCAGGGGCGGGATGGTCGGGTAGCCAGAGTCGAGGCCTAGGGCTTCCCCCTTGTCTCGAGGAAAGGCTGGAAAGGGGGCACGGCGCGGGGGCGGGGCGCGGTCAGCGGCGACCCCCACCAGAACCCGCCCGTGCGACCCTCCAGTGCGACAGACGCCCCTCCCGGGAGCCCCCAGAGCCCCAGGCGGGCTTCCTCGCCCAGGTCCCGGCTCCAGCGCTGCCCTCCGCGCCGCCCTCCTCGCCCCCCCACCCCCAAACTCCCTCATTCCTGGGAAGTTTTCTCTCTTTACAGTCAACAAACCTGTCAAACGTCTGCCTTCCAGCCCGCCCCCCATTCCTCAGCTCCTCTCCGTCCCCCCGCGCCCCGCTCCACCCCGCCGCCCCGCCCCTTCTCGCCCCGGCTCCACGCGGCGGCGGGGGGCTCCCATTCCGCGGGAGGCGAGGCGAGGGGGCGAGGCGGGCGGGTCCGCCGCCACCAGCGCGCGCGGCCCCGCCCCGGACCCTCGCTCCCGCCCTCCGCCGCGCTCCGCGCCTGCCGCCCCGGGGCTCGAGGCTCCCTCCAGAGAGTCCCGCCGCCTGACTGTCGCAACTGCCACACCAACAACCTCCCTGCCCCCCGCCCCCGCCCCGCTCCCCTCCCACCCCCGCCCCCGGCTCTGATTTCTTCTCCCGAGCGAGCTCGGCAGGAGACACAGGCGCTGGCTGCCCCGTCCGCTCTCCGCCTCCGCCGCGCCCTCCTCTCCCGAGATGGGCCCCCCCGCCGCCGCCGCCGCCGCCGGAGCCATCGCCTCCCGGCCGCAGCCGCCGGAGCCGCACTCGCCCTGAAGCGCGGGCCCCCGAGCGCACCGGCTGGCCCCGCAGCCTCGCCCCCTGCCCGCACCCGAGGGCCGTAGAGCGGTCACGATGCTGCCGCCCGTGCCCTCCCGCCTCGGGCTGCTGCTGCTGCTGCTCCTGTGTCCCGCGCACGTCGGCGGACTGTGGTGGTGAGTGCTGCATCGGGCTGGCCCGGTGCGGCTCCTGACGCTCGAGGGTGGGGACCTCGTGACGGAGTGCTCCGAACCGCGGTCCCGCTGCCTCCTGGCTCTACCTGCGCGCTGGGGCGGTGCGGGGGAGGTGCGTACCGCTCTCCTGCCGGCCTCCACCCGGGGCGCTTCTGAACTGCCACTTAGGCGACTCGAACCTACTCCAGCCCCCGCACGTTCTAGTGTATTTCCTCCTCCTGCGTCCTACATCCCACCTCCCTCCCAGGTTATGCGCTCAACCCAGCTCACCAAGTAATTGTTGGGTGGATAGAAGAGCTACCGGGGAGACCGGGGGAAGACCTGTGGTCAGAGATCCGAAGAGTGTGAGAGGAGGTGGACTGGGTTTGGGGAAAAGGGAGGTACAAGGTAAGAAGTCACAAGCAGGTGGGGTCCAACGGCTGCCTCTCTCCCCCCCACCACTTCGCCCACCAATCCACCAGCTTCCCTCTGGGCTCCTTCAGTGTGGGCGATAGTGGCAAGAAAGGGGGAACTGAGTCAGGACCATGGCTTTCTCTGTTTCTTCCTTCCCGAGCAAAGAAGAGGAGAAAAGGCAGGAAAGGGATCCAGGCGACTGGACCTTGCAGTTATGGGGTCAACGCTAAAGTAAATGAGCAGCTCAGGAGATACTGAGAACCCCGGAGGGTCCGGTGGAATGGAGGTAGGCTTGGCCAGCAGGGGGTCAGGACATCTTTGCGGAACTGGCCCTAGCTAGAGCAGACGCGTAGGCAGCGAAGGTTGAAGGAACTTTGAGTCTTGGTGGCTGGGGCACGGACCGGGAAGGTGCGTGCAGGGTCGGGACCGCTCAGATATCTAGATCCCGCGGACTTTTTTTTCCTTCGCAGCCTCCAGGGCAGCAAAGAACCTCCCGGAATAGCTTCAGTGTTTAGAGAGGAGGGACTTGGACAATATCACTAATACACCAGCCAATCCTAAGGAAGCCTGGTATTGATCATTTGCATATCGCCATGTCATTGGCTGGATATTCTGCACTTCACTCCTCTCTCACCCCGGGATTTGGAAGGAGGGGTGGAGCAGGCAGATCAGTGTCTTCTTGGGAGATAGAGAGGATGATGCCCACACAGGGAGCCGCTGGCCGAGATCCTTCTTCCGTGATGCGGGAGAGCGTCCCTTGGGGGTGTCAGTAAGGGGGCGGCAGATCGAGGACGACACAGGTCCTTACTAGGCAACATGCGTCCTTTGATACTGGTTTAGCAAAGAAGTAGAAGCTTTGAAACAGACCTGAGATCTAATCTCCCCCACTTAAGTCTGTGACCTTGGGCAAGTCACTTTTTTTTTCTGCACCCCAACTCTCAACTGTAAAATAGGGAAACAATCCCCCCTACCTAGAAAGCTCGCCAGGAGCATTAGGCGGGATGATTTACAAAATGACATTGAGAGGTACTCCTTAAATGTAAGTTCCCTCCTCCACACCCTAGATTCTGCTGGCCAGAGACCTCATGGGTGTCAAGGGGGATTCATTTAAGTTTAAAACTCAAGGTCCCAAACAAAACTTTGGAAAGAAATTTCTCTCTTGCTTCTCAAACAACTTTCCTAACTACGCTTTCTCAAGATATGGGGACAGGGGTTTCTCCCTGCTACTTTATTGCCTTCCCTTCCTTCCCTCGTCATTTGTTCAAATTGTTCATTTCCTTCCTGTTAAAATGACACTTCCTCCATGAAGCTGTCGCTGTCTTCCTTCCCTTGCCTTCTCTGTACTCCTAGTGCCAGTTACTGCATTTTGACAACCATCTCTTCTGGCATCTCTCCTCCTCGGTCCTGGCAGGCAGAGCCTAGGCCTTTGGGGTCCTGGAGACTGAAGGTGCTGAGGTCAGCTTTCTGGAGTGTTGCTGAATTGGTTGATTCACCTTTCTGGGATTTGTATCTGTGGGGTTCCTTTGTTCAGGAGGGGCTGCTGGGTGAGAGCCAAACCAGAGGGAGGGAGACCTGGTCCCTTGGAGACTGACCCTGAAGCAGGGAAGCAAGGAGAGGGGGAGGAGGTGAGGAGGGCAGGTGTGGGAGAACACAGAAGCCTTCATGGCCACAGCTGCAGGGCGAGCAGGGTGAAGAGTGAGGAGCTGGGGTGATAAGGTGTCCAGAGACTGCCTCGCTCGATGCTTCTCAGAAAGAACCTGCCTCTCCCGCCTGTCTTGGCCCCCTCACTCTCCTCAGTCTTTTTCTGATACTTCATTTCTTTGGTCTGAGCCCAGATTCCCTTTCTCAGGATCTTTGACTCTGGCTTGCTTACACTCCTGTCCTCACCACACCCCATCGTTGCCCTCAAAGATCAAGACTGGGTTGGTGGACCAGACCCAGCATCCCTGGTGGTCTGAGGCTCCTGCCACACGTACCCCCCCCCCCCACACACACCCCCTGGCTGCAGGTTCACTTTGGCTAGGAGCTTTTTCAGCCCAGGAACTCCCAGGCTGTTCCCTGATGTCTAGGACCTGCTTGCTGGCCCTCTTCTCCCTGCTTCTCAGAGGATGCTGACCAGGTTAGGGCTCCAGTGGAGGAGTGGAAAGCAACTGGGCCTGCAGCAGCCCCCTGCAGTCCACTCTGACATTCTGGCAGCAGCAGCCAGACTGGGAGCAGAGAGGAACCCAGGCGCTCTGACTGGCAGGGCTGTCCTGACGAGGAAAGGAGGGTCCCAGAGGGGAGTGGCCCAGGCCCTGGAGTAGGCTGAGGGACCTGGCTCCAGTTTCCAGAGGGTTCCCTCGCAGGGCTCCCCCACCTCCTTCCTCCCTGATGCAGTTTATACTTTCTAAACTGCCCTAGCCTCTCTGTCTCTCTCACATCTGTAACTTTATCTTTGCGAATTGCAGAACCCCAGATTCCAGGATACTGGCCAGGTTGTCTTGAGGCCATCGTGTCTTAGCCAATGCTCTGGCCCTGACAGATCCCATCTTGAGAATGAAGCGCGCGCGCGCGCGCACACACACACACACACACAGAGAGAGAGAGAGAGAGAGACAGAGACAGAGACAGAGACAGAGAGAGAGGCTGTGGTTTCCTAGTCACCGGCTCCCTACTACCTGCTCCTTGCCTCCCTCCAGAAAGTTCTTCTTTTTCTTTATTTATTGATTTTTAGAGAGAAGAGAGAGAAAGATGAGGGGGAGGAGCAGGAATCATCACCTTGTAGTTGCTTCTCATATGTGCTTTGACCAGGCAAGCCCAGGGTTTCGAACTGGCAACCTCAGCATTCCAGGTCAACACTTTATCCCCTGCGCCACCACAGGTCAGGCCAGAAAGTTCTTGATGTCTGGCTTATCTTTATTTATAACTTCAATTAGTGGATGTAGAAAATAACTCACTTTCACAGAATAGCCAAATCGATCTCCCTTCTTCTTTCTTCCTCTTTCCTCTTTCTGTTTATGTTTCCTATGAAAGAAACTAACCCTCCCCTTGTTCCACTGGGGAAAACACCACCCAATCTCACTCCCTCCCCCATCTCATCTTGCTTTTTAACACCCCCCCCCCCTTATAGAAACAGGAACCACAGACTTAGGATAGGCTCATCTCTGACCCCACAGGGAGGCAGGGAAAGGGCCAGCCTTCTTCCTGCAACCCTGGTTTTCTAGCTGTGATCCCCACCCCGGGCTGGGCCTAGCTACCCTCTCCCATCCCATCTTCAGCCGGGGGCCCCTTACTCTTTGTGGGCAGTCCAGTTGCTGCTCCCTGCCAGGCTCAGAGTGGGGTGGGGCTGGGGGTGGGTGGGAGGGGTGGTCATCCAGTCCCACCCTCTAGGCCTCCCGCCTTGGCAGCTTCCCTGGAGAAAGACAATGGGGCTGTGAGCAGAAAAGGGCAGGGGCAGAAGGAGGCTGGCGCGATCTAGGCTAGAGCATGCCCTGGGCCCACCAGAGTCCTGGCACTGCGACACTTCCTGGGGGGTGCAACCCCTCAGTGAGAGGCTGGATCACCAGGATGTGTACTTTGGGGAAGAAATGCAGCTGTGGAGGGGACAAGGCGAGGGCGGGGCACCCAGCCAGCCAGCGCTAGAGGCACTTGGGGAACAGAAAGCCTGTTCCTGGGGGCTGGGGCGAATGCCCTCCGGCCGTGCCCTCCTTTGTGCCTGGAGTGGGGTGGGAGGAGAACTTGGGTGCCTCCCTTGGACCCCCTGAGGGAGGGAAAGTTTGCGGGGAGGGTTTTTCCATTTTCCACCTGGCCTTTTTGGTTGGTTCTTCTAGCTCTGAGCTCTCCATTTAATCCAGAAGTCAGAGCAAGAAAGGACTTAGAGGTCATCTGGTCCCATCTTCTCACTTACAGTAAGAGGTCCAGCGAAGTCCAGGGATAGGACGTAGCTCAAGGCCACAGAGATTGTAGGTAGCTGAGGGTTGGTGCCAGCAGTCCACCTCCTGTTGAGGATTTCACCCTGGCTTCCAGGGGGAGGGGAGTCAGGAAAGGGGTACAGAGTACAGAGCCTTCCACAGGCCCCCTTTGGGTGCTCCCCTCCTCAGAATGTGAGAGCCGAAAGCACTGACTGCTTTCAGGGGACCCATAGGAGTTCAACGTGTCTCCTCCTTGGTCTCTCGCAGCCCTGATCAATAGGAAGCCCTCTTGTGTGGTGAAGTCCATCGGGGAAGGGAGGGCCCCTGCCTCTCCCCAGAGGAATGGGCAGGAGAAAAGTGTGAGGCAGTGGGAAGGGCAGTGTCCATGACAAGGCAGAGGGAACCGAATTGTGGGGGGGTGGGCAGGGATGGAGTGGGGTGGCTGGTGGGCGGTGGGGAGGCAGGGGTTAATGGAGCTGGGGCATCACTGGCTTTGATGTGGTGGTTGGGGTGGGAGTAGGGACTGGGGGAGGGGGAGCAGTAATTAGGGAGTTAGACAGAGCAGGACAGGACAGGCGGGCGGGCACAGGCCCGGGCCCAGCCGCCTCCGCAGCAGTCAGGCAACATTTTTCTGCCCCTTCTCCACCACCCACCTCCCCCACCCCCGTGTAGCCCCCACCCACAGCCCCAGGGTTCAGGGCTCCCTCTGCTGGCTCCTGAAGGTGAGGGTCAGATGAGGGACCCTGGGGTGGAAAAACAGAGAGCTGGTTGTGAGACCTTTCAGAGGAGGCAGGGCATCAAAAGACTCTATCTAGGGTCTCCGTGGCCTCAGTAATCCACCCAGGAGTGCTCGCTGGGGCTGGGGGGCGGGGGTCCTGGAGGGTGCTCTAGTCCATGGGCAGGGCTGATGCGGGAGGAGACACACGGATCCTGGCTGAGAAGTTAGAGCAGACAGTTGGAGAAAAGAGAGTTCTCAGGAACCCACAAATGTTGCCTTGACACCTACTGTCTGCCCTGCACTGTGCAGACCAAGAGAGGAGTAAGGGTGTGAATGGGAAGACAAAAACCCCTTGTGGAAGCCCACTCTCTGGACAGGCTCCTTTCATAGTCTACCTGGGAAACGGGCAGGTATTATCAGCTTCCATTTCACAGTTGCAGAAACAGGCTCAGAAGGTTAAGTCTCATCATCTACTCAGCAAATACTAAGTGCCACTTTGACATGCTAAGAATTTGCTCAACATTATAGAATAAGCAAACGGCAGAGCCCAGATCCAAACCCATGTCTGCTGGACCCCCAAATCCCTGAGTGTGCTCTGCTACTGACATTATGGTTCCTCATGAGATCTTTGTCTTTAATGAGTTTTCTACCTAATTGGAGAGATGGACAAGAAAGCATGACAAAATAATTATGCCACTGGCGGGATAACAAGCTCCCCCCCCCCCCCCAGTGAGTGACAGGTAAAATGCTGTAGAGGGGGGAGGGGAGGTCAGTGAGGGCTGGAGCTCAGAGGAGGCACTTAGGGCAGGTGAGCTCTACAGTGAGCTTGGAGAGGTGGAGAGATGCTAGGCAAACGTTTGATGACCTAGGGGTGGGGAATGGGTGGCTCTGAACCCAGAAATGTAGTGGTGTAATCTGGGATGGCTTCAGAGTTAGCCAAGCCTGCTAGGAATGAGGGCTGTGTGGAGCATGGAATGTGAGGTCACCTGATGTCTTCTAATACCTCTGGTGGCCATTTCCCTCTGGCTCTTTGGGTTTGACAATAGTCACCTAAATTTCTTGCAATGGGACTCCTCCACTGGCCAGCATTGGTCAGCTCCCTTCTGAGACTGTTCCCCTCTGTAATGGAGGGTCAGGTCAGCAGAGCTGGACTTCATGACCTCTGGCACTCTCTTGGGCCCTGTGAACTTGGGAATTAGGCCCGAACCCAGAGCTTCCAGGGCAGAATCTACAGAAGTTGCCAGTAGGAACTGGCCAGCTGCTGATGCCACCAGACTCCCTGGGAGGAAGGTTTTGGCACAGGCCAAGCCAGTTAGAATGGCTAACCCCAGGCTTGTCCCTTCTTGTCTGCATACTGATTTCTTTTAGGGCTAGCCTCATTGTTCCTATGCCCAGAATGTCTATTTGATTAGGATCTCAGACCCTACATATTCTGTATTACACCACCACTGTGCTCCAGTCCCCAAAACACGCAGATGTTCCCAAATGGGCACAACTTTTGTGGGCTGATCCCAGGACAATGCTGACTCAGAGGCACCGATAGCAGGGTCCATTCCCTAAGGAAGCAGAAGGGAAGGAAGGAGGGTAAAGGAAGAGGGGAGATGAGAGAGTTCTTTCTTTTTTTTTTTTAAGGTGTTTTTTTTTTAAAGATATTTATTTATTTATTTATTTACAGAGACAGAGAGAGAGAGTCAGAGAGAGGGATAGACAGGAACGGAGAGAGAGGAGAAGCATCAATCATCAGTTTTTCCTTGCGACTCCTTAGTTCATTGATTGCTTTCTCATATGTGCCTTGACCACGGGCCTTCAGCAGACCGAGTAACCCCTTGCTCGAGTCAGCGACCTTGGGTCCAAGCTGGTGAGCTTTTGTTCAAACCAGATGAGCCCACGCTCAAGCTGGCGACCTCGGGGTCTCGAACCTGGGTCCTTTGCATCCCAGTCCGACGCTCTATCCACTGCGCCACCACCTGGTTAGGCGAGAGAGTTATTTCTTGATGTGGAGTCATGTGTTCAAGTTAGACGGGGTGTGTGGGCCTTCCATGCTAACTCCGGGTTTTGAAGCCCGTGGAGGGAACTGACTTACCTGGAGTGGCTCAGCTCACCCAGAGCCGACAGAGACCAGGGTACTGAAGTGAGGCTCAGTGTTTTGCCCAGTGCTCCTCTGACACTCATTTTCTGGAGGTCCCTTTCCTGTGACTTGAGGATAGGAGTGAGGACAGGAGGGCAGAGAACAAACTGGTCCCTTGGGACTCTGGCTGCTCTGACTGCCCATCTCCCTTCTCTTGCCCAGCTTGTAAACAAGTCTGGTTCCCAGGCAGCCAGGACTCCTCCGGACTGCTCTATCTCTAGTCCCTGGGAAGCAGATAAGGTCAAGAGATTTTTGCCCTTCTCCTTGCTGTCCTAGGGCAGGAGGAGGGAGAGGAGAGGAATGGAGGCAGAGTAACCTTGGGAAGATAAGGTCAGTCAACCTTGGGAAAATAGGGAGTTAGCCGAAGGCAGGGTTGGGGCGGGGGCTGGGGAACGTGGTAGCCTCGGGAGGGGCGTTGGAGGATGCAGAGTCCCAGACTTCCAGGTGGAGTCCTGACATGCAGGTGGCAGGAGAGGGTCTACACCGCCTGGGGAGGCCTGCGTCCCTGCCTCCAAATCCAGTGGAGAAATAAAATGTATATGGAAACGAATTAGGAGTCATGAAATGACCTCTGGACAGAGGCTAGATTCAAGTGAGGACCTTTTCTCTGGATGGCTCATTTATTCATTCAAAAACATGTATTAAATGGTATTCATTGCAGTAGTATAGTAATTGTTCATAATATGCAAATTTTTCATTAAAATTGAGGGGAAATATGAATGAAGTACCTAAAAACCTGCCTAGGAGGCAAAAGAAGATGACGATTCTATCTCTCAAGGAGCTTGTAGTCTTACTACTGACCCTGTATGACTATGCTGGATTTTGCCTCAAATTCTTTTTGTAATGAGGTGAATAGGTGGATAGAAGAGGGAATAGATAGATACCAACTATCGAAGGTCACTGGGCCACTGGGAGCCAGCTTGACTGCCTTGTCCTGGCCTACTTCCCACTGCTCCACCCATCACTTCTCTAGGGTTGGGAAAGGTTATGCTAGACCTTGCCTGACTACCGTTGGAAAGTAGTGATGGGCAGGTCCTAAGCATGGAGGAGGGAAGGTCGGGACCAGCAATTTCCCATCTTTTCATCTCATGGCTCACAAAAACTAATTATTAAAATTTTGCAGCACATCAAAAAATATTTTTTTTGTGACCTGAAAAAAAATAGGTATAAGTTTTTATTCATTCACATTAGACAGCTATTGTATTTAAAGATTTTTAATTTTTAAAAATTTTTAAAATTTTTCTGAAGTGAGACGTGGGGAGGCAGAGAGACAGACTCCCACATGCACCCAACTGGGATCCCCCTGGCAAGCCCACCAGGGGGCGATGCTCTGCCCATCTGGGGTGTTGCTCTGTTGCAGCCAGAGCCATTCTAATGCTTAAGGGGGAAGCCATGGAGCCGTCCTCAGCGCCTGGGCCACTTTGCTCCAATGGAGCCTTGGCTGTGGGAGGGGAAGAGAGAGATAGAGAGAAAGGAGAGGGGGAAAGGTAGAGAAGCAGATGAGTGCTTCTCCTGTGTGCCCTGGCCGGGAATCGAACCCGGGACTTCCACACGCCAGGCCGATGCTCCACTACTGAGCCAGCCGGCCAGGGCACAGCTACTGTCTTATTGGCTATTATCAGCTTTCTATTTCATAATCTGAGAAAAAAGAGGTCAGTTCCCCTGACTAGTCAGGTATTGATTTCTTTTTTGAGAGAGAGATTGAGAGCGATAGAGAGTGATAGAGAGAGAGAGAGATAGGAGAAAGAAAGATAGGAAGGGGGAGAGAGATGAGAAGCATCAACTCATGGTTGCATCATTTTAGTTATTCACTGATTGCTTCTCATATGTGCTTTGACTCTAGTCAAGCCAGTGACCCCTTGCTTAAGCCAGTGACCTTTGGGCTCAAGCCAGTGACCTTGGGGTTTCCAACTGGGGCCCTCAGTGTCCTAAGTGGACACTCTATCCACTGCATCACCACCACTTAGGTATTGAATGTTTTAAAATTCTTACAGCATACCAGTTGAAAAATCACTGGTTTGGACTATATAAGTCTCTCCACTGAAGAAAGGACATTGGTTCCTGGACTACTTGTATAGGGATGATGACAATGCCCTGTAGGGTGGTGGCGGTGGTGGTGGTGCTGGTGGTGTGTTTCAAGAGACCTGAGCTTACACATCGGCAACCACCTCGCTCATCAGTGTTAAGTTTTGTCTTAAGATCTAAATTCCTCTTGCTGCAATGAGAAGCCCAGTACTTCTCATTCTGGTGCGGCCAGAACACGCCTCAGAAGCCTGTAGTTGTGGAGTAGATGGGGACAGTGGGAGTAGACGTGTGCTAGAGCGAAACTGAAGAGAGGCCACCTTGACCTTTGGTACCTGTCTACAACCATTTTCCTCTACCTTTCGTCCTCTGTCTCCTGGGGCCACTTCTCTGCCCCGCCCAGAGTCTTTTACCGCCTTTGGCTGAAGGGTTTCTGAGTGATCTCAAATGAGCCTCAGCTCCCATGTGCTCAACCCACTCATTCCTACAAGACGGATCCCAGTTAAGCATTGAAATAAGAGCAATCAGATGAAAGCCCTTCCACCCAAGTGTGAACACCCAGTCAAATCAACCTTCAGGGGCAGGTATATGGAAACCAAAAGGTACCTCTTCTGTCAGGATGAAGGCTGGGAATAGAGGGATTGCTGAAAGCGTAGGAACTTCCCGTGAAGTCTTTACCCACCCGGTCAGTGTCTTCTGCTCCAATCAGTTACATCAACCCAGGGCCCAGAGCTTGGCTTGCTGTCATCTGCTCTGAAAGGCCACCGTTCCTGGAGCAGGTGAAGGGTCACTGTTACCTGCTTCACGGTGCTTCAGAGACTCAGTCCCTAGCTCCTTCCTCCAGTCCCCCGGTTTGGGGAAATAGAGGGTACCTGGGTGAGAGGGCCCACCTTAGAAATCAAACCCCATCCTTCCCATTTTCCAGAAGGAGAAACTTGGGCTAGAGAGGGAGCGTGACTTTCCTTGGAGGCTACATTCCCCAGCCCTTCTAACATCGGATGGCTTTCTAAATCCTCCGGAATTGCCCATGTTTTGTTTTGTTTTTTAGCACCAGCGCCATTCAGCTGACACATACCAAGCTTGTGGTCCTCTAAGACCAGATCTTTTTCTTTAGTATCTATACATCATTTATTTTCTTTTCCAGCCTTCTTCATCTTCCTTCTGTTAATTTGTTCCTTGTCTCCCTGTTGGGTGAGGCCTGTTGAATATTAGTCTTGGCCTACCTGGTGTCAGCTGCCTTCACCTGAGTCAAAATCATATAAGGACTTATTAATGAAGATGTGCACAGAAGGATAAGACCGACTCCTTGCTCTATGATTTCAGTCTAGAACCTAGTTAGAAGGGAACAGAGACGTGGATGGAATGGTAAGAGAAACAATAGGAGAATCTCAATCTTAGTTGGTGGTGGGGGGAGGCATATTCAAGCTCCTGGTTGAGGACGGAGTGGGTCTGGTCTCCTTCTTTGTTACCCTCAACCTTTCGAGTCACAGCCCTGACCTGCTGTGTTTTGCTTCCCAGGGCGGTGGGCAGTCCCCTGGTCATGGACCCCACCAGTATCTGCAGAAAGGCACGGAGGCTGGCAGGGCGGCAGGCGGAGCTGTGCCAGGAAGAGCCGGAAGTGGTGGCTGAGCTTGCACGGGGCGCCCGGCTCGGGGTTCGCGAGTGCCAATTCCAGTTCCGTTTCCGCCGCTGGAACTGCTCCAGCCACAGCAAGGCCTTTGGACGCATTCTGCAGCAGGGTCAGTGTGCGGAGGAGACCGGGGAGCCCAGAGGAGAGGGTGGAGGTCTGGGGAGGCCGCCCAGCCCCACCTCGCCCATGGATAATTGGGCACTCTGCCCTGACCCTGTCTCCCAGCCCCACCCAGCGCCACCCCTCACTGCCCCGCCCACCGCAGTCCCCCAGGACTCAGCTCTGGTACCACGGGCTGACTGCCTCTCCTTGTCCCCACAGACATCCGGGAGACTGCCTTTGTCTTTGCCATCACAGCTGCAGGTGCCAGCCACGCAGTCACGCAGGCCTGCTCCATGGGCGAGCTGCTGCAGTGTGGCTGCCAGGCGCCCCGCAGGAGGGCCCCACAGCGACCCCACGGCCTGCCAGGCACCCTTGGGCCCCCGGGCCTTGTGGGCTCCCCAGAAGGCAGCGCTGCCTGGGAGTGGGGAGGCTGCGGTGACGATGTGGACTTCGGGGATGAGAAGTCCAGGCTTTTCATGGATGCGCGGCACAAGCGGGGAGGTGGAGACATCCGAGCCTTGGTGCAACTGCACAACAATGAGGCCGGCCGGCTGGTGAGTGTGGGCGGGGCTGTGTGACAGTGTGTGTCAGCGGATGCAGGACTGTTGTGTGAATGGGCCAGTGTGGGAGAGTGTGGTGTATACAGAGAGGCACATTTGTGGAAGTGTGTGAGGAAATGGTGGGAGAGGGTGCGTGTGAAAGACTGTGAATCTATATGGGAGCCAGCATGGCGGTGGGGGAGCACTCAGGGCGATGGGCTGGGGGCCTGAACGGGAGTGTGGCAGTACGGTGGCCAGCCGAGAGGATGGAGCCACTCCGGGGTCTGGATGGGCCTAGGGCAGGGTAGGGAGAGGGCACCCAGGGAAGAGAACTCAGATGGCGCTTTTAGGGACCCCATTAGAGTGGATACCTCTGAGACAGTACAGGTGGGATAGAGCTTGGGGTGGGTAGAGATGTAGCTGCCAGGGCAGGAACAGAGGCTGGAAACAAAGGGCACGGATGAGAGGAAGACCAGGAGCTGGGGCAGAGTTCTGGATCTTCAGGCAGGGGAGCCAGGAGATGTGCAGGAGGCCTGGAAAAGGGGCAGAAAAGGCCCACAGGACAGTGGGCTTGGGAGGGATCGAAGGACAAGGAGTGGATCTGGTGGAGGCCGGAGGGGATCAGGCAGAGGCCAGGAAAGCTGTGCCTGAGTCTGGGCTCTTGTCAGCTGGCTGCCCGGCAGCCCCAGCCCAGGCCCCGCCCGGATCCCTGGCACCCTCTCCCCTTCCCTCTGCAATGAGAAGGCCCCGACAGCTCTTGTTTAGGGACAAGAAAGCTGTCTTGGTCAGATGTTTCCAGGGGAAAAGAGAGCCTGGGAGGGGGGCGGGGACACAAATGTCTGTAGATCAGATTGGCCCCGGGACTCTGAGCTTCCAGAGATGATTTTCCTGGGTCATTTGACCTCGTAAATCTCTAGTGGGGTTGTGACTCTTAGACACAAATAGCAAATAAAAGGCAGGGCTCCTGGGGTCCAGTTCTCATGAACGTATCCATACTATGGCTCAGTTCTAGGGTGCTCTAGGGGCACCTCCCCACACCTCCACCCCCCTCACACACATCCTGTGTCCTCTAAGGTTTGGGCCTGAGGCACTGGGCAGGGGGGTAAGAGGGGACCCAGAGAGGAGTGTCTTGACAGGCCCACATACCTGTCAGAGAGGGCTGGGGAGGGTAGTGGAGACAGACGCCCAGGGAGTGGACTCTGCGTCTCTCCTCAGCCACGCCTGGGGTGAGGGTTGGCAGGAGGGAGAAGGTGCGACAGCTCCCACCGCCCCCTCTCCTCCGGGGAGAATCTCACTCCTGCTGTTCCTTCTACTTCCTCATTGTTCCCAGGCTTTGGATCCTGAACCTCTGTGCTACATGCTGTCCCCTGCTCTCAACTTCTCCTACTTTTCCATCCTTGTTATTGTCCCCTTCTTCTCTGGGCTGTTGCTTTCTTGTTATTTATTTTTGTCTGCTCTTTTCTCTCTTCTGTCCTCTCCCCATCTCTTATTTTCTGTCTGTCGGTCCTCTGGGTCTTTCAGCGCCCCGCGCCCCACATCTGTCTCCATCTGCCTGCTTCTCTGCTCCCCTCAGGCCGTGCGGAGTCACACGCGCACCGAGTGCAAGTGCCACGGGCTGTCGGGCTCGTGCGCTCTGCGCACCTGCTGGCAGAAACTACCCCCGTTCCGCGAGGTGGGAGCGGAGCTGCTCGAGCGATTCCACGGTGCCTCGCGTGTCATGGGCACCAACGATGGCAAGGCTCTGCTGCCCGCGGTCCGAAGTCTCAAGCCGCCCAGCCGCGCTGACCTCCTCTACGTCGCGGACTCGCCCGACTTCTGCGCCCCGAACCGGCGCACAGGCTCTCCTGGCACGCGTGGCCGTGCCTGCAACAGTAGTGCCCTGGACCTCAGCGGCTGCGACCTGCTGTGCTGCGGCCGCGGGCACCGCCAGGAGAGCGTGCAGCTGGAGGAGAACTGCCTGTGCCGCTTCCACTGGTGCTGCGTAGTGCAGTGCCACCAATGCCTCGTGCGCAAGGAGCTCAGCCTTTGCCTCTGACCGCCGGCTGCATTCCAGACTGCGCGCACAGCCGCCTCTCGGTACTTGTGTAACCTCTGGGCTCCAGCAGGGGGCGCTTCCCTGGCCCCGCTTATTCTTGCAAAGTCCATCTCCCCGGCCTCTGGAAACTGAGGTGGTGAAGCTGAAGATATGCGTGCCCAGAAAGGCCCAGGGCATCGGAGGGGCCCCCAAGAGGCGCTTTAGCGGGTACTGGGGAGAGACTATACGCTTTAGGGAGTTCTATCTTCTTGGTCCCCAGTTGGAAACCAAAGAGCCCTTCCTAGACCTCTGGATGCAGGGCTCCTCAGGACTGCTGGCCTTGGGTTGGGTGGGTGAGATTAGTATCAATAAAGCTATTTAAACCAATAGAACTGGGCCCACGGTTTGGGAGGGGGGATGGTCTCTTGCGGGTTGTCATGGAGCCAGGCTCTGGAAGGAGTGTCTAAAGGGAGATGGTTTTGATAGAACTAGCAATTCAGAGCTCCTCCCCTGGGTCCCTATCTTCCCCCATGGGACTGGGCTCCGCTGGCAATCTTGGTGAAGAGTGCCAGATCTCCCCTTGGCATTCTTCTTGCTCACTCTTGTCACACAGCTAGGGCCTGGATACAAGCTGGGGAAGAGACAGCAACCCCTCTTTAAAGAAGCACACTCCTGAGAAGGTCTGGGGACAGCGACCAGCGGCCTCTGCTGTGCACTTGGCTCTCAGTCAGCCCACACCAGAGCTCTAGGGGCGAGTGACATCTCATCTTCCCTCTGTTTCTGTGATCCTGGGGGATTTGTGGGTAGACTCTTAGGGCCACCCAAGCCCATAGGATTAAAGCACTTTATGAACTGCAGAATGTGATGAAATATGTTATTAGTAACATCAGACTTAACATTGAAACTAACTTCACCCCTATTAACGATGAAAAGACTGCTCAGAACAACATTTCTAATTATACTTAGAGGGAGATGAAGAAAAGTTGTCCCAAGATTTCTCCTGGCACCCAGCTACATTTCCTTCCTTCTAGTTCTTTCTTGGGAAACCTGATGGTGAGTGTGGAGGGAAGAGGGGAAGAGTTTGAGGATATGGGTTCTTCACAGCTGAACCTCCTGTTCCCCATTTTCCTCCAGAGAGAACGGAGAAGGCATAGCCAAATGGCTGGGATTCAAAGCCCCCAATTTTCTCATAGTCCAAATACTCTAGATAACCTATCAAGGTATGTAGGGCAAAGCAAGAGCTTTGGGTCTGAAGCTGCTGCTGCTGCTGCTGCTGCTGCTGCTTAGAAGTTTACAGTATAGATCAGGGGTCCTCAAACTACGGCCCGTGGGCCACATGAGGCCCCCTGAGGCCATTTATCCGGCCCCCACTGCACCTCCGATAGGGACACCTCTTTCATTGGTGGTCAGTGAGAGGAGCACAGGATCCATCCTCATCCTGTGCTCCGGGAGTACTGTATGTGGCGGCGCCACAAAGCGCAGCATGGCTCACGTACAGTACTACTTCCGGTGACGTGGGATGCACGCATCACGGCTCCGGAAGCGCGTCATATCACCTGTTACGGCTAGCAGTGACAAATATGGAACCGGACATTGACCATCTCATTAGCCAAAAGCAGGCCCATAGTTCCCATTGAAATACTGGTCAGTTTGTTGATTTAAATTTACTTGTTCTTTATTTTAAATATTATATTTGTTCCCATTTTTTTTACTTTAAAATAAGATATGTGCAGTGTGCGTAGGGATTTGTTCACAGTTTTTTTTATAGTCCGGCCCTCCAACGGTCTGAGGGACAGTGAACTGGCCCCCTATGTAAAAAGTTTGGGGACCCCTGGTATAGATCATGTGAGTCTCAGTTTCTTTACCCATATAATGGGAATATCATCCTGTTTCAGTTATCTATTGGAGCATAGCTAACAATCCCAATGTAATTACTCACAATCCTCTTGGTCAGGAATTTGTCAAAACTCAACTTGGTGGTTCTGCTCCTATGGCAGAACTATTGGTTGTCATCCTTCACTTGGCTGTGCTCCACAGGGGGCTGGACTAGGCTGGACAGTCCAAGAGGCTTCACTCATATATGTCTAGTGCTTCAGAGCTTCTCCAGTGGCCTCCTTCTTGCCATGTGGTTAGCTTGGGCTTCCTCATAGCATGATGGCTTCGGTGCAGTTGGACTTCTTACATAGGCTGGCTTTTGAAATAGACTGTGCCAAGCTGGGAGGCAGAAGCTGCCAGTCTCTTCTTTATTTCCAGCCTTGGACCTTGCAAAGCATTGCTGTTGCTCTCTGTTGGTTGACACAAGTCACAGAACCAGCGAAAATTCAAAGGAAGGGGAAATAGACCACTTCTCAATGGGGGAGCAGCAAAGAATTTGCAACTATCGTAATCCATCTTGTGTGTTCATAGAATTGGGGGACGGATATTTTTGAACTATGAAAAGCACTCAGCACAGCATTGACACAATAATTTCTACCAAATTTATGCTTAATAAAATGTAGTTACTGGCCCTGGCCGGTTGGCTCAGTGGACAGAGTGTCAGCCTGGCATATGGATGTGCCCAGTTCGATTCCGAATCAAGGCACACACATGAGAAGTGACCATTTGTTTCTCTCTCTCTCCCCCTCCCCCAGCCCTTCTTTCTCTCTTATCCTCTCACAGTCAGTGGCTTGATTGGTTCAAGCACTGGCCGTGGGCACTGAGGATAGCTCAGCTGGTCTGAGCATCAGCCTCAGGCACTAAGGATATCTCAGCTGATTCGATCATCATCGGCCCCAGATGGGATTTGCCCAGTGGATCCTGGTTGGGGCACATGTGGGAGTCTGTTTCACTATCTCTCCTCCTCTCACCTAAAAAATAATATATATATATTATATATATAATAATATATATATATATGGTTACTGTGAGAATGGCGCTAGAAAGCTGATGTTTTTGCAGGTATTGAGCAGGCCCTGATTGTAAATAAAGATACTCAACTCAAACTAGCTTGGTGCTTGGTCCAAAGAAAATTAATTGTAGGTTTTATACCTGGGAAGTCCAGGGAAAAGACTGAATTTAAGCACAGCGAAAGCCAGGAGCCCAAAGAATGTCCTAAGTTTTCCCACCCCCACCCCCATATCTATTGTTTCTGCTTATCTCTGACTCTTTTCATGCCTTCCTCATTCTCTCCTGCTACAGACAGACTTTCTCTGTGCCTACATTCTTAAAGCTGGTGATTTAAAAAAGAATGACTTGCCCAGCAGAAGTTCTGAGGAAGACTCTGATTGGCTCAGCGTGGGTTATCTGCCTATTCCTGAACCAATAACAGTATCCAGAGAAATGTGCTACTATGACTGGGATTGGCAGCCCCCTTAAGATCACAGGAAATTGGGGTCCAGGAGGACAGCAGAGTTCTTGAAATGAAACAGAAGGAAGGGGAACTTATCCGGGATGTGACAGTCTCTAACCATGGCTTCCAGTGCATCTGTCCTCCCTCCGCAATGCCTTTCCACCCATGTCTATGACCTATCCTGGTTCAGCCCTCAAGGATAATGTCAGGGCCCCAGAGGGGGCACATATGGGGAGGGAAGGCTCTCAGGCTTCAGGGAAGTGTCATGGAGAATTTGGACTCAGAACTTCTTGACCAATAGGCTTGGATAACTTGCCAAAGGAAGAGAGTGGAACCTGGCATTGTGGGCCTCATGGAGGGGAAATGAAGCTCTTTATAGATAGGGTTTATATTCACAACTCTGCCTTCCCTAGAGCTCTGCAATTGGTGTTAAAAATAATCTCCTGTACTTCTCTCAGAGACCACCAGAGGGTGCACAGAGCCCAGCTTCCCTGTTAAAAGGGACCAACAGACAGAACTTGCAGGACATTTGGGGAACTCAGAGCCGTAGGCAGGAGCGGGTAGGATGAAAGGAAGCAAGGCTACCCACAGACAGCGTGGGTCAAGCTGCTAGGGTTCCGGACTGTCAAGATGCCTGCCTACTGGCTTTACTTCTAGGTCCTAGGGGAGAGGAGGGGAGGGGCAGGGTGTGGAGTGGGTGATACTGAACATTCTTCTCCATGATGTCAGAGAGGGAAATTGAGGCCATTGCATAAACTAATACGAACCAAAGCAGGTTAAAAGGAATTCAGAGGAAGTAGCATGATACAGTGAAAAAAGGTCTGGTTTGCTAGCTCGGCCTTGACCAAGTCAGTTCATCTCTCTGTGCTTGTTTTTCCATCATGAATGAAGATGCCAGGTAGCTTGTTAGTACAATGTAAGAGCACACCACAGTCTTTAACTGCTAGTCACATGTTAGTGGTCCATCTTCTGTGACCAAGCCCAGCAGGAGTCTGGGAACTGCCATCTGTGAAGGGAAAGAGTAACGGGCCAAGAGGCACCATTTTGACCATTGTCCTGGACCTCTTTAAGCTCAGAGATGGCTCTGAGAGATGGCTCTGAGAGATGGCTCTGTGCTCTTGCACTGCCGCCTGGGAAGGGGGCTGGAAGCAGAGCTCAGAAACGCCCCATCACACCACCACCCTTGCTGGCCCAGTTGCTCAGCCCCAGGCACATTCTAAGCCATCAAGGTTTCCTGCTGGCTGAGTGATGGAGGACACATGGAACCAAGGAGATGGGAGAAGAGTACAGAGATGCCCCAGATGTGTGCATGGCCATATCAGGCACAGCTGGAACACAGGCAGTTGGGTGGGGAGGTCGACAGGAAGGCCCAGGATCAGCTGGAGGCTGAGGGCTCAAGAAACATTTTCCCCCTCCTCCAGTGACTGAACAGATAAGGTGTTTGGGAGACTGAAGCAGCAAGCTATCTTACCTCGCTGAGGGGTGGTAGTCCCTGAGACCCAGACAGTAAGAGAAAGAGCTCCGTATCAGCCTGGGACTCCTTCACCAAGACAAACTTCTCTGGCAGAGCATCAGGGCTAAGGATCCCACCTGTCCTCACCCTGGTGTCTCCCCAGCCCTCCCTTCCCTGCAGCCTCCTCCAAAGAGACCACAGCTGGAACCATTCTCCAGGCCGCCTTCCAGCCCGGGTGCTCCCCCACCCCCAGGGGCCCCTGTAATTGTGGTCTCAGGCTGTGGCTGCTGGGGCTGGGGTTGGGGCTGGGCTGAGGGCCAGAGCCCAGGGCAGGGCCAGGGTGGGGCCTAGGGGCTGCCTGCCCACGGTGTGGGTCATATGGGGTTGGGGCAGACACTCTTTGGGCTCCATCTGCGCACAGGCCAAGGTCCTGTGCCTACATAGACCCTCTCCTCTCTGAACTGTGGGGAGGTGCCCCAGGCTTGGGTGCTTCTAAACCCTCATGACATCAGGTCAGAACCATACCCCAGTGCAAGCAAGGCTTGGGAATCATTATTTGCCTCCTGGGGTTTTCAGAGAAAGGGTCTTCTTCCTCTCCTGCACATTGCTATAGTTCATGAAAGGTAGAGGGTGGGAGAGAAAGAGACCCACCCTGATTTAGAGGGAGGCCAAAGGAAAAACATTAGCCAAACAAGCAGATCAGCAGTTTTTCCCAAATATGGTCCTCACAAAAATCACTTGGGATACCAGTTAGAAATGCAGATGCCCAGGCCTTGCTCCTGGATAGGATGTTTCAGCTGCTTGGGGCAAGAATCAGTGTTTCCCACAATGGCCCACCCCACAGGGTAAATATGATGCAAGGATCGTGGGAAATGCTAGTGTGAGCACTTGACAGGGAGTGAAGAGGATTAGGAATCCATTCAGGATGTCTCATTCCTGAGTTTTCTTCATTGTTTCTGGGCCTGTTTCCCCATCAGCCAATTAGAGCACGACTTCCTAGGCTGGCTTGCCTCTGCTGGTGCCCTCTCCCACCCTGGGCTCATACCTCCTTCCTGTTTGAGTCTGGGACTGCCCTGTCCCTTGCCATACCCTCCTCACACTCTAGTCCCAAACTCCCCACGCCTGCAGCTTGGTGGGAGAGCGTGGGGAGGGCAGGGGGCAGCTGGGGTCAAACGAGGCTCTGGCTGACGCAGACTGCCTCCTGCCCCCGGCTGTTTTCCTGCTGTCCAGCCAGACTGCTCCTCCCCACTGCTGCCCCCCCCCCCACCCCCAGCAGCCTCAAGCCCTTAATTCCTGACAGCTGCGGTGGCTGCCAGCGGAGAGGGGGGAGTGAGGGAGGGAGTATGCTGTCAGCCCGCTGCGGCTCAGGCTGCCTCCACCACCTGACAGTCTGGGGACAGAGAAGGCCCCACCCCGCTCCTCTGATTCCCCAGGGATGGCCAATTCCAGGAAAGGGCCCCTTTTGTCTCTGAGCCCAGAGGTTCGGGATAGTTTGTCCTTCAGCCAGTAGGGGCTCTCTTCAGAGAGAGGAGACAGTGAGCTTGGGAGAGAGGTGTGTGCATAGAGTGGGAGGTTTGTGCCCATTTTATAGAGGAGGATGCTGAGGCCACAGTGGGAGTAGGACTCAATTTCAGGACCCAGATTAGAACCAGAACCAGAAGCTGAAGCCTCTGTCCTCAGCCCTCTGGCTCTTGGGCCATTGCCTGGGTCCAATACTCTCACCACATATGGAGGCGAGCCCAGTGTTCAGCTATGGAGAGAGGACAGGAAGGAATCCCGGAGAGGAGGGGGCCTGAGCAAGGAGGCTGGAGCTGGGGAGCTCTCAGAGAGCCAAGTACAGGCGGCAGGGCCAGGGCAAGACCGGAGCATCAGCAGGCAGGGCCTTGGCAAGCAGGACGCAGTGCTGGGGCAGTCGCTGCTGCGCTCAGGATCAAGTCACCTGGGTCTTGTTCCATCTCTTCCACCTACATGCTGTGTGACCTTGAGTAAGTCACGACCCTCTCTAAGCCTCAATGTTTTCTTGTGAAATAAAATGATTAAAAGGCTTTCTAATCCCTCCTCCCAGGGTGTGCCACCCCCGGGTGCTCTGCTCCCCGACAAGCATTTGCTGCTGGAGTCCCAGCCATTTTACCTTCACTGGTTAAATGAGGTGACTAGATGAGGTGGGCCTCAGAACCTCCTTCCACAAAAGAGCAGAGGGTAGCTCAGTAAGCAGGAGGCACCTGTTTAAGGTCACACAGCAGAGGAGAGCACAAGCCAGAAGCTGCCAAACCCCTTCGCAGGATTTCACACCTGCCTCGCCAGCCAAGACCGGGAAGTCCCTCTTGGGTGGGGGAGGCGAGCGAAGGGGCCAGCCCCGCCCCTCCAGCCCTTGCAGGTGTGCATATTGGTGGGGGACCGCTCCCCAGCAGCTGCGTCTCAGGCAGGCACCCACACCTCCCAGTAACACACACCTTCCCACACAGACCAGCACGTCCCTGCGCCCGCGCACACAGACCCCAACACTCTCCTTCTTCTGCCCCACGGCGTGGGCCGCTCCCACCAGGAGTCCTGAACGGATGCAGTGGCCTCAAGACGCATAGACGCCTCCACCCCCACCCCCGTGTGACGTCACGTGGGGTAGAGCCCTGAGACACTACCAGGGGTGGGGGGAGCGGCGGAGCTCCCGAGCCGGGACAGTCGCTCACTCTCTGGGTGGTGGAGCCGGCAGAGACAGCGCCGCCCCCCCGTGCACCCCCACCCGGCCCGCCCCACACGCCCTCGAAAACGCAGGCTTTCGGCGCAGCGCTGGGGGGCTCCCCAGCACCCCAGCCTCTCGTCCCCAGCCCGCAGCACCTCCGGGCCCCCCTTACCCTCAAGAGGCACCAGGAGTTGTCGCAGGGGGGCCTCGGGAAATTCCCTGGACCCCTGTGCCAGGAGGTGCCCGGTGCGCCCGCCCGCCACCCCCCCCCCCCGGGGGCGGTGCCCGGGGGCGCTGCCCCATGGAGCTGGGAGGCGGGCGCCGTCTGCTCCCGGAGCCGTGACCCAAGTCGGAGCTGTGTGTCGCTGCCGCCCAGACCCCCGCGGATCATGCGCCGTCGCCCCTGGCTCGCCGGTCCCGCCGGGCTGTGAGCCCTCACTTCCCACCCGTCACGGCCCGCGCGCCATGGGCAGCACCCACCCTTGCCCCTGGCTGCGGCTTCTCGGACCTGGGCCCCAGCCGCGGCCCGCGCTCTGCGCGCTCCTGTTCTTCCTGCTGCTGCTGGCTGCCGCCCTGCCCAGGTGAGCCCTCACCTTATGCTCCGCCCTCCTGGATAGCTGGGACCCCCAGCCGCAGGGTCCTCTGGCTCTCTGGCTAAGGCAGGGGACCCTGGAAAAAGGGAGGGACAGAGTCACAGGAAAGTCCTGGTGCCCAATGACAGACAGTGCCCTCATAGGAGGGCGTTGAACTGGTGACAGAGTATGGGCAGTCCAGGGAAGCCGGGCAGCGCTCAGAAGAGTGATAGCTACTAGCAGGGAAGGTGTGTGTCTGTGGGGTGGAGGGAGTAAGTACCATGTCGGAGGACAAGCTGTGCTTGCGGAATGCACTCCTACCCCAAGAGTAAGCTCACTGTCCTGTTCCACCTGGAAGACAGCCCACAGGCAGGCACAGGGGCTGAGGGCTGGAAGGGGGTAGCCCAGGTGGGGTCAATGATAGACCGCAGATGGAAGGTGTGTGTGTGTGTGCCTGTGTATGTGTGTGTGTGTGTTTGAGTGAGCCCAGCAAACTTGTAAACAGCAGTCTCTGTGTGCCCCATGTGTGTGAATGTGAGAGCTCCTGGATTAAGGTATAAGATGAATATGTGTGTGTACTTGTGTATCTCTGTATGTAACTATATCTGATGAAGTGTGCATGTGTGTAAGTGTTCCTGGGTCTGGGTGTGCACCTCAGTGTGCAGAAGTGTGTCTTAGAGGATATGACTGTCAGAAACATGTCTTTAAGAGTGGTCTTCTGGGGAACGCTGCATATGTGAGCATCTATGTCTGGGGATGGATTTATAAAATAATGTGTGCACAGGCATTTTGGATGTCTGTATTTGCACATGTTAACCTGTGTGGGTGTGCAGCTGGGTGGGTTTTGTTGGAAGTGATGATGGTGGGAAGGTCAAGGAAAGGAGAATGCTTTAGGGGTACAGTGATGGACCCAACTTCCAAAGGCAAGGGTTGAAACAGAGGGATTATGGCCTTTGGGACAGACTGTGTATTGTTAAATGGGGTCCTCCTAGCCACCCCAGACATTCACCCATCCCCACCCCACACGCCTGCAGGTCTGCACCCAACGACATTCTGGGCCTCCGCCTTCCCCCGGAGCCCGTGCTCAACGCCAACACCGTGTGCCTGACATTGCCCGGCCTGAGCAGGCGGCAGATGGAGGTGTGTGTGCGCCACCCTGATGTGGCTGCCTCAGCCATCCAGGGCATCCAGATTGCCATCCACGAATGTCAGCACCAGTTCCGGGACCAGCGCTGGAACTGCTCTAGTCTCGAGACTCGAAATAAGATCCCCTACGAGAGTCCCATCTTCAGCAGAGGTAGCTGCCCCTCATCTTGCCCCTATGTCCTCCCCATCCAGTACCTCCGCCCCAGAACCTGTCAGACATCCCCAACCCACTCCCTTCCCCTGGCAACCTCCCCAGGTGTCCAGCTGCCAGCCATGCTCTCCTGCCTTTATCTGGTCGCAGAAGGGCCCCAGGGGGAGGAGTGGGCGGACAAATGGGGCAGATGTGGCTCCAGGCTGGGCTGTGTGGGCTGAAGGTGATAGGTTCCATGCCCGAGAACTGGACTCCTGAGTCATCCTGCCCTGTCATTGACACTGCATAGTTCAGGCCCAGGAAATATCTCTGTGACCTGCCTCACTTTACCCTCTACATAGCAAACAGCATGGAGGTCGGAGAGCCTATGATAAAGTATCCAGAATCAGCATGAAGAGGGGTTGGGGCCTTTTGCCAAATGGTGTAGGTGAGGGAAGTCTGAGCAGGTAAAAGGTCCGTACTTCCGAAAAAGCTCTTCCCCGCGGCAGGGTACACCACCAGCCTCTGTGTCATCCTCACCACCCTGGAAAAATCTCTCTGAATCAGAAGTTCTGGGTGTGTGTGTGCCTCGAGCCTAGCAGGTCTGGTGACCTTGCCAATTCCTTTTCCCCTCACAACTCAGAGAACCTGAAGTCCACTACCGTCCCTCCTCCCCGCTGCTGGGTGACCCAGGTCTTACCTGAGCAATCCCTAGAATGACTTGGGCTGGAGATCGAGGAAGGTTGTGTCACACACCTCTGCTCACACCCACCTCCTGTGTTGGTATCTTGGGCCTTGACTCAGGTCTTTAGGGAAAGAGGGAGTCCTGCGTCCTGGATGGGCCTACCTGGCCATCTATCTCTTGCCCTCTCAGCTGCTTAGGTGGGACAGTGTGGGGACCTGGCTCCTTGGGACTTGTCCACCTCTCAGTTGACAGTGGAGGAGAAAGGAGGAGTGCCCCATTCCCTTTGGCGTTGGAGCCCGAGGCTCTGGGAGAATCAGACTTCAATTAACCCCAACTTAGAGAACTTAGGAAGCCAGGGCCTTTCCCTGTCCACCAGGACCCCTCCGAACATCCCCTGGGCCCCAAGTCTGGGGCCCTCCGAGCTCCCCCCGCCCAGCCCCACGCCGCCCGCCCCGCCCCGCGCGCTCTCCCTCCTGCCTCCCCCGCGAGCCCGGGGCGCTGTTTCTCCCTGGCTGAGCCCAGCCCGACGCGTGTGGCGGCATGCAGCCGCGAACTAATCCCCGCGGGCCGCGCAGACGGCTCCCGGGCCCAGCCGCGCCGCGCTCCGAGAGGGCGCCCCCCGCCCGCCCGGCCCCGGCCCCCGCCGCCCCGCCCGCCGCTCTGCGGGCTCTGCAGCCGCCCGGGCGCGGCGGGCGCGGACCCCCGCTGGCCGGCATCCGGCCCCCGCGCCGCCCCGCGCCGCCCCGCCCGCAGCCGGTGCCGGCCGACGCGAAGTGACAGGCCTCTGCACCTCCGTGCCCGGCCGGGCCGGGCCGGGCCGGCTCTGGCCGCCGCCGCGCGCCCGCGCCCGCTCCCGCTCCGGGTTGCTAAGTCCCCCGTGTCCCCCGAAACCTCGGTCTCCCTCCAGCGCTCGGGTCCCCGCTGTAAGGACCCCGCGGCCCTCGTTTCGGTTCCGTTCCCCGGGGGCTGCGGCGGGAGCTGAGCTTCTCACCCCTGCCGCTTCCCAAAGGGGCAAGGCAAGGCAAGCTCTTCACCCCGCCCGGGCCTCGGTGTCCCCTTTCCCTGGTCCTCCTGTCCCCTTTACACTGAGTGAAGCCGGGCGTCCTGATGGCTGCGCCAGGGGAGGCCCGTGCGGCCCGGTGCACGACCTGGGGTCTTTGACACTCGGGACGAGTTCCAAGCGGTGGAACCACGCGGGGTTGGCAGGGCGCCAGGCGCTCCTGGGTTCACCTGCAGTTTAATAAGCGGGAGGTGAGCTGGGGGGACGGGTGGGGGGAGAGGTTAGGGGTGGAGGGGGAGACTTGCCAGGGCTAGCCGGGGCGGGGCGGCGCCCCAAACGGGGAGGGGACGGGGACAGCGGCTCCTGGGCTCAGCAGGGGGGCTGGGCTCCTTCCTTTGGCCTCAGAACACCGTCGTTGTACACCTCTTTGGCTTCTGCTCCCGGAATTGCAATTGCGACAACTCATTTGTACCTCTCCCTCGAGGAGGGGACTCTAGGCTTCTGGAAAGGAATTGTCACTCCCCCCTCAAAGGACCACCATTTTGCCGCTCTCTCAGCCACATTCAGGTTTTCAGATTGACCCTCATCGGGGTCACTTGCTGATCTATCCTGGCCCAAAATCTCAAGAACTAGTTAATTTAATTCCCATGGGGCCACTCTTGATGGAAGCCAGCTCCTGGTCGAGGCCCTTCCCACAGTTTCACTTCTTTTTAAGCTATGGATTGTCCATTGTGGGGTCAAGTGACCTCAGTTTCCCCCAAGCAGAATATCAGGGTGTTAAGCCCTATTCTGATCAAGGCTGCCAACTGGGTTTCTTAAAGGTGCATTCTGTCGTGTTTAAAATGCAGAGACTTACTTCTAAGAAAAAGTGGTCCCTTGGTCTTTCCATCTTAATGTTGTTTCTGTCATCTAATTGTCTTGACACCTTCCCTGAGATGAGTTGGGCTGAAGGAATAGGGTTCTAACTCAGGAGAGAGAAGACAAGAAGCTTGAACACCTGGAGTGGGGCTTGGGAAGGCCGGGCACATAATAGGGCTTTGCCCAGCTAAGGAGAGGGGATGGGGGACAGAGAGAGGGGCTTCTAGGGGTTAGGACCAGAAAAAATCTGTGAAGAAGCTCCCAGTCCACGTTGGCTGCTTTACCAAGCCCATGGGCAGCTGTGGCCCAATGCCAAGGTACCCCTAGTGTTTTGTTCTAGGACCCCAAGGGTTGGTACCTGAGTGGGTGCAGTGCTGGGCAGAACATCAGCTAGAGGAGAGTTCATTGTGAGGACTAGAGAACCCATCCACCCTTCACTCAGGATGCCGGAACCCGAGGGGCATTTGAGGAAGGGGCTGCTTCAGGCTGGACTTGGCCCCTGGAGTGAGAGGAGATGAGAGGACAGGGGGAGGCCTAATGGAGGGGAGAATAGTAGATTCATATAACAGGTCCTGGGGTTCCCACACAGTTTAAGTACTGCCGTCCATGAGGCCCAGACCCATTTGAAATGGGTGGAAAGAGGGCAAGTGAGGCCCTACAGCAAGCTGAGCTCCCAGTGCGGGAGAAGCCAGCAAATTCGAGTCCAGCCTCTGTTCTCCAAGGCCTTGGCTCTTTCTTCTCCCACCTGCCTTGTACATTCATCCTCAGGGAGTCTTGGTTTTTAGCCTAAGTCTCTGGGCTTGGGGTATGTGATAGCACTCAGGTGGGGACACAGAGCACAGAAAATCACATCTCAAGGTCACCTTAGGTCCCATTATTCTAATGGCATCCAATAAATCAGCCAACACATACTAAGTACTTTCTGTGTGCCGGGCATTCTTCGAAAGCACTTTATCTGTACTGTAGGGTCCCCAAACAACCCCCATTCAGTAGATGCTGTTATTATTCTCATTTTACAAATGATGCTAAGAGAGATTAGGTAACTTGCTATTAGTCACACAACTTGTGAGCTGTAGAACCAGGACTCAAATGCAGGCCAGCTGACTTTAGAGATTGCACTCAACTCCTGCCATACTGTCTCCCAAGCTGAAAGGCCACCCTGGTTTTTGTGTGCCCAGACACGAGCTATGCAATGTAAAAGTAGCCCAAGAAATGAAACTGACATACGCTTGCACAGACACACACACACACATACTCCTACCCATGTTTGTGCAAACATATAGCCACATTCAGTGTCATCTCTAAGTGTTCCCATATGCACACAACTCTCCCTCTCTCTCAGCCCAGGCACATGAGCACACACAGATTTGCAAGGGAATAGAGACCAGACTTTTTCCCTTCCCTGTCTCTTTGATTCAAAAAGGCAATGCTAAAGCTTCTCTAACCCCTGCTGGTTCCCACTGGCTCCTGAATCCTCTCTCTTCCACACTTCCCCTACTCTCCAAATCTCCTCCCCCAGCCCCTTCCTGGCCGTTGGCTTCAGCCTGTAGCAGCAGCTGACTCCACTTAGATGCTGGCAGTCCCTGTCCCAGATCAAAGGCAGGGCGGCTAATTGTGCGTCTTAACAAGACCCCCCCTCAATGCTCCGGGCAGCCCAGCTGGCCATGGCCCCACCCCTCTCCCCCTCCAGCTGGCCAGATGGCACAGTGCCTGCATCTGCCCCAGACAGTAGGGGCCAGGACTGAAACTGGGGCCCTGAATGGGAGCTGGGGGCAGACCCAGTAGGCTGGACTTCTCTGAGGCCTGGATGCTTAGAACAGAGGTGGCTGCACAATCCCTGCCTGGTCACACCTACATGTGGCTGTGACAGCTACTCGGGGGCGATAGGATAGTTTCTTTTGATGCCTGGGGTAAGTATGGGTGTTCTCTGCAGACTGTAGGCTATATTTCTCCAGATTTCTCCAGCCCGCCCTTGAATGTAACAGAGCCTGGAAGATGGTGGTTTGTTTGCTCAGCACACCTCCCTGGACCAGCCTCTTGCTTCTTCCTGGTGCCATGCATAGACAGGGCCATGGGAACTGGGCACTGGGCTACCTGGGCTTCCTGGACTACCTGGGTGTCTTATACAGCAGCAGTTCTTCCCTAGAGTCAAACATCCTTCAGCACAGCGGTTATACAATACATTTTTATACAATACATTTTTAAATAAAATATGTATTTCCAATGGCTTTAGGCAACCCCTGTGTTTTGGTCGTTCGAGCCCCACCGGGGTCGCGACCCACAGGTTGAGAACCGCTGCTTTAGCAGAAAGTCCTCAGGCCTGGGAGCTGAAAGAGCTGGGGCTGGGTCCAGCTCCATGACCCCTATGACCTTGAGCCTCCCCTTTTGCACAGTGGGGTGTGTGTGTGTGTGTGTGTGTGTGTGTGTGTTGGGGGAAGGATTTCTGGCTGCCTCTGGAGGTCTGAGTATTGCCATTTGTCCTAGGAGCAGGCCAATGACTCCCTCAGCAATAAGAGAAGTGCTTCAGAGTTCCACAGACCAAAAGCAACAGATAAACACAGGGTGTGCTCCCCAGCTTGGGTCTGCCTCCTTTCCCTTAGGCCCCCCCACCCCCCAGAGCAGTGACTACTCCCCTGCAGCTCCCTCCAATTCCCATCACCCCCTCTGGAGGCTCCAGCCAATCCCCATCACCCCCTGTCTGCTTATAGCTGGGCTTCTTAGGCAAAGGTCCTGAGATGCCATGAGCTGGAAAGAGAAAATAGGGACAGTCTGTTTTATGGGCTTCTGGTGGCCCAGGTGATTTATTCAAGGTGGGTTATAAGCTGCTTGGCTCTGTCCCTGATCAGGAAAACAAAAGCCATGGCCTGCATAGAAATAGTGAGTGAAGTCAGATGTCAGGAAGAACTCAATAATAGCTAATGTTTATATAGTACTTACTGTGAGTAAGGTATTAGTCTAAGTCACTTGGCCAAGGTCACATAGCTATTGACATGTAGTAAGTGGAAGAGCCGAGATTTGAACCCAGGCAATCTGACTAGAGTTCACACTCTACTGTACAGTTTGGTTTTGGTCTTTCTTTCTTTCTTTCTTTCTTTCTTTCTTTCTTTCTTTCTTTCTTTCTTTCTTTCTTCTTCCTTCTGCTGGGCAGAAAGACGAAGGCAGGGCCCTGTGATGCAGATAGTGAGCATCAGGGGTAGGATTGGGCTAGGGTCTCTGTCCAGTCCTGGTTGGCTCTCTAGACCTGTGAGCATGTCCTCTGAGTATTTAATGCTTGGATGGAGGAAGCCAGAGTTTTCCTTCTGAGCCTCTGGCCTCCTCCAAGGCCATCAGCTTCTGGCCAGGTTTTCGCTTCCTCAACAGAGGCCCATGGCACGGGTAGATTCTTCTTCTCAAATGGGGGCTATTACTGCTCTTGGGTTCTTCCATTGCCCTCACAGGTTCAGAGGCTGCTCAGAAACTTGTACCACAACCTGCTCCTAGCTAGTCCTTTCTCAGATGCAGAATAAGCAAGAAGTGGCTTGTGGGTCCAGGAGCTGGATACACCTGTGCAGGTAGGCCTTCCCCTGCCACAGGCCCAGACCCACCAGGGCTTTCCCAGAGACTGGCTCAGGCTGGGAACACCAAGGAGGAGAGCGGTATGGACAAGTCAGTGGCCAGGCTGGCCAAGCCCTGAGCCCCCGAGAGTGGCTCATCAGAGAGTCTTTCTGTGCCCTGAGCATCTCAGGGAAAGTGTCTGTCTGCCTTAGCTCACACTTCCCTCTCAGTTTTTAGCCCTGCTGTATGCTTGACCCCATGCAAGGCACAGGGCTCGCCTCCAGCATCCCTCAACTAACTTTCAGCTGACCTGGATTCACCACAGGTGGTGGGTGGTACTCTATTCTGAGCAGACTTTCAGGGATGTTCTGTGGAGAAGGAAAGGGGAACTTCTGCTGGTTCATTTCTCTGCCTCCGAAATCTGGCCTCAGAGTGGGTTCAGCAGCGCACCAGAAGGCAAGGCAGGGGCAAGCAGCCTTGGGGCCGGGAGCTTTAGGAGGCCAGCAGGCCTCTGACAGACTCTTCTGCTCATTAACATTTCCTGCAGCCTGCAGTTCCGTCACTGGTAATTTATTCTTTAGGTTACATTTGCCTTCTTTCTGCTGGCCTATTGTTAAAATGCAAATATGACAAGAGCGGTAAGAGATTAAGTCTCTGATCTTAAAAGGAATGTTTACCAGATACTTTCTGTCCAACAGGAGAAATGTAGATACCGATTCTGAGCTGGTAAGGGTGATGTTAGTGAAACAGGAAAGGGCGTGCAGAAGAGGAGAGCTATGGGGAAGATCTCCACCACTCCGTCCTCTGTTTGGAACCTCTGCTATGATTTCTGACTCCCTTTGACTCTCTGCCCTATCTCCCCCCAACACTGGGCCTCGGTTTCCCCTCTGTATGGTGACAAGATTGGGTAGGGGAGGCAGAGGGATAGGATGTCAAGGCTGCTCAGACCCTTTGTTTCCTGGATCTCTACCTGCAGGTTTCCGAGAGAGTGCTTTCGCCTACGCCATCGCCGCAGCCGGCGTAGTGCACGCGGTGTCCAATGCGTGCGCCCTGGGCAAACTGCGGGCGTGTGGCTGCGATGCATCCCGGCGCGGGGATGAGGAGGCCTTCCGTCGGAAGCTGCACCGCCTGCAGTTGGACGCGCTACAGCGCGGTAAGGGCCTGAGCCACGGCGTTCCCGAGCACCCGGCCCTGCCCCCTGCCAGCCCTGGCCTGCAGGACTCCTGGGAGTGGGGCGGCTGTAGCCCGGACGTGGGCTTTGGGGAGCGCTTCTCTAAGGACTTTCTGGACTCCCGGGAGCCTCACAGAGACATCCACGCACGCATGAGGCTCCACAACAACCGAGTTGGGAGGCAGGTGAGAGCTATCCTCCCCATCCCTTCCCTCTGCTCCAAATCCCTCTGCCAAGGGCCCCGCCCCTTCCGCAACCTGCGTCTCTAGGTACCACACAGCTCTCCTAACTCAGCAACTTTCACGTTGCCCCCTCCTAATTCAGTCAACAAACGTGCATTGAGTACATACTGACTGTGTGCCAGGCACTTGATTATGCCTGGGGGTTGAGGGCAGAGACAACCCATGCCCTCATTAGCTCACCCTCTGCTGAACAGCTTGTGCTGCCCATTTCCTCCGGGAACTCTCGTGAAAGACAGGGTTGCAGCCTGACCTCAGGGGCCTAGGCCTGGCTCTGCCACCTTCTCTCCTTCCCTATAAAGTGAGAAGGTTGAATTGGATCCTCCCTAAGGCCCATCAGCTCCAGTATTGCATGATTCTGTGACATCCTCTGCTGCAGCCCCCTCTCCTCTCCCAACCTTTCTGCGCAGAATGAGAAATCCCCCCAAGTGAGGCCCCCAGGAACCGCTGTGGAGCTGAGTCCGCTCTCCCCTACTCTCAAGTGTTCATACTACCTCGAAGGCCTCATTCGTTTGAAAGAGAGAGAGAAGAAATTAATAATAGACTGGGGTGCTCTCACTTCAGGGAGCATGCCCAAGCCTTCCCCCCCCCCCCCCCGCCCTTCTTTACTACAGGAGAGTTCTCCTTGCCTTTCTTTCTCTTAAGCTCTAAGGGGCCCCATGAGACTTGCAATTAGGGGAGCAGTAGGCAGAGGCAGCCTGTCCCGGGCTAACTCCTGAACCTGTCTCCAAGGCCCCCTCTCCTCTGACTTTCTTCCAGCATGGCCAATAAATTCTTCCTTTACTTGCTGCAAAATAATAATAATAAACTGGATTTATTGAATGCTTATTATATGTTAGGCACTGTTTGAAGCACTTTACCACTACGTATTATCCTACTTAATCCACACAACTACCTATTGAGGGCGCTTACTATTTATGAACTTCAGGTTAAAATGTGGAAACTGAGGCACAGAGAGACTAAACTTGCCCAAGATGATGCAACTAGTGAGAAAATGGTAGAGGTGGGCATCTGAGCTCCAAAGCCATGTTCCTTTGCGTACTGTAGAGACTACTCTATGTGTAGTCTACCCTCAGGAGCCTCCTTAGCCCTCACAGTAGCTCAGCACCCTCCTTTCCTGCTACTTGGCCCCAACCCTCTCTCAACCTGCCAGGTATGCTCAGGCCTTGGCCCTGGCTTTCCCTCACTCTGGCTGCCACCTTCTCCATCACTCCCCTTTCCTCGGGTCTCTCAGCCCAGGCTGGTTCACCTCTCCTTCCACAAACACTCCAAGCTGATCCAGCTCTTCCCATTCTGACTTAGAGGTGAGGTAAACTGAGGCATATCTACCCTCAGGTCAAGTCCAGCTCCCACCCAGCCCTACTCTGTCCGTGCAGCTCTTTTCCCAAGCTTCAATACTATCCCAGCCCATACCAACAGTGCCTCCTCCTCCTCATTAAACTGGTTAATTAATGGCTGCTGCCTGTGGGAAGCAGATGTTCTGGAGCTGTTGGCCAGGGGAGGCACTGGGCTGGTTCCCACGTGGTGCTGACACCACCGGCTGCACATACAGGCTGAGCAGCCCTTTAAAACTTAGAGGACCAGGGTCATTCGCTAATGGCCTTACTGCCCAGGTCTGAGACCCCAGAACACTGCTCCCCCTGTCTGAGGGTGTGTTTTTGAAGTGGAATGTGGGGAGGGGAGAAGTATGTGGTCACTCCCTGTGGGTCTTCTGCTGAGGATGATGCCAAGGGCTTTGGGTGGAGACTGCAGCAGGTTGAGAGCTGGGCAGGGAGGGCATGGGTATGTCCTGTTCCCTAACTACCTCCTTCGTAGGTCTGGGAACCTCTCTCCGCTTTCATTGGGCTGGGGGTCTGGATCTTTGGGTTTGATTCCCATTTTGCATTCAGGTAAAGCTTTTGAGCCCGGTTGGTGTTCACTGTTCCCTAGGAGGGACTGTGGTACTCAGCAGTGGACAGAATAAGCCCCAGCCAGTATACTGGGGAAAGGGTGCCTCCCGGTTCCTTAGCCTCCTTGCAAAGGGCTGCAGGGCCCAGAGGAAGAAAGGGGCTTTCTCAGACTCCCTGCAGCCCCACTTACAGCCTGGAGTAAGGCCAGAGGCTTTGGGGCTGGGATGTGGTGGGGCCAGCAAACCCCTGCTCCTGGCCCCCACCTGGAGGGTGGAAGGAGAGGGAATTTCCCTGAGGATCTGGGATCCCCCCTCAGGAAGCAGGAGCCTCCAGCCCCAAGGGCCCCCTGCAGGTGCTGAGGAAGGTGGGCAGGAGAGGAGGGGGGCAGGAAGGGGGGGAATTCCCCCGAGGCCTGGCCTGGTGGGCGGTGGATTGGGAGAGCAGAAGAGCAGGCAGATTTCTTCTCTGGACAGGCTGGCTCAGGAGTTGTAGTACCCTGCCCCCTCCCCCCAATCCCGCTTTGGGCCCCAGATTTTGCCTTTGTTCAGTGGGAATTTATTTCAAAAGCCTCCGATTCTCGATTCTCAAGCCAGTGTCTTGTGAAGGAAGGCAGTGGGGCTGTCCACGGGCGTCACCTCTCACCGTGCCTTTCTCTGCAGGCAGTGATGGAGAACATGCGGCGGAAGTGCAAGTGCCACGGCACTTCAGGCAGCTGCCAGCTTAAGACCTGCTGGCAGGTGACACCGGAGTTCCGCGCCGTGGGGGCGCTGCTGCGCAACCGCTTCCACCGCGCCACGCTCATCCGGCCGCACAACCGCAACGGCGGCCAGCTGGAGCCTGGCCCCCTGGGGGCACCCTCCCCAGCCCCGGGTGTTCCCGGGCCACGCCGCCGGGCCAGCCCTGCAGACCTGGTCTATTTTGAGAAGTCACCCGACTTCTGCGAGCGCGAGCCGCGCCTGGACTCAGCGGGCACCGTGGGCCGCCTGTGTAACAAGAGCAGCGCTGGCCCCGACGGCTGCGGCAGCATGTGCTGCGGTCGCGGCCACAACATTCTGCGCCAGACCCGCAGCGAGCGCTGTCACTGCCGCTTCCACTGGTGCTGCTTCGTGGTCTGCGAGGAGTGCCGCATCACCGAGTGGGTTAGTGTTTGCAAGTGAGCGTTGGGCTCCCCTCCCTCAGACTGGCCCTCTGCTGCTTGCAATCTTGACAGGATCTATGGCCTTGGCTCCTGGGAGAGGAGGTTGGACCACACGATGTTATAGGAACCTCCCAGTTCTGAGGGTCGTCAAGTTTGCAATCACTTCTGTGGGCTCCGGGACTGATCTGCCCCCGCTGCTCGCTGCCCCAAGCTCAGGCTGCTCAGTTGGGCTGGGAATTGCCTTATCCACTAGGGCCTGTCTCCTTTCATCATTCCCCCTTTGAATGGAAGCTGATGGGCAGGAGGAAGAGGATTACAAAGAAGAAATGGACATAACTGAGCTGCAGTGATTCTAGAGAGGCCCCAGAGACCTTCCCCAACAGGCCTCTGCTCCTCATCATTCAATTAACAAGTATTTATTTCGCAATCTTTGTGGCCTGGAACTCTTTAGGGAGCGAGGAGTGCTGGGGATACAGATGTGAATAAGAGAGACAGCACCTGCCCTCTGGGAGTTGACATTCGGGCTGGGGGAGATGGACAATAAACAAGTACATACACAAGCTCGTTTCAACAATGCTGGTGTGATGAAAATAATAAAGCCGTGCTCTGGATGTGGAGTGATCTGGGGGAGTGGGAGACCCTTCAGATAAAGCCATTGGTCTAGGAAGGCCTCTCTGAGTTGTGTTGTGATACTCTGTGCTGAGACCCACATGATGAGGGAAGCCATGCACAGATTGAGGCTGAGGGCTTTCCAGGTAGAAGTCATGTGAATGTAAAAGCTCTGATGAGAAACAGCAAAGAAGCCAATGTGATCGGAGTGAAGAAATCAAGGGGCAGATTAGCAAGAGAGGAGCTGGGTGCAGGGCAACGGTCATATCATGTGTTCTTCTAGGGATCCTAGAATCTAGGCCAAAGTAAAGAGCTGGGATTTTAACAGGAATGGAAACCTTCACAGGGTCTTAAGCAGGCAAATGTCATAGTCTGAGTCCCACCTGGATTACTATATGGGGACTGGCTGAAGGGGAACAGGTGGTCAGCAGGGGAGCCAGTTAGAAGACTACAGATATCTTCCAAACACAAGACATGGGGCCTGGACTGGATGGAGGCAGAGGATGTTGACAAGGGGATCAAGAGCCCTTGACGCCAGAGCTCTAGCAGTCCATCTTGTGCCTGAACCCTCTGCCACAAGCCAGGACGAGTGGCGGTGCCCAGCAGCGCCCAGCGGCAGAGAAGGGAGGCACTCTGAGAGGAGTAATCCTGGGCAAGACCCAGCTCAACCCAGCCCAGTGCCCCAGGGAGCAGGTGGGGCCAGGAGGTGCGGCTGGGAGGAGGGCGGTGGGGGGAGGGCCAGGAGACTCACTGTCTGGATTCTGGTCTCTCTGAGTTCAGGCAGGGGAGGCAGCCTATGTAAGGCTAGGGGTGGGGAGGGAGACATCCTTTTTGGGCCTCTTGTGTCCCAGATTCCCAACCCCGGGTGCCCTTGACAGGTCAGCAAGCTTGACACCCCCCCCCCCCCCAGCTCCATACCCTCATAAGAACACTGCTGAGCTGGTTCAGTGTCACACTTTCCTTGGTCCTCAGATCTGGTGTTTTTCTGGAACAGACCCTCGAGGAGGAGGAGGGTGGAAAGGAAGGTGGGATCAGGATTTGGGGGAAAGAACACTTCACTTACTTCATCCAGTCCTCCCGCTGCTGCTCACAGTTGGTGATCCTGCTGTCTGCCTCAGTTAAGCCCAGACTGGCACCCTTCTTGATAAACCAAAGACAAAGTCTTATTCCTTTCCCCAAATGCCAGCCTACAAAAATCCCCCATATTTCTTTCGCCCTGTCCCATGTCTGCCTACCCCTGGGGAGAAGGAGTGAGAAAGAAAGGATGCATCCCTGGAGACCCACCAGCTGGGGGATTTGGCCCCATAGCTTGTCCTCAGCTCCCTCCCCTCAGATGCTGAATCCCAACAGCTCCCAGACACGCCTAAGGCAGTGCGGCCTTCCTCCCACTTGCTCAGCTCTTCTGCCTCTGTGGAATACAGGGTTTCTCTCCCCATCCCCCCAAAGACAGCCCCAGAGGCAGGCAGGCAGGCAGGTGAGAGTCCCCAGGGAGGAGGGGTAGGCAGGAGCAGCCAGACACACCTGCCTCATTCCTTTCCTCTTGTTCACCGAAGAGAGAGCTGTGGGGGCTGGGTTCCCTGCCATCCATTCCAGGGAGGAGGATGGAAGGGGGGGGGAACGGTGTGTGTGTGGGGGGAGACACTTCCACCCCAGCAGTCTTTGGTGTCACCCTCCTCTGCCTTCCATGTTTAAGGAGAACAGATGAGGGGGGGGGACGACACACTGAAGTTGAGGATATGGGATCAGGGTTGGGATAAGGAGGCAGGAGCCATAACATTGCAGAGCCTCCTGCCTCTAGAGCAAGAAGTGCGTGGTGGGGTTTGAGCAGGGGGCTGGACAGCGTCCAGTCAAGTCAAGTCATAGTGGCCTGACATATGCTAATCTGACCTGTACAGGAAGAGAGGAAAGGTTGGGGAGGGAAAAGATAGGTTGTTTCCACCCTGTCCTCTCTCTGGGACAGAAATTGACTAGAGTCCTGGGAACAAAGCTGGACCCAATAACTGGACAGGCAGGCGTGTGTGGCATTTGGTAAGGGCCCTGGAGGGGGATGTGGAGGTGATAAAAGGTGGGAAAATGGGGCCCAAGAGGCACTGGTCTTATGCATACTGGCTGAAGGGCGAGGCAGTAATTAACCTGCTGATTGCAAATAGGAGAAATGGGTTGAAATGAAGTGGGACAATGGAGGTAGATGGGAAGAACTTTCCAACAGCTCAGAGAGGATCAGGGTTGAGATTTGGAAATGAGAACAGAAGGGAGACCGGAGATCATTGAGAGAAAGGGACCATCTCTGTACCCCAACACCTTCACCTTGATAGGCCCTGAGTCATCTTCTTGTGGGAGGGAAACATGGTATGGTCTAATGGAGCCTGGATGGTCCCAACGGGAGGAAGGGAGGGAACTAATAGAGAATGAGGGTGGTGGGTAGATCAGCAGGCAGTGGTGGGATTACAGCTCAGGGAAAAGCAGCTAGATTGGGGTGCGGATCAGAACCCAAACATTCTGCTTCACAGTCGCCCAAGGTCCTAGAGTTGGGAAAAAAAAGAGAGAGGCAAAGGTAGAGGCTTTGGCAGCTGTAGGAGGGCCCTGGTGAGTGAGAAGCAAGGTCGGGGGCATACACGCCTTCCTTCTCCTTCCCCTGAATTAAGGTGCCCCCAGCTAGCCCCTGGCAGGGGGCCTTCCACATTGGAGTTTGGCCAGGCCTTAGTCGCGGTCTCCCTCCTTCCCTCCCACCCCACTTCTCTTGTGGTTGCCGGCAGCTGCCTGCGGTCGCCACAACCCCTGTGCTCAAGGCACGGGGACTTTCCAACAGGGGAAAAAATGACTTAATGAGAGTGGGAGCCGGGGGCGGGAGGGACAGGTCCCTGTAATCACTGCTACGCTGTTGGGCCTGCGCGCCTCCGGGCCCTACCCCGGCTTCCTGCTGCCAGCGCCCCCCTCCGGCTCTGCCGGGACTGAAAAACGGGCTGGCGACCAGGGGATCCTTTTTCAAGTTCCAGGCTCTCTGGGGCTCTCCGGCTGCCGTTGCTCCTTAGGCTTGTAGTGCGTGGAAGCTGGGACACCCCCTGATCCCTCTCCGGACTTTTGTCCTTGAAGGTGGAGGACAGTCTCCCGCAAGAACTGGGGTCTTCTGCTGTTGGATTAGAGGGGCGAAAGATTTTGAGAAGAGCCCTTTGCCACTTTGCAGCTGCGCACTTCGAAACGCCCCCGGTTGCTGTGGCAACCAGGGCAGTCGAGGTGTGTCCGCAGGGCTGGGAGCCCCCCGCCCCCTTCTCGCCGCCCTCCGGGCCCGGCCCGGCCCGGCCGCTGCGGTGCGCGGGGGTGGGGGTGTGCCGTTACCATAGCAAGGGTGCGCTAGTAGGGCACATTCTTCCCCAGGGTGGGAGCGCCCTAGGGATACGAGAAGAGGGGGGTGACGAGGGCGGCAGAAAGGGGTGGTGGTGGTCTGGGTGACCTGGGTGAGGGAGGAGACTCGGACAAGACTAACCAGGGCTTCTGCGGTTGGGATAGGGAGTTTGAAATCTGCCCCCGTCCCCAGCTCCTCTTCTCGCACTCTCGCTGGGGTTCAAGTCCCCCAACCCCTAGTTTCCGGGGAAGGGATCCCCGACAACCGACCCGAAGATCTTATGGCTTCCTCCAATGATGGCTTTCTGAGCCAAGTGTCGGGTTTTGCCCTCCCTTCCAACCCCGAGCGGAGCCGCAGCCCAGACTGAGACCCGAAAGCCCTGCAATTAAGCCCCTCGGCTGTCCTTGCGCCGCCCGCCGGTCCTCTGCTAGGTAGGGCCTGCACCGGCAATTACAACAGCGCGCAGCAGCCGATTACTCCGATGTCCGGGAAGCGGCCGGGGGGTTAGAAACAGCAGGCAGGTTAAGAGGGCGGGTTCCCTGGGGTTGTCCCCTGCCCGTGGTCCTTTTTTTTTTCTTTTCTTTTTTTTAACAGAGACAGAGAGAGAGTCAGAGAGAGGGATAGATAGGGACAGACAGACAGGAACGGAGAGAGATGAGAAGCATCAATCATCAGTTTTTCGTTGTGACACCTTAGTTCATTGATTGGTTTCTCATATAGGCCTTGACTGTGGGCCTTTCAGCAGACCAAGTAACCCCTTGCTAGAGCCAGCGACCTTGGGTCCGAGCTGGTGAGCTTTGCTCAAACCAGATGAGCCTGCGCTCAAGCTGGCGACTTTGGGGTCTCGAACCTGGGTCCTCCGCATGCCAGTCCGACGCTCTATCCACTGCGCCACCGCCTGGTCAGGCTGCCCAGGGTTCTTAATTGGAGCTTGGGCTGAGGCCTTTTTAGCCCAACTTCTCTGCTCCAGACATTATGCAGAGTACGGCTCCACTAACTGCTCCGTCCTGCTGTGACTCAGTTTCTCTTTCCTGAGAATGCTCACCGCACTCAGGACAGAACTCAAAGAGGATCTCTGTGTGTGGACGTGGAACGTCTGAAGTCGAGGGCTGGGCAGTTAAGAAGCTCAAAGCCCTCAAGGCCGGCTCTCTTTCCCGCCGCAGACGGTCGCGCGGGTCTCTCCTGGTCCGGGGCCGCGCCCCGTGTACCTGTCTCGGTCTTGCTGAACCAGCCCTAGGGCTCCTGCCAGCCTGTACCTCATTTTTATGGAATCGGAAAACTGCTCCCCCTCTGGGCGGGAGGCTCCTCCATATTGACCACAAGTGAAGGCAATCAGGGAACCTGCAGAGCACCGACGATGGGGTATACTGCCACTATTCTTGCCCCCCGCCACCCCTTCTTCGCTCAGCCCCCGCCTGCGAGTCTGCAACGGCTGGTGTTGAGCTCGTTTCTCCCGCGGTCCAGCTGTCCACATCTGCCAGGCAGCTGGGAACCGCCTACTGCGTACTGCTGCGGACCCAGCGCCCTCTGTTGGCGAGCAGCGGCGACGCACCAGCTTTTGAGCCTGGACCTCCTGCTGCCACGGTCTGTCAGAGGTCTCCCTCCTTTTCGGTGGGTTTCGGGTTCCACCATATCGCGTCCACTGCCCCCGAGTACAATTCGCTCTCTGCCGCGCGTCGCTGCTAAACCGACTCCTTTAGGTCTTTTGTATTCGGCCGGCCACAACCTCACTGACTTTCTTCCTTCTCTGAGGGCTTAAAACCTTGTCCGGTGACTTAACCGTTCCCGAGAATCCCATCTTCTGTAGTCTTCCTGTTTTATAGCCCAAGTGCTGCGGCGCGATCTCTTGGCGCCCAACATAAAAGTCCGCAAATAGGTGGATGATTACACAGATCACTGTCCATCTGCTCAATGAAATTCCTCGCAGCGTTCTTTAAAATGAGGTGGTTGAAGTATATTTAGTGACTGAAACAGTGTTTGCTCTTTATGGGAGAAGGCACAAGATACAGTATAAAACAGCACACGGCAGGATCGCTCCTTTATTGAAACAAAAAATTATAGATATATTTTACATTTAAAAAGTCTAAAAATAGGCAGCAAAATGCTAACACATTAATTTGGATGATGGGTTTATGGGTGGTTTAAAATTTGTCTCTCCTAATCTACATTTTTCATTTGTCTATAATGAACATGTATTGCTTGAGAACAATAATAATTAATTCCACATCTAAGATATTTTGCCCAAAATGTGAGCATCGAATTCTATATATCATTAAAATATACTAAAATTAAGAAAGAATCCTTTCAAAACTAGGAATTAGAGAGACCTGACCTCCGTGGCAAGAGCTAATATGATTATGCCATTCTGATTTCCTTCTTAAAGTCACAGTGATTGTAGTGAAAGCAGGTTTGCAACCTCTGAATCTCAGGGCTCAGGGAACACCGAGAAGTTGTTATACTTCAGTATTGCTGTGAATGGAATATCTGATTTATTTTCCATTGTACTGTATATGTATAAAGATGCTGCCATAATAACCATATAGAAAGAAATTAAGTTTCATACCCTTTTCTCAGTCTTTTAAAAAAGTTTTTATTTATTGATTTTAGCGATAGAAGAGGGGGGGAGAGAGAGAGAGAGAGAGAGATAGGACCATCAATCTGCTCCTGCATGTGCCCTGACCTAGTATGGAACCAGCAACCTCAGCACTTTGGGACGATGCTCTAACCAACTGAGCTATTCAGCCAGGGCCCCTTTTCTCAATCTTAATCCTCTACAGTGTCTTTGTAACACTACGCATTATTTCTTTAATTTTAAAAAGAGACCCTCATGTTTATTTTAATTTGACAAAAGAAATAGCATGGAGCCATATTTTTTATCATGTAAGTGTGCTAAGCATTTTCTCTGTAGCAAGGTGGTCTTATCCTTTCAATGGAAAAATTAAGCTATTAATATTTTGCAGTTTGTATGTGCTTTTTACCCTTTTTATTGAATTTATTGGGACGACACTATAAATTATTAGCTGTCCTCTTCTATATAGTCAACTGTTTAGTGCAGAGGTCGGGAACCTATGGCTCGCGAGCCAGATGTGGCTCTTTTGATGGCTGCATCTGGCTCGCAGACAAATCTTTAATAAAAAAAATAATGTTAAAAAATATAAAACATTCTCATGTATTACAATCCATTCATTTCCTACCACTCATGTTCATGGTTGTGGGTGGCTGGAGCCAATCACAGCTGTCCTCCGGGACAACACCAAATTTTTATTGGATAATGTGTAAAGTACACAGGTTGTTGTATGGCTCTCACGAAATTACATTTTAAAATATGTGGCATTCATGGCTCTCAGCCAAAAAGGTTCCCGACCCCTGGTTTAGTGCATGTATCTGATGTTACACTGCCTGGCCCACCTCATTTTCTACTGCTTCAAAATTTCATTCACCCTTTGTCTTTTGTTGTAACAGAAAACTACACTAGCACAAAGAACTTTCCCTACCCTGAAACCACTTTATAGTAAGTTGCATACATGATGCTCCATCATCCCTAATACCGTAATGTATATTTCTTACAAATAACAACATTCTCTTATATAACCTAATGCAGTGTTCACAATCAGGAAACTAGCATTGATATGTTAATACAGTCTAACCCCCAGACCTTGCTGGACTTTCATCAGTTGGCCTAATGATGAAAGGATCCAGTTCAGAGTTATTCACTGCATTTAGCTAGCATGTCTCTCCAGTCCTTTTCAGTCCGAGACAGTTTCTAAGGCTTCCTTTATTTTTATAATCGGAGCAGTTTAGGAGACTACAGATCTCTTATACGTAGAATGCCCCTCAATTTGGGTTTATCTGTTGTTTCCTTACAATTAGATTTGAGTTATATATCTTTGGCAGTAATATTACAGATGAGTTTTACTCATTGCCTCATTATTTATTTTCATGCTCAAAATTCCCCAGGTTTGGCCCGCTGCCAAGCTGGCTCCTGTCACCATAATTCTTTGAGTATTTCCTTACTTTCTGGCACAAGACATTTCTGGGCTCATCTTATACTTCCTTTGCTCCAGCCCTGCAATCAGCTTTTTCTCCAAGAGACCTTTGTTTCTTTTAATGGAGAATTATATTTAGAAGTCCTTAGATCTGGGTGCTAAGTGTATTCATTGTTCTCGGATGTCACTGTTTCCAGACCTCTCAGTGGACAGTGCTAGTAATTAAGTGTATGGTTGCACACATGCATTTCTATCTATCTATCTATCTATCTATCTATCTATCTATCTATCTATCATCTATCTATCTACCTATCTATCTATCATCTCCCTATCTATCATCTATCAATCTATGTAGAAAATCATGAGTTCACATACTTTCAATTCCAATCCAACACCACAGGATTTATTCTGATGTTCTCCCTTTCTATTTGTGTAATTGTCTTCTCCCTTCTTGTTGGATTAACCCTTTGTAAGTAACCCATGGCCCACCACTGCTGCTACTGCCTTCACTCCCCTTGTAGACTTCATCTTCTCCCATCTTGGCCTTGATAACTTGTGTCAGCCAATGTTTCGTCTGCCCCCACATGGATGCTTTACTTTGCTTGGCCCCACATCATGGTTTTTGAACTAAATATTCAGACAAGCAGGCGGGAAGGAAGGCTGGAAACGGTTTTATTCTCTCTTGAAGCTTTAGATGTAATTCTCAATCCTCTCTATTTAGTAAATGGCAACTGCTCTTTTAGCTATTCTTGTTGAAAACTTTGGAGTTGCTGGACTCCTTTATTTTTTTTGACACATCATATCCAAATCATCAGGAGATGACCTTGGTTCTCTTTGTTTCTATCTAGAGTTTGGTCACATGTCACCTACTTCATCATTACTATCCTGGTCCATGTCTCCATGGTCTTTCTCTCTCTCTCTCTTTTCAAAATAGAGGCAAGAAGGAGAGGGGAGGAGAGAGAGAAGCATCAACTTGTTGTTGCACGTAGTTGTGCATTGATTGCTTCTCATACATGCCTTGACCAGGGGTTAAGCCAGTGACCCAGGCTCAAGCTGGCAACTCAGGTTCAAGCTGTGACCTTAGGATCATGTTGATGACTCTGGAGTTGAGCAGGCAACATGGTCTCTTGCTTTGAATGACAGCAGTTGTCTCCTGGTTGGTCCAGCTTCTGCCTTGCCTCCCCCCATCTGTTCTATACATAGCAGCCAGAGCGATCCTTTTAAAATGTGAGTCATATAATGTGTCTCTTCTACTCAAAACTCTCTGAAGTCTTCCTTTCTCAACCAAGACAAGAGCCAACCTACTAACAGTGACTTACCAGGGCCTACAAGATCTGGCTCCCAGTACCACATTCACTTTGCCTCCTCCTACTCTCTCCCTCATTCATTTTGCTTTAACACATTGGTCTCCTGGCAGTTTTTTGAACAAACCAAATTACCCTGCCTCAGGGCCTTTGCACTCATTATTCTCTCTGCTTGAAACAGGTTTCTCTCAGATAACCACATGGATGTTGTCTCTTTATTCAGGCCTTCACTGAAATATCTCCTTATAAGAGGGGCTTTTTATAGATTATCCTGTCTAAAACAGCAAACAATCTCTTACCTTTACCTTGCTTTACTTTTCTTCATAGTATACATCAGTGGTATCGCTTCTCGGCCTTTTGGCTAAGATCAAGTGTAGTATACATCAGTGGTAGTCAACCTGGTTCCTACCGCCCACTAACGGGCGTTCCAGCTTTCATGGTGGGCAGTAGTGGAGCAACCAAAGTATAAAAAAAATAGATTTAACTATAGTAAGTTGTTTTATAAAGATTTATTCTGCCAAACTTAGCAAAAACCCGACATAAAGTACTTGGTAAGTAATTATTATTATATGCTTTAGCTTGCTGTAACTCGGCTTTATAAATTTTATAAAGTAAAGTTACTTCCCTACTTTATAAATCACCATTACTGTGGAACCGGTGGGTGGTTAGAAAATGTTACTACTTACAGAGATACAAAAGTGGGTGGTAGGTATAAAAAGGTTGACTACCCTTGGTATACATGATATATTTGATATATTTGTGTATTTGTTTACCATCTGCCCCGCACTCTATAAAGGCAACTCCATGAGAGCCGAGGCGCTCTCTCTCTCTCTCTCTCTCTCTGTTTCTATGGCAAGGCGGGTACTGCATATGTAAGTAAGTGCTCAACACATGTAAGTGAATGAGTGAATGAATGTCTTTGGGAACGACCGCCAATCTGTCTTTGGCCCAGCCTTCCTTCCTAGGATTTTCTTGAAGTTCTGGCTGCCAGCTAGACATGGTTTGCTATGTGCCTGTGGTTCTACAGACTAAAGCTTTTCTGAGGCAGTTTCATTATCTCATATATGTATTTCTCAATTTAAGGGCTGAGACTTTGTTTTGTTTACTATTGTCTCACTGTCTAAAACAGTGGCTGGCATAGAGCAGACATTTAATATTTGTTGAATAAATGAATGAATGATTACTCCTTCTAAACTAGTTCTCCCTGACTTGTTTCTCTTTGTAAATCATTTTTCTATTTAATAAGGCTCAAAATTCCTGCCAACTTGGATTTCCCTTCTCTTTTCTTTTTTATATTAAATCATTGGCCAAAACCCTGCCCATTCTCGTACTTCATCAGCACCATCAATATTGTAGCTCATCACACACCTCAAATGCTGGCTTCTCTCATTCCTGTTTTTTCCTCTTTAATCCATCTCTATCAGATTTTTCTAGTTTTCTCTTCCATGAAGTACTCTGATAATGTTATTTCTTTTGACTGAAGCTTTTTTAAAATTAAATTTTATTTATTTATTTATTTATTTATTTTTTACAGAGACAGAGAGTGAGTCAGAGATAGGGATAGACAGGGACAGACAGGAACGGAGAGAGATGAGAAGCATCAATCATTAGTTGTTGTTTTTTTTTCATTGCGCATCGCAACACCTTAGTTGTTCATTGATTGCTTTCTCATATGTGCCTTGACCGCAGGCCTTCAGTAGACCGAGTAACACCTTGCTGGAGCCAGGGACCTTGGGTTCAAGCTGGTTGGCTTTTTTTTTTTTCCTCAAACCAGATGAGCCCTCGACCTTGGGGGTCTCGAACCTGGGTCCTCTGCATCCCAGTCTGATGCTCTATCCACTGCGCCACCGCCTGGTCAGGCTTGACTGAAGTTTTTAATGGGTCTTTGTACCAATCAGGGTTCTTAATTGCAAACAACATAAATGGACTCTGGTTCACTTAAGTAGAAGAGGAAGTTACTGGAATGATATCAGACAGTCATAGAATTGACAGGAAGACTCAAGAGTCAGGGTCAGGAAATAGATAGGAACCCAGAAAAGCTAAGCAGCCCCCACCTCAGCCAGGTCTTGCCCCAGGAGTAGCCTGATTAGAGGCCACTGCCCCTGGGCTCTGGGGGCCATCTTTCTTTCTTTTTTTTTAATTTTTATTTATTTTATTTATTTTTTCTTTACAGGGACAGAGAGAGAGAGTCAGAGAGAGGGATAGATAGGGACAGACAGACAGGAACGGAGAGAGATGAGAAGCATCAATCATCAGTTTTTCGTTGCGACACCTTAATTGTTCATTGATTGCTCTCTCATATGTGCCTTAACCGCAGGCCTTCAGCAGACCGAGTAACCCCTTGCTTGAGTCAGTGACCTTGGGTCTAAGCTGGTGAGTGTTGTGTTTTTTTTGTTTTTGTTTTTTTTTTTTGTATTTTTCTGAAGCTGGAAACGGGGAGAGATAGTCAGACAGACTCCCGCATGCGCCCGACGGGGATCCACCCGGCACGCCCACCAGGGGCGAAGCTCTGCCCACCAGGGGGCGATGCTCTGCCCCTGGGGGGGGGGTCGCTCTGCCGCGACCAGAGCCACTCTAGCGCCTGGGGCAGAGGCCAAGGAGCCATCCCCAGCGCCCGGGCCATCCCTGCTCCAATGGAGCCCTGGCTGCGGGAGGGGAAGAGAGAGACAGAGAGGAAGGAGGGGGGGTGGAGAAGCAAATGGGTGCCTCTCCTATGTGCCCTGGCCGGGAATCGAACCCGGGTCCCCCGCACGCCAGGCCGATGCTCTACCGCTGAGCCAACCGGCCAGGGCCATGGTGAGTGTGTTTTTAATTTGCTTAAGCCAGATGAGCCCGCGCTCAAACTGGCAACCTCAGGGTCTCGAACCTGGGTCCTCGGCATCCCAGTCCAACGCTTTATCCACTGCGCCACCACCTGGTCAGGCTGGGGGCTATCTTTCACACAGCCATCACCACCCTGAGATCTGGTTATTGCTGTCTCTAGGATGAATTATAAACAGTGATCTGCTTCCTTGGGTCACTTACTGAAGATTCATAGTCCTAACTGGGTTCATTGATTTGGCACACTTTTGAAGTCACAGTTCTGTGACCTACCTGCCAGGGGTCAAGGGAGCAAGTATCTAACCTCCTGCTAAGATTTCCATTAAGGAGGATTTCCAACACAGGAGATGCAGGGCAGCTGATGACCCAGTATGTACCCACATACAGGTTCCTGGGCATGTCATTGAAGCCATTTAGCACCTGCCACAAATGATCATTTCCAGATTTCTTCCGGGTACACCATGCTCCACTGACAGAGGACTATATGCAGTTCCCTGAGTTGACCCTTCCTGCACTGGCTCCTTGTAGCAGCTTGTCTTCAAAGATCATTGAACCGAACTTCCTGATGTTCACACCTATGTATCATCTGCTCCCTTTGAATCTGGGCTGGACTGGGATTCATTCTCCCTCATAGCATGCTGTTGAAGTGACGCTGCATGACTTCAAAGAGATGTCATAAGAAGTCTTGGGGCTTCTGCCTCTGCCTTTCAGAATGTTCACTCTGGGAGAAGTCAGCCACCATGTATGAGGTCTGTCTACCCTGAGACCGCCTAAATATGAGGCGATCTCATGCCACGAGGAAATCTAAACAAGACACATGGAAATATTGTGTGCAGAGAGAAATGCCTGGCCAGTCCCCATCTGTTCCAGCCAATTCAGATAAGGTGTCAGACATGTGATTTTAAAAAGACATCTTGGACATTCAGCCCAGTTGGCCTTCAGATAACTTCAGCTGCAGCCTCCATCTGATCCCAGGTGAGAACTGCCAAGCCAAGTGTAATCAACCCATGGACTGTGAGAGATAAAATAATAAATTGTTATTTTAAGCGCCTAAATTTTGGAGTGGTGTGTTATACAGTAAAGGAAAACTGAAACAGCCCCTTTGTGCTTTGCTCTCTGGAATGTCCCCCCACGGTCCTGTTCTACCCACATACCCACTCATATCTGCACTTGTCAAAATCGCTCTGCTCAGTGCAGCACAGGGCAGAGGAAAGGCAGGCTTTGGGGTCAGTCTGTAAGAGGGAAGGGGTTGAATCTTAGTTTAGTCTCTCTATCCCTGTTACCTTAGGTAACATAATTTCTCTGGACCTCGGTTTTTACACTGCCGTATAGAAATAAAACACCTACATGCTGGCGTTATTTTGAAGAGTATATGTAAAATACCTATGGATCTGGTCTATCTTAGTCTCTTTGAATGAGTGGTCTTTAGAAGGTATCCAGGCTTCTAGACCTGCATTACATGGCCACTCCAAGGCCTAATTCTTATCATTTGTGAACTACATGGCTTTAAACAAAGCTCTTAAATATCTGAGCCTTACCCTCCTCTTATGTAGCATGAGTTGGATGATAATATCTGTGTAATGGGGCTTCTCGACTGGGATAGGAACTAGGTTGTCCCATGATGTTAGGCAACACTGCCCCCTTGAGGCAGAATGCCCAGAACCCTTAAACCCGCATGTATCAGGAATTTTTCCAAAGAAGAAAGCTATGCCCACAATTGTGATTCGGGCATGAACAGTCATGTCTAGTGGGCCAGAGGACTGTGGTGGATGCCAAACTGCAGGGAGGAACAGCAGAAGCCCTGAGAGTTCATCACCCTGAGTGAGAAAGAGGTTTTCATGGAAGGGGAAGGGGTACACAGAACAGAGCAGAGGGACGAGTGTTATCTGGAATCGTGTGAAGCTGGGTATGATCATACGTGGCTTAGCATTCCCATCCCCTACTCTGTAGGGATTTTAGAGAGAAAAAGGCGGGGGAGGAGCAGGAGGCACCAGCACGTAGTTGCTTCTCATATGTGCCTTGACTGATCAAGCGTAGGGACTGGAACTGGCAACTTCAGCATTCCAGGTCGACGCACCACCACAGGTCAGGTTACTTATGGCTTATAATCACACCTCCTACACACTGAACATTGACCAACATGTAAGGGGGGAAAGATTAGCATTTATTTGGGCACTTATTTTGAAGTAGGCACTGAACACACATCCAATGCTCACAAAGATCCTATGAAGCAAGGGCAGGCGTCACTGGAGCACACATGTCTCTACCATGGGAATCCTTATGAAAGGGCTGAGAAGCGGAAGATGCTTTCCTGCCTCAGAGATAGAGAGGCGTGCCAATGGGCACAGGCATCCACGGGCCAGTGGACATGCAGAGAGGCCAGCCATGATGGTGAGATGAGTCGCATTTGGCAGTTAGCTCTGACCATGTGGGAGTCAACCTTACTGGATTTCTTTTTGGATTCCCACTGAGGGTGAGGAGACATAGAAATCTGGGAAGTTACAGAGGAGCACATGATGTATGATTCCAGTAGCATCCTATGCAAAAACAGTCAAATCTAATTTATGCTGTTAGAAGACAGGATAGTGGTTGCCTTTGCAGGGGGAGTAGTGACTAGAAGGAAACATAAGGGGGGTTCTGGGGGCTGGCAATGTTTTGTTTTTTTTTGCATTTTTCTGAAGCTGGAAACGGGGAGACAGTCAGACAGACTCCCGCATGCGCCTGACCGGGATCCACCTGGCACGCCCACCAGGGGGCGATGCTCTGCCCATCCAGGGCATCGCTCTGTCGCGACCAGAGCCACTCTAGCGCCTGGGGCAGAGGCCAAGGAGCCATCCCCAGTGCCCGGGCCATCTTTTGCTCCAATGGAGCCTCGGCTGCAGGAGGGGAAGAGAGAGACAGAGAGGAAGGAGAGGGGGAGGGGTGGAGAAGCAGATGGGCACCTCTCCTGTGTGCCCTGGCTGGGAATCGAACCTGGGACTTCTGCACGCCAGGCCGACGCTCTACCACTGAGCCAACTAGCCAGGGCCAGGGGCTGGCAATGTTTTACATCTTTATCAGGGGACTGGTTATCCTAGTGTGTTCAATTTATCTGAACTTAAGTGCACTTGAGATTTGTGCACTTTTCTATACATTGCTTCAATAAAACATACACACATACATGCACAACTCTTTGGGAAATGGAGGGTGAATAATAATTTTTTACTTTCAAGGCCTTTGAGGTGTTACTACATTAGGGAAGGGGGTAAAAGATTAGAGGGTTGGAGTCAAGGACCACATACTGTCCAGATTTATACTCATTTCTTCCTTGATCCATTCACTCATTCATTCATGGTTTATTTTATTTTATTTTATTTTATTTATTTTATTTTTTTACAGAGGCAGAGATAGACAGGGACAGACAGACAGGAACGGAGAGAGATGAGAAGCATCAATCATTAGTTTCTCATTGCGCGTTGCAACTTCTTAGTTGTTCATTGATTGCTTTCTCATATGTGCCTTGACCAGGGGCCTTCAGCAGACCGAGTAACCCCTTGCTGAAGCCAGCGACCTTGGGTCCAAGCTGGCGAGCTCTTTGCTCAAACCAGATGAGCCCACGCTCAGGCTGACGACCTTGGGATCTCGAACCTGGATCATTCCGCATCCCAGTCCGACGCTCTATCTACTACGCCACCGCCTGGTCAGGCTTTATTTTATTTTAAAATTTTTTTTCAGTGAGAAGAGGGGAGACAGAGACAGACTCCCGCATGTGCCTGGACCAGGATCCACCCTGACCAGGATCCACCCAGCAAGCTCAGTAGGGGGTGATGCTCTGCCCATCTGGGGCATTGCTAGGTTGCTCAGCAATGGAGCTCTCCTTAGCACCTGAGGTGGGAGTCATGGAGCCATCCTCAGTTCCTGGGTCCAACTCACTGCAATCAAGCCATGGCAGCAGGAGGGAGAGAGAGAGAAATGAGAGGAGGAAGGGGTAGAGAAGCAAATGGGCACCTGTTCCGTGTGCCCTGACTGGGAAACGAATCCGAGACATCCACATGCAATGTGATGCTCTACCACTGAGCCAACCGGCCAGGGCCCATTTATGGTTTATAACAGTACCTCCCACACAGTGAACACTGTATTACATGTAAGGGGATAAAAAGATTAGCTTCCATTTATTGGGCATTTATTTTGGAGAATGCACTGAACACACTTCTAACCCTCACAATGATCCCATAAAGAATTATCATCCCCATCTGTCAGTTCAAGATTCTCAGAAAGGTTGAGGGATGTCGCTCAAGGTCACACAACATATACTGCTCACAAAAATTAGGGGATATTTCAAAATGAATATGAAAGTATAAAATATCCCCTAATTTTTGTGAGCAGTGTAGAAAGTGTCTGTCTTTTCTTTTGAACCCGAGGGTGTGAACCAAAGCGGGGACTTCTCACTGTTTTTTAGGAATCTAGGGGTTGGCGGGATGTGTTAACAAATTGCTCTACCACAGTCGCGGCCTTAGAATTGGAGTCAAGGTTTTCTGGGTTTGAATATTGGTTGCACCCATTCTGTCGCTCTCCTCAGGCTCCTTCCCTTTTAAGCCCCAGTTTCCCTATCTGTATAACAAGAGTTAAAAACCACACCTTTCTTTCAGAGTTACTGTGGGGATTAAAGGCGACGACGACGGATGTAGAGCCCGCTGCCCCGCATCCTGTGAATGCCTAGATCAGGCAGTCATTAGTATCTGAGTCTTTATCACACCCACACAGAACTCAACCCGGGCCGTAGTCAGGCATGAACTCCGGGTTGTAGGTGGTTCCTTGCCCTTCAGCTTCTGATCGGAACCATTAGGGCCCGGTGTACTTAAATGAGCCTTTGGGCGTTCATAGTCCCGTCCGTGCTGCTAAGAAACGGGTTGGGCGAGCAGCTCCGGTCCCCAACACCACCAGCGGGGGCATGCAGATATCTTGGGTCGGCTCGGTCAGACCGGAAGACGCGATATCGCGAGACCTGGCGGGACCAGTAGGCTGCCAGCCGGAAGTGGGGGGCGGATGCGAGGGAACGCGCCCCTTTTGAAACCGGAGACGCTGTCGTGCGGAGCAGACGGGTGAGTTGAAGGTTATGGTACCAGCTGGGGACGCAGTAGGGAGAAGTTGGCTCAGCGGAGAGCTCTGCTTGAGACTGGTTGGCAGCAGCCACAACTGAACTCATTGGGCAGCCACCGTGAGGTGGCCACGCTCTGTGAGCTAGACTGGCGAGGTCCTTGTTCCTTCCACGGAGCCGCTTTGCCTTCCTCCAAATACGAGTAACATTCCACCCTTTGACTCTGTCCTTTAATGAGCCTTTGTGGCCACGAAGGTGATTTGCCCCGACGCTAGTGAAACTTCACCTTCAGAGCCCTCTCTTGCCTGAGTCCTCTCTATGGCCATGAAAGAGGGCCTACCATTGTGTTTTTATAAAATTGGCCAAACTAGGTTATTTCGACGTATGTTAAGACCACTGTGTTTCCACTGAGACTTCCCCATCTGGGGGCATTGAAATGGCTGTGGTTATTTTTAGGCATTTTGGAATAGGGAACACTCTTAATTTGAGTTAGATGGGACCTACCTGCCTGTCTATGGGTTGTATAGAGACCCTAAGTTAATGTCAGCCTTCTCGGTGAAGGAGTGGCTTCTAGGAATGCTCCTGTGCTGAGTTACAAGCATGGTGACCTGAACGTGCCAGAGATCCTTTGGCCCTAGGATGTCCAGCACCAGATGAATGAGGAGATATAAAATATTAATAACTGTGTACAAGAAATGTGAAATTCCTTTGAAATCTAATAGGTTACAAAGAAAAGAAGCTTGATAGAGTTTTGCCCAAATTTGACAACCAGTATAAATAATGAATTGAGAAACTAAGAATCTTTTCTAAACTAGCAATAATAAAGAGAAAATTCTGATCAACCACAAGAGAGGAAAGACTGAATTAGTTTCCTTTTCCCTCTATAGAAAGCATTACAAAATTGTTATCTTTGAGGCAGTCATTAAAGAATATGCAGCCAAAAGTAGTGAAAAAAAGTATATAGGCCAAGCAGTGAATTTAACAAATATTTTAAATTTTTTTATTTCTTTTTTTGGAACTAACTGCTAAAAATTTGTAGTTTGATGTAATTTTTTATTATAAATATACATGCACATTTGTACCTAATTTTGTTTTATAATTTTATATTTATTTTTTTAAGTTGAATTTATTGGGGTGACATTGATTAATAAAATTCCATAGGTTTCAGGTGTACCATTTCACAATATTTTATATTTTTCTTAAAGGGGTCTCATGAAATGATATAAACTTCAGGCCTCACAAAATCTAGGTCTTACATGGTTGTCCTCTTATCCTGACCACTCTGATCATGGCACAACATATGCTTATTCTCTTAATTTTTGAGATGAGGAGCTGAAAACCCAGAAGGGATTAAGTTACTTGCCCAAGGTTTTGCTACTGTGACTGGCAGAACTAAAACCTAGCCCTTTTGGTTCTCACTTCAGGTATCTGGTCACACCAGGGACAAGTGCCCTATTCCAAAACCGTTCACTTTCAGTCTTCCTGGAGTAGGCCTTGACTGTGTCTGTTTGGTCTGCCTTTGGGATCTGGGTTGTGAATAGCCCAGATGAGAGTCCCAGTAAAGCGGAAAGGGAGCAATGGTGTTTCTGAACTGCCTCCGAATCTCAGATAATGGCAGCCTTCTTTGTGTCCTCCCGCCGACCTCTTCTAGTAATGAAAGAAGGACAGCCTCTGGTGAGCAGAATGGAAGCACTGCAGCCAGGGGTCCTCCCTCTGTGTCATGGTAAGTGTGGAACTCATGAATAGAAACAGAATCAACTGATGAACCGGCTGTGTGTGAATATGCATGCGAACATGTCTTTTGTTATTTTTCAAGCCAAGTGTATTTTTGGTTGGTTTCCCTGGAGACTTGAGAATATGGAGAGGCCTTACTAAGTGTAGTTTAATTTTGCCAGCTCTGCTTCCTTTCCACTTCCCCAAATTAGTCACTCCATCTCTCTATTTAGATTGATTTTGTTCAAGGTCACTAAACTTTGTTGTTAAATTCAACTTTTCAGTCCTTATCTTAATTGACTCTCCCTGCTACAAGTATTCTTTTTATTTATTTATTTTTATTTATTTTTTATTTTTTGTGACAGAGATAGAGAGGGACAGATAGAGACAGACAGACAGGAAAGGAGAGAGATGAAAAGCATCAGCTCTTTGTTGCAGCACCTTAGCTGTTCATTGATTGCTTTCTCATATGTGCCATGACGGGGGGAGGAGGGGGCTAGAGCAGACTAAGTGACCCCTTGCTCAAGCCAGCGACCTGGGACTCAAGCTGGTGAGCCTTGCTCAAACCAGATGATCCTGCGCCCAAGCTGGTGACCTCGGGGCCTCGAACCTGGGTCCTCCGTGTCCCAGACTGATGCTCTATCCACTTTGCCACTGCCTGGTCAGGCAAGTATTCTTTTTTTTTTACAAGTTTTATTTATTTATTTGTGTTTGTTTGTTTGTTTATTTTACAGGGACAGAGTCAGAGAGAAGGACAGATAGGGACAGACAGACAGGAACAGAGAGAGATGAGAAGCATCAATCATCAGTTTTTTGTTGCGACACTTTAGTTGTTCATTGATTGCTTTCTCATATGTCCCTTGACCGTGGGCCTTCAGCTGACCGAGTAACCCCTTGCTCGAGCCAGCGACCTTGGGTACAAGCTGTTGAGCTTTTTGCTCAAGCCAGACGAACCCGTGCTCAAGCTGGTGACCTCCGGGTCTCGAACCTGGGTTCTCTGCATCCCAGTCCGATGCTCTATCCACTGCGCCACTTCCTGGTCAGGCAAGTATTCTTTTTTTTTTTTTTTTGTATTTTTCTGAAGCTGGAAACGGGGAGAGACAGTCAGACAGACTCCCGCATGCGCCCGACCGGGATCCACCCAGCACACCCACCAGGGGCTACGCTCTGCCCACCAGGGGGCGATGCTCTGCTCTGCCCACCAGGGGGGATGCTCTGCCCCTCCAGGGCGTCGCTCTGCCCCTCCAGGGCGTCGCTCTGCCGCGACCAGAGCCACTCTAGCGCCTGGGGCAGAGGCCAAGGAGCCATCCCCAGCGCCCAGACCATCTTTGCTCCAATGGAGCCTTGGCTGCGGGAGGGGAAGAGAGAGACAGAGAGGAAGGAGGGGGTGGGGGTGGAGAAGCAAATGGGTGCTTCTCCTATGTGCCCTGGCCGGGAATCGAACCTGGGTCCCCCGCATGCCAGGCCGACACTCTACCGCTGAGCCAACCGGCCAGGGCCAAGTATTTTTTTTAATATAAATCGGATCCACATCCATTTAAAATCCTTCAGAAGCTCTCCATTGCTTTCAGGATCAGATCCAAATCTGACCTGCCTGGTCAGACCCAGTCCTCTCCAGGGCATCCCAGTCACACACACTGATCTTTCATTTCTCCAGTGAGTCACGCGCTCTTCCTGATTACAAAGCTTTTGCATATATTCATTTTTTCACCCATTGCATATAAATATATATGAACTGTTGCCTGACCTGTGGTGGCGCAGTGGATAAAGCGTCGACCTGGAAATGCTGAGGTTGCCGGTTCGAAACCCTGGGCTTGCCTGGTCAAGGCACATATGGGAGTTGATGCTTCCAGCTCCTCCCCTCTGTCTCTCTCTCCTCTCTCTCTCTCTCCCTCTCTCCCTCTCTCTCTCCTCTCTAAAAATGAATAAATTAAAAAAATATATATATATGAACGGCATATATACTATTTTATCATACTAACGTATATGTTTACATATTGTCACCAGTATGTGTGTACGTGTGTGCATGCCCATATATATGCACACACACACACATACTATTTTGCTTATGCATACTATTTTCCCAACATTGTTTTGGTGCTGGAGATATGACAGCAAACAAAACAAGCAAAGATTGATGCCATTCTGGAGCTTATCTTCTGGTGATTGGTATTTGCTGTAATGTTGTTCCCCTTTTTAAATTTTTCTTTCATGGTAAGGAGTTTATTTATTTATTTATATATTTCAAATGACAGCTTTATTGAGTGAGATGCAATTCACATACCATGAAATTTACCCATTTAAAGCATACAGTTCAGTTTTGTATATGCAGAGTTGTACAACATCACAGTAATTTTAGAACATTTTTATCCCCCTAGAAAGAAATTCTGTACTCACTAGTAGTCACCCCCCACCCTGCAAATCTCCCCTGCCCTAGACAACCACTTTCTGTCTGTATAAATTTGCATATTCTGGACATTATAAATGGAATCATATATTTTGTTACTGGCTTCTTTCACTTAGCATAACATTTCCAAGGTTCATCCATGCTGCCACGCAGAAGCATATATCAGTACTTTATTTCCTTTTTCTTTTTTAATTTTATTTATTTATTTATTTATTTATTTATTTATTTATTATAGAGAAAGAGTGAGTCAGAGAGAAGGATAGACAGGGACAGAGAGAGATGAGAAGCATCGATCATCAGTTTTTCATTGCGCATTGCAACACCTTAGTTGTTCGTTGATTGCTTTCTCATATGTGCCTTGACCACGGGCCTTCAGCAGACCGAGTAACCCCTTGCTGGACCCAGTGACTTTGGGTTCAAGCTGGTAGGCTTTTGCTCAAACCAGATGAGCTCGCACTCAAGCTGGCGACCTCGGGGTCTGAACCTGGGTCCTCTGCATCCCAGTCTGATGCTCTATCCACTGCGCCACCGCCTGGTCAGGCTCCTTTTTCTTTTTTAAATTGAGATGTAATTGACATGTACTTAAATTGTGTAAATTTAAGTACTTTATTTCTTTTTATTGCCAAATAATAGTATTCTGTGGTATGATATACCACATTTTGTTTATTCATTCATAAATTGAAGGATATTTGGGTTGTTTTTACCTTTTGACTATTATGAATAATTTTGCTATGAATATATGTGTACCGGGGTCCTCGGGTTACAACAGTATTGACATGTGACGTTTCAAATTTACAATACTCACTCCCGTAAAAACTTTAAAAAATTGAGACATGAGTGTTTTGGCTTATGCCATTAGCATCCTACTTACAGACTTCGTGGTCGAGGTAGTTTGATTTTGTGTGGCAGAAGAGTACGCAGTACTGTGGCGCATGAGTGAGGGAGTTGCTGTCCCCTAGTATGCTTACCTAACTTGCTATTTTTGACTTTAAAAAGCGCAAGTGTTCCATTTATGTTGCTTTGTTTGGTGACTTTTTGGCCCTTATCATGACTCCTAAAAGGAAGTCAGAGACTTCAGATGGTAGTGCTTCGAAGAAGAGGAAAGCCATCACAATGGATGTTACAGAGCTACTGGCATCACATGGAGAGGAGCTGTCTGTTGAGGACCTCATTCAGCTGGAGCAGCAGCTGATTGAAGAGGAAGAGATAGAAACCCCAGAACCCAAGGGATTTACTACTGAGCGCTTGGCAGAAGGTTTTTCTATGGTAGAGGATGGGTTGGCAAAATTTCAGGCTGAGGCCCTTAGCGATGACAGTTCAGTAAAGTCTACAGAGCTGTTATGGATGCCTCGCAATGCTATAGGCAGATTTTAGAGAAAAGAAGTCATCAACCTTCCAGACTAGCCTGGAACAATTCTTTAAGATGGTAGAAAGGCCTGCAATATATCCGTTACCCTCTACATCAGCTGTGTTTCGAGATGAAACACTGCAGCACAGGTAGAATCATCTCCAGCGTGTCCTGCATGGTCCTTAGGCAATCCTGATTCACCTGACCCAGTGTCTCCAGCACCTTCTGCTGGTTCTCCTGCCTCTGCAGCTTCCTCCTCCCAATAGGTCACTCTCTCCCACCTTGCAATGCCCCTTCCAGTGTGCAAGCCAACCACAGGAATAAAGGTAAGGAATTTTTTTTTACACTCATTTTTTCTGTTAATACAATACAATATATTTATGTTCTTTTCCTTTTTCTGTAGCTTAGTTATGTTTTTATGTTCTAGACTATGATTTTACTACTGTGTTAGGATAGGTAAGTGACTTAGACTAGGGTGTGTTTCAACTTACACCAAAATTGAGATTACGTCATTATCGTAGGAACAGAATTGTGTTGCAACCCAAGGACCCCTTGTAAAAGTTTTTTGTATGAATGTATGTTTTTCTTTTCTTGGCTGACTACTTAGGAGTAGAATTGCTAGATCACATGGTAACTCTATGTTTAATATTTTGAGAACTAGCCCAACTGTTTTTTTCAAAGTGGCTGCACCATTGGATGCTCCCACCAGCACCGTATGAAGGTTCCAATTTCTTCATATCCTTACTGTTATGGGTTGAATTGTGTCCCTCCAAAATTTATGTTAAAGTTCTAATCCCAAATGCTGCATAATGTAAATTTATTTGGAAATAAGGCCATTGCAGATGCAATTAGTTAAGATGAGGGCATATTGAAATAGGTTGAGCCCTCAATCCAATATGAGTGGTGTTCCTTATAAAAAGGGGAAATCTAGACACAGAGACTCACACTCAGGGAGAACTCCAAGTGAAGATTGGAGTTTTGCCGCCACAAGCCAAGGAACTACCAAAAGCTGGGAGAGGGCTTGGAACAGATTCTTTCCAGCACCTTTGGAAGGAGCATGGCCCTACTGACACTTTGATTTCAGACTTAACAGCCTATTTTAAAAGCAAGACAACAGGCTCAAAATGGAGTCACTTATGCTAAGCTTCATGTCACCAAACCAAGACTTAATTAATTTCAACTCTCACAGAAATAAAATATTAAACCAGTTAATCAGGAATCACTTGATCAGCACTAGTTAGGTAGGATGCCAGATAGACCCCTGCTGTTCACCCCCTAAACTAAAAGAAAGTAACTTTGCAGTAACCAACCTACTTTTTGCCTAGTATAAATTTCTCATTCCTGCTTCTTTCTGCATATAAAGGTGTTTCATTTTATACATCTCTTTGGAGCTCCTTTTTATCTCCTAGATTGGATGCTGCCCAATTCAAATCAATGTTGCTCAAATAAACTCTTTAATAATTTTAATATGCCTCAGTTTATCTTTTAAGACCTCCAAAATTATGAGACCATAAATTTCTGTTGTTTAAGCCACTTGGTTTATGGCAGCTGTAGCAAACTAATACACTCATGAATACTTGTTATTTTCCATTTTAAAAGTGTTATTATAACCATAATTTTGGTACATAACATTTTGGAAAATGTTATGCTAAGTGAAAGAAGCCCATGGTACCTAATTTAGGTTTGATTTGCATTTCCGTAATGCAAATGATTTTGAGCATACTTCCACATGTTTATTAGTTATTTATATATCTTATTTGGATAAGTGTCTATTCAGTCCTCTGTCATTTGTAAATTGGGTTGTATTTTTATTACTGAGTTTTAGGAGTTCTTAATTAGTCTACATACAAGTCCCTTATCAGATGCATGTTTTACAAATATTTTCTTTGCTTAGGTTGTCTTTTTTCCCTTTCTTAATGGCGTCCTTTGAAGCACAAAAGTTTCTAATTTTGATGAAGTCCAATTTATCTGTCTTTTCTTTTGTTGCTTCTGGTTTTGGTCTTTTATCTAGTGCCCTCTGTCATGATCTAGCTCAAATGTCACTTCCTCAGGGAAGATAGCTTTACCTTTGATATATGCTCTCACAAAACCATCTCAGTAATTACAAATTTATTTTGAGATTTATTTGATTATCTTTCCCTGTAGACTGTAAGCTCCACAAGAGTTGGGTACGAATTTGCTTTTTTTCCCACTGTGTCCCAGCCCCTTGCATAGTGCCTGCTATGTAGATGGTGCACTGACTTATCTTTATTATATGCGGCTTAAGTGTCTGTTTGTCGCTGATAGCTTATTGGTTGCTTGCGTAACTGTACTAGCCAATGGGGTGAAGTTGCCACGGCATTCAAATAGTCCCACCTTCTGGCATGCCACCTCACAAATTGAGGTTAAAGATTGGAGCAATTATTATGCTGTTAAGAAATCTTAACACCAGAAGGGGTCTTTGCAATGGTACAAAACTAGAGGTTCTCCAATTGAAAAATAATGTCATAATAGCTAAGTCTTTGGCTCCTCTAAAGGTGAAATACATGTCATTCCAAGAATTGATTTGGCTCCATCTCAAACAGGGTTGCCGCTTCAATTGAGACGTAGACAATTTCCTGTGAAACTTGCTTTTGCTATGAACATCAATAAGTCTCAGGGCCAAACGCTTAAGCGTGTCGGCATTTTTTTACCTGAGCCTGCATTTGGACACGGTCAACTTTATGTTGCCTGTTCAAGAGTTCGTGAAAGAACGGAGGTAAAATTAAAAATAATTGATGGTCCTCTGCAAGGCGAGCTTAAAAATGATGGAAAGATCTACACAAGAAATGTTGTGTACAAAGAGATCTTTGACATGTGAATTAACATTTTATTATTTAAATCACCTTTATTTATTGAGCTAGCGGTGACTCTTAAGAAATGTACCGCCAGTGGTTTCCTTCATTGCACTCTACTTTAAGCAATTAAGCAAGTAGAAGGGGGAAACCCCGTGGGGCAGTAAGCAAAGGGGCATCCTCGCCGCCTGCCCTGGGTAATTCAGTTTGAATTAGCAGACACCTTTGCACAAATCATTTTAATTACAATTTATAATATCTAGAACAGCGGTCATTTCGTATGACCGCCGGGCTTTCTAGTTGAATGTATAAATGCAGACTTGACTCTGTGGACCATTCGCTGAATGAAACACTGTTCATGTGGTCGTGATAACACCCACACTCATTCTCCTATTTTTCTGGTTGCTCCTCAGGCTGCTCTGCTGGGTCCTCTTCCTTCCATTATGTGAGCATCCTCCCTTCTCACCCTCCACACTCTTTGCTTTCACTCCCAAGGCTTTAATTACCATTTTTAAGCTAATGACTTTCAAGTCTGTTTCCTACATAGATGGCTCTGCTAAGCTGCAGTCCTATATACCCAACTGAAAAGAATGTGTATGTTGGTGTTGTTGAGAAGAGTGGTCTGTAAATGTCAATTAGGTCAAGTTGGTTAATAATGTTACTCATCTTCACAGCAAACAGGCAAAAAAAAGACAAAAGAAAAAATCCCAGCCGCACTGTAGTTGTTCTTCTGATTAGAGACATCAACTCATTCAAAATTTATTTATGAATGCTTGTTGTCTCCCAGGCAGTGTTGTAGGTATCAAGGACACAGCAGAGAACAGAACCAATTCCAGGAGAAGGAGAAAGTCCAGAAACATATACAAAGAAATAGAAGGGTCTGTAGTTTTGAACGTCTGATCAACAGTACCAGAAAAGGAAAAAGAAAAGCACTGTTACATTTGCCGCTGGGTACTATGAAAATGTGCCCTTGGCTAATTTCACTTCAGCAAGCCTTTACTGTGAACCTTGTCTGTGCCAGGTGCCACATGAAGAGGTGCTGGCGCAAAGATGAAGAAAGATGAGCTTTCTATCCTTGAGGAGCTCAGCCTGGGAGACAGACAGGTATGAGGATAATTATTTTCCAGGTGATTTGTGCTATGATGAAGGTGTGAACAAAATTCTGTAGAGTGACTGAGTCGGGTAATGTTTGATGGAGGAGAAGACATTGCAAGTGGTTCTGAGGGAGGATAGGAGATAGCCAGATAGAGAGGGGTAGAAAAGACATCTAGTGGTTTGTGGGTAGAATGACCAAATTACAGGTGTTAAGTTCTGAAATATGGACTGCTGGTGGCAACCTGGCACCGTTGGTGTGGTGGGAGAGTCCACAAGAATTAATGACTTACTGCAAAGGAGAATTGAGTCTTATGTTGCTACCAGTTAAAATGACTGAGTTGATATGCAACCCATCTAGTGTTGCTCCTCAGAAACCATTCGGACTCCTGCCATAATTTTTCTACTCTAAGTGTCAAAAAGACTTATAGTGTTGCTATTTACATCATTGGGGGAGGTTTAAATTGGTACAACCTGTAAGGAAGGCAGATCGGCAACATCAATCAAAATTATAAATGCTGGCCCTGGCTGATTGGCTCAGTGGTAGAGCATCAGCCTGGCATGCAGGAGTCCCGGGTTTGATTCCCAGCCAGGGCACACAGGAGAGGCGCCCATCTGCTTCTCCACCCCTCCCCCTCTCCTTCCTCTCTGTCTCTCTCTTCCCCTCCCGCAGCTGAGGCTCCATTGGAGCAAAGTTGGCCCAGGCGCTGAGGATGGCTTCATGGCCTTTGCCTCAGGTGCTAGAATGGCTCTGGTTGCAGAGCAATGCCCCAGATGGGCAGAGCATCACCCCCTGGTGGGTATGCCGGGTGGATCCCAGTCGGGCACATGCGGGAATCTGTCTGACTGCCTCCCCGTTTCCAACTTCAGAAAAAAAAAATACAAAAAATATATATATATAAATGCTGCATATATCTTGTGACCCAGCAATTTCACTGTTAAGAGTTTATTTCATATGTGAAATAACTTATGCACAAGTATCCATCATATCATTGTTTGTAATAGCAAAAGACTGGAAACAAATTAAATGCTCATCAAGAGGATATTGGTTAAGTAAATTATATCTCTGTAAAATGGGACACTTTTCAGTCTAAAAAGAAAACAAAGAATAAGGTAGTTCTTTTTTTTTTTTTTTTTCATTTTTCTGAAGCTGGAAACAGGGAGAGACAGTCAGACAGACTCCCGCATGCGCCCGACCGGGATCCACCCGGCACGCCCACCAGGGGCGGTGCTCTGCCCCCCAGGGGGCGATGCTCTGCCCATCCTGGGCGTCGCCATATTGCGACCAGAGCCACTCTAGCGCCTGAGGCAGAGGCCACAGAGCCATGCCCAGCGCCCGGGCCATCTTTGCTCCAATGGAGCCTTGGCTGCGGGAGGGGAAGAGAGAGACAGAGAGGAAAGCGCGGCGGAGGGGTGGAGAAGCAAATGGGCGCTTCTCCTATGTGCCCTGGCCAGGAATCGAACCCGGGTCCTCCGCACGCTAGGCCGACGCTCTACCACTGAGCCAACCGGCCAGGGCTAAGGTAGTTCTTTATGTCCTATTGGAAACTATGTATTGTCAAATGAAAAAAGCAAGGGGCAGAACCATTCATGGAAAATGGGGTTGGAAGAATTCAAGTCCTCTATGGAGTGTTCCAATGGTCTAATTAAGTTATTTAGCATGCCTGATTTTCATGTATAAGTTCAAATTAAATTTCTTTTTATAAGAGATGACAAATTGTAAGGCAGCCTTCACACTTGTCCTTCGATCTCTGCTCTTCCCCGGGCCTCCAGCCTGCCTGTCTTTCCTGGAGATTTTGGACTTGCCAGGCTCCATAATTATAGAAACCAATTCTTTAAGATGAATCTCTCTTGGAGGTGGGGTAAGGGAATTATATTGAGTGAGACACTTGAATCCAGGTTAACACAATAAAATTTTTTTTTAAAAATCTCTCTTTTTCTCTCTTGTCTTTCCATCTCTCTATACACACACACACACCTTATTGGTTTTGTTTCTCTGGAGAACTACAATATAGGGGTAAACTGTTGATTTATAATACACATACAACACAGTGCACAAATATGAAGGTCACAGCTCAATTGTACAAAGTGAACACACTCAGTGACCATCCACAAGAAGATACAGAATACTAGAATTCTGTGCAGATAGGTGTGGCAGAGACATAGTGTTTTACTCTAAATGCCTACACAAAAGCAGGACAACTAGATAGCAAAACTAAACACCCAAGGAAAACTGGCCAGCTGCATGCAAAAGAATGAAACTACTTACACCACACACAAAAATTAGATCAAAATGGATTAAAGACTTGAATGTAAGATTTGAAGTCATAAAACTCCTAGAAGAAAACACAGGCAGTAAGCTCTTTGACATTGGTCTTGGTGATGATATTTTATTTAGGGTTGACACCAAAAGCAAAGGCAACAAAAGCAAAAATTAAAGTGGGACTACATCTAACTAAAAAGCTTCTGCTCAGCAAAGGAAGTCATCAACAATAAAAAGACAACCTATCAACTGGGAGAAAATATTTGCAAATCATACCCGATGACTTAATATCCAGAATATACGTACAAAGAACTCAATAACAAAACCAAAATAAAAACAGTAAGATTAAAAAATGGGCTGAGGATCTGAAGTAACATTTTTCCCAAAAAGACCTATAGATGGCCAACAGGGCCATGGAAAGATACTTAACATCACTAATCATCAGGGAAATGCAAATCAAAACCATAACAAGTGTTGCCTGGCTTGTGGTGGCTCAATGGATAAAGTGACCTGAAACACTGAGGTCACTGGTTCAAAATCCTGGGCTTGCCCGGTCAAGGCACATACAATAAGTAATCAATAAACAACTAAAGTGAAGCAAGTATGAGTTGAAAGTTCTTGGTCTCCCCACCAACCTCCTTTCTCTATAAAACAATAAATAAAATCTTAAAAAAAAAACAAGTGTTGACGAGGATATGGAGAAAAGGCAGTCCTTATGCACTATTAGGAATGTATATTGATTCAGCCACTATGGAAAACAGTATGGAGGTTCCTCAAAAAGTTGAAATTAGAACTACCGTATGTGATCCAGCAATTCTACTTTGGGTACTTGAAGAAAATGGAAACACTAATTCAAAAAGATGTTCATTGATATTACTTACAGTAGCCATTGATGGGTGAATGGATAAAGAAATGTTTTATATATATATATAAATAATATATAAAATTATATAAATATATAAACAATTTTATATGTAATATAAATATATATTTATAAATACTACTCAGCCACTGAAAAATGGACTCTTGCCATTTATGACAACATAGATGGACCATTTTTTTTTTTGGATGGACCTTGAGGTCCCCTTGAGGGCATTTTGCTAAGGAAAATAAGTCAGAGAAAAAATACTATATGATCTCGTATGTAAAATCTAAAAGCAAAAGAAGCAAACCAAAACAAAACAGAAAACCTCATAGATATGGGGATGGGTGGGTGGGTGGGTGGGTGAGAAACGGGTGAAGGTAACTAAAGGTACAAACTTCAAGTTATAAAATAAGTCCTGGGGTGTAATGTACAGCATTGTGACTATAGTTAATAATACTACATTGCATATTTGAGTTTATAAGAGAGTAAATCTTTTTTTTTTTTTTTTGACAGAGTCAGAAGGACAGATAGGGACAGACAGACAGGAAGGCAGAGAGATGAAGAGCATCAACTCTTTGTTGTGGCACCTTAGTTGCTCATTGATTACTTTCTCATAGGTGCCTTGACTGGGGGGCTACAGCAGAGTGCAGTCCGAGTGACCCCTTGCTGAAGCCAGCGACCTTGGGCTTCAAGCCAGCGACCATGGGGTCATGTCTATGATCCCACACTCAAGCCAGCAACCCCACACTCAACCTGGTGAGCATGCACTCAAGCCAGATGAGCCTTTGCTCAAGCTGGCGACCTTGGGGCTTCGAACCTGGGTCCTTCGCATCTCAGTCTGATGCTCTATTCACTGTGCCACCACCTGGTCAGGCAAGAGAGTAAATCTTAAAAGTCCTCATCACAAAGAAAACCAGATAGAAGGTAATGGAAGACAATTGGACTTTGAGTGATGGGAATGCAGCATAATCAAATGTCAAAATAACCTAGAGATGTTTTCTCTGAACATATGTACCCTGATTTATCAATGTCACCCCATTAAAGTTAATTTAAAAAAAGTCCTCATCACAAGACAAAAAACAGTGTAACTATATATGGTAATAGATGGTAAGTAGACTTTTTTTTTTTTTTTTTTTCATTTTTCTGAAGCTGGAAACAGGGAGAGACAGTCAGACAGACTCCCGCATGCGCCCGACCGGGATTCACCCGGCACGCCCACCAGGGGCGAGGCTCTGCCCACCAGGGGGCGATGCTCTGCCCATCCTGGGCGTCGCCATGTTGCGACCAGAGCCACTCTAGCGCCTGGGGCAGAGGCCACAGAGCCATCCCCAGCGCCCGGGCCATCTTTGCTCCAATGGAGCCTTGGCTGCGGGAGGGGAAGAGAGAGACAGAGAGGAAGGCGCGGCGGAGGGGTGGAGAAGCAAATGTGCGCTTCTCCTGTGTGCCCTGGCCGGGAATCGAACCCGGGTCCTCCGCACGCTAGGCCGACGCTCAACCGCTGAGCCAACCGGCCAGGGCGGTAAGTAGACTTTTTGTGATCATTTTTCAATGTATAGAAATATAAAATCATGTTGTGTACCTGACACTAATGTTAGTCAATTATTCCTCAACTTAAAAAAATAAAAATAAAAGCCCATGGATAATATTTACAACAAAATTAGGTGGCAGGGTATTTTCACAAACCCTAAAATACAAATGGCCAAGGACAAGGCAACACCACTGCGTTGAATTGGCATCTGTGCAGAAGAAAGTAGAGAACAGTGAGCTTCTGGTGGAACCGGGAATAGAAGGACACCATAACAACCAGTACGTGTTCAGGGGTTCATTTGAGAAAGCAGCAGAAATTGGGAAGGGGGTTTTCCTCATTCAGTAGTGGGTGAGTAAAAGCAGCCTGTGGCAAGATTGGAAATGAATGGAATGCTCCAGCCCTTGTGTAGTTTCAAGAGACGGGCCATCAGGACTCCCTGCCGGTACAGGATCCCACATGAGGAAAAACAGCTAGGAGAAGAAAAATTGAGCCGGATAGAGACAACAAAGATAAAGACAAAACAAGGCCCAGATAAATGGAAAGGTGAGGCCCTGGCCAGTTGGCTCAGTGGTAGAGCATCCACCTGGCGTGTGGTGTCCTGGGTGTGCATGTCCTGGGTTCAGTTCCTGGTCAGGGCACACAGAAGAGGTGGCTATTTGCTTCTCCACCTCTCTTCATTATCCCCTTCTTCTTCCCCTCCTGCAGCCATGGCTCGATTGGTTCGAGTGCATCTGCCCAGATGCTGAGGATGGATCTGTGGGGCCTCTGCCTCCGGTGCTAAAAATAGCTCCATTGCAAGCATGGCCCCAGATGGGCAGAGCATCAGTGGGGCCAGGGGTTGTTGGGTGGTTCCCAGTCGGGGTGCATGTGAGAGTCTGTCTATCTCCCCTCCTCTCACTTGGAAAAAAAAGAAAAGGTGAGAAGAGCCAATAAATCTTAGAATGCTGCCATTTTTTTATTACTACATGAAAATAACAGAAAGGATATTCTGTGTACTTAGAAGAGCTACCCTGACCCACATTTCCCTCTAGAAGTTCAGGAAAATTAATTTAATGTGTAAATAAGCAAAAGAAAAGTATTGAGGCCAAATCAATTACAGAGTTATAAGAAAATAATAAAAAAAAAGAACCACAATAATACCTACAGGCAAAGAAAGCATGTCAGAAAGACATGCCCACAAAACAGATAAAAACTGCAACTATAACTATTTAGAAAAAAGATAAAAGCCATTAAAAATAATACAACACATAAAAGAACAACATAAATCAAAGTTGGAGAAATTCTGAAATGAGGTGACAGAACTCAGAAAAGAATTAGAAATGAAAGAAAAAGTAATTTCAGAAGGGAAGGCTAAATTGGAAAAACACTAGAGTAAATTAATACAGTAGATAATGCCTTAAGATCAATAAACATGAAAAGAAAAAATACATTAAAAATTAAAATGACATTTTAGAAGAGATGAAAAGGATTCAAAGAGAGAAAATTATAAATATTAAAGATAGGCAAGTAAGACTCAACACACAGTAACTAGAAGTCTCTGAGAAAAGAATTAAGGTAAGGGAACGGAATTAATAAAATGGAGAGGTCCACACAGTGAGGAACTGAATCCTCAGGCCAAACCTCCATGTGAGTGACTTTGGATGTGGGTCAGGTCTCCAAATGATGGCAGTCCTGTCTTTGTAACTTTCACTATAACCTTATGGGAGACCCTGGGCCAGAACAGTCTAGCCAAGCTACTCCCAAACTCTTGATCTCAGAGGTTGTGAGATAATGTTTATCATCTTAAGCCACTGAGTTTTAGAGTCATTTTTTAATGCAGCAGTAGGTAACTAATATCATAGACATTAGGGTTGTTTCCAGTATGGGACTATTTCAAAGATCCCTGCTGTGCATATTCTAATATATGTCTTATGGTGAATGTACGTACATTTCCGTTGGGTATAAACCTCGAAATGAAAACGCTTGGTCACAGAATACACATATGTTCAGCATTAGTAGATATTGCAAAAGTGTTTTCCACAGTGCTTATATCAATTACTGGCCAGGGCCTATTTCTGTCTTTCTAATTTTAGCTATTTTGATGGTTTGTAGTGGAATCTTGCTGTAGTTTTATTTATTTATTTATTTATTTATTTTGTATTTTTCTGAAGTTGGGAACGGGGAGACAGTCAGACAGACTCCCGCATGCACCCGACCGGGATCCACCTGGCATGCCCATCAGGGGGTGATGCTCTGCCCATCTGGGGCATTGCTCTGCTGCAACCAGAGCCATTCTAGTGCCTGAGGCAGAGGCCACAGAGCCATCCTCAGTGCCCGGGCCAACTTTGCTCCAATGGAGCCTCGGCTGCGGGAGGGGAAGAGGGAGACAGAGAGGAAGGAGAGGGGGAGGGGTGGAGAAGCAGGTGGGCGCTTCTCCTGTGTGCCTGGCCGGGAATCGAACCCGGGACTCCTGCATGCCAGGCTGACGCTCTACCACTGAGCCAACCAGCCAGGGCCTTTGCTGTAGTTTTAATTTACATTTTGTGGTATCTAATGAAGTTTAGCACTTTTACAAAAGCTTAATGTCCATTTAGGCATTTCCATTATGAAACACTTGCTCAAATATTTTACCTATTTTAAAAATTAAGTTGTCCATCTTTTTTTCTGATTGATTTATTCTGCCCTGTCCCGAGAACATGAACAAGTGAGTTCCAGATTAATATAGTATAGCTTTACTTATATAAAGTTAAAATATGAACAACTCTCTCAACAGAGGAATAGACGGAGAAAGATACATAAATGCATAGATAGATACACAGATACATAGATACTTAGATGCACAGATGGCCTCCTTGGTTCCTCTTTCCCATGTTATACTTGATTATGTGATGTTATGTAGCAAAGAGGCCTTTTGCAGATGTAATTGAAGTTACTAATTAGTTGACTTTAAAATAGGGAGATTATCTAGGTGAGCCTAACTAACCCAATAATATGAACCCTTTAAAAGCAGGAATTTTTCTCTGGTTGGCCACAGAAGTAGAAATAGGCATTCCTAGTGTGAAAAGGATTCTATGCACAATTACTAATGTGTGGCCTTCAGCAGCCAAGAGTGATCCCTGGCTGATAGTCTCAAAGGAAAGGAGAAATTTAGTCCTGCCACCGTAAGGAACTGCTAACAACTTAAAGGAGTCTGGGAGCAGACTCTTCCCCAGAGCTTCCAAATAAGAGCCCTGCCCTTGATTTTGGTCTTGTGAAATTCTAAGCAGAGAACCAAGCCAAGCAAGCCTGTCTGGACCTCTGACCTACAGAAGTGAGCTAAGAAATGGATAGTGTTTAAGCTCTAAATGTGTAAGTGTCTGGTAATTGTTTTGATAGCAATAAAACACACACATATTTGCTTAATCAGGATCTACACATGCAGTAAGAAAAAATTTAAAATATAGGGAAAAGATAAATGCCAAATTTAGAATATTGGTTATTCTGTTGGGGGGGTTGGTGATAGGAAGAGACTTGGGGAGGAGAATATAAGAGGATTAAAGTGTGAAGGCAGTATTTTATTTAAACTAGGTGGTAGATATATTGTTTAATTTTTTATACATTGTTGTATGTCTCACATGTTGCATAACAATTTAAAAGATTCTTGACCCTCGGTCACAGCCTAGAAACAGAAGAGATGTCAGACTTTGAGGAGCCCTTCAGACTTGGACAACTAGTTCCCCCAAAAGACTATACTAGAGACTTTCTATTTTCAGGAAATATCATGTAACCATTGGAAGGAGGATGGAGTCTACATAAAAACTAAGATTGAATTCCTTCCACTGCAGTATGATTGGGCTAGAAGTCGGATTTAATTTAACAAAAAGAAAGAGAGAGAAAGAAAGAAAGAAAATTGTACACTCAAATTTTTGAAGCAAATGAATGAATGAATAGAAAAATGAATTATCGGCCCTGGCTGGTTGGCTCAGCGGTAGAATGTAGGCCCGGCTTGTGGAAGTCCCAGGTTCGATTCCAGGTCAGGGCACACAGGAGAAGCAACCATCTGCTTCTCCAACCCTACCCCCATTTCTCTCTCTCTCTCTCTCTCTCTCTCTCTCTCTTCTCCCGCAGCCATCGCTTGAATGGTGAGCAAAATTGGCCCTGGGTGCTGAGGATGGTTCCATAGCCTCAGCCTTAGGCACTAAACTGGCTTGGTTGCCAAGCAACAGAACTGTGGTCCAGCCTGGCATCGCCTGGTAGGGGCTTGCTGGGTGGATCTCAGTTGAGACACTTGAGTCTCTGCCTCCCTGCTTCTCACTTAATAAAAAAAAAAGAAAAAAGAAAAATGAGCCTGACCAGGCGGTGGCGCAATGGATAGAGCCTCGGACTGGGATGCAGACTACCCAGGTTCGAGACCCTGAGGTCGCTAACTTGAGCATGGGCTCATCTGGTTTGAGCAGAATCCCACCAGCTTGAACCCAAGGTCGCTGGCTCCAGCAAGGGGTTACTCGGTCTGCTGAAGGCCCACGGTCAAGGCACATATGAGAAAGCAATCAATGAACAACTAAGGTGTTGCAATGTGCAGTGAAAAACTAATGATTGATGCTTCTCATCTCTCTCCGTCCCTGTCTATCCCTCTCTGACTCACTCTCTGTCTCTGTAAAACAATAAATAAAAAATTAAAAAAAAAAGAAAAATGAATTTTAACGGATGTCCAAGTACTCATAGAATTATCATCAAGATTGTATATCTGGAGAACAGTAGGACAGGAAAATATTGTTCCACTGCAGAATAATCCACAAACTATTTGAAAGTAAATAGTCTTGGAGTTAAAAAAAAAGGAAAGACACATATGAACCACGTTGTAACTGAAAATTTTGGTTTGACTGGAGCTCCAGCCACTCTCCTGAGAGAGCTCGCCAAAGACAGGCCAGAGTAGGAGCTCTGGAGTCCCGGACAAGAACCCTGGGTCAGCTTAAAGCTCAAACCCGCCTCCGCGCCTGTCCTCCAGAGACACCGAGCTAATGGCCCTGATAATAACAAATGGTTCTGTGTGGCCACAGCCGCCTCTTACACTGGTTGGGGGCAAACTTGATTCAGAAGCATAATGGAGAGTGAAGCATCAGATTTCTTATTTGAGCAGGAAGCTGATACCTAAAGAACGCGGCTGGCGGCAGCCCAGAGAGAAGACTTGACAGTTGCGCAGGCCGGAGGGAAGGGCTTCCATATCCCAAGCTTTCACTCGGGTGACAGGTCATGAGACCCGAAAAAGAACTATCACCAGCTATGGTTTGGACAGACAGGCTTGAGGAATCCAACAGGAAAGAGGCGCAGGGGCCAGAACCCAGCTTGTTGGTCAATGGTGTCCTTTCCAGAATCAGTCCCTTCACTGACAGTCACACGTGAGAGACCACCCTTCTCAGTCACCAGGACCAAACATATACTTCTCTAAAGGTATGGATACAGTTTCAGAAGAAAAATTTCCACTCATGAAATTCTAGTAGAACTTTTTTGCTTGCAAATATTAGATTAGCAACTCAAATTGCCTTACAATTAGAAAAAAATTGGGGAGGGGAGCGTTCATTGGCCCATACACCTTCCTCAAGCCCAGCTGCGTTCAGGACCTAATATTACCTCAGGAATCTCTCTTTCCATCTGCTGACTCTGTTTTCCTGGGTATTGGTTCAGATGGTCTCTGTCCATGTGAGAGCCGCAGAGTCACCAGGGTCTCTAGGCTTCCATCTGACCAGCTGAGCAACCTGAGAAAGGAAAGCACCTCTTTCCCAGTAGGTCCAGTAAAACTCCAAGAACTGAGTGTAACTGGACTGGTTTGGGTCCCCAGCCCAGCCCTGATTCACTGTGCCCAGGATGGTAGCCGGTCAGGTCCGTGTCCGGAACCCACCGTTGGGGTCTAGGACGGGGTTGGCCCCATGTAGACCACATGGATTTGGAGTGTGGGAGAAGTGGTTTCCCACAGGCAAATTAGGTTTCTCTTACCACAGGGAGGCTGGGTGCCCAAACTTAGCAACAACAGTGGTGTGCAACAGAAAGAACAGCTGGGATCGAGCCGTCTCCCAGAGTGTCCTCCATCTTAACATCTGGTAGTGATGCCACCTTGAGCCCACTTAAAGAAAGGATAACTTTAGGCCTGACCTGTGGTGGCACAGTGACTAAAGCGTTGCCCTGGTAATGCTGAGGTCGCCTGTTCAAAACCCTGGGCTTGCCTGGTCAAGGCACATATGGGAGTTGATGCTTCCTGCTCTTCCCCCCTCCTGTCTGTCTCTCCTCTCTCTAAAATGAATAAATAAAATCTGAGTCCCCCCAGGTGGTTATGCTGGGTAGAGTAGTTTAGAAACTACTAATTAATGTCATGGACAACTTCCTCATTCTCTGCTTCCTACTCAAAATCAAAAGTGAGTATATGTGTGGCTCTAGCTTATAAGAGTAGAATTGTCTTTTTTACTCAAAGGAGGTAAAAATAAAGAATTGTCTTTATATTTTGAAATTAAGGAGAAGAAAGTATAAATTAATGAACCTGTTTCAAAGCCCGTTCTTAACCTTCCCTAATCCTGGACAAATAGCTGATAAACTGAAGTGGCTCCTATCCAACTGAGACATTGGGCCAGTAAGCAGGCCCACCAGGGTTCTTCACACAAGCAGTCACTCATTAACTCTCGCACTCAGAGGGCAAGATTCTGTCATGTGTGCAGGGAGTTGCTGAGGCCTGGCTGTGCCTTGCGAAAGGCCGTTACCACCGTCACAGCTTGGGGTCAGGCAGGAAGGGCCACAGACTAGAGAGGGCATACTACCAGGTCGAGGAGCTGGATCTCAGTTAAAAATTGATTTTAACTTCCTGCTAGTGGTTGCTTACTAGTGAGAACTCGGGACAAGCTGGAGATGGATTAGCTGCAAGGTGGAAGGTGGAGGGGGATGGGCGGGATTAGCCAAATCATCCAATCCGATCCTCTACACCCAATCTTAGGGCACTGATCAATGTACTGCTATTTATTGTTATTTTTCCATATCGTTTATCATCTCTGCTGTACATTCTTTGAAGGTGGGAGCCCTACTTCATACCTTTTCATAGTCCCAGTACCTTGTAGGCTACAGGTTCCTCGAATACAATTTGCTAAAGTTGATGTAAGATTTTCTCAGAACAATTTCTCAAAGCCCTTGAAAAGCAGAACTAACCCTCCATGGACTCTCTGGAGCCTTGGAGAGACAGCAGGTGTGTGATGAGTGGCTAGAGCATGCCCCCGGGGGCCAGCGAGTGGGGGGCCAGCGTGGTGTGGCACAGAGCACGGCAGTTCACAGAATGAACGGGCCTGTGGTGGACCAGAGCCAGGGACTGGTGTCTGATGTGCTGTCAGGTCTCCGTGACCTCGGGAGTCAAAGCAAACAACCTCCAGGAGCAGTCTGAGGAGCAATGGCTTCCGGCACAACAGACAAGAAGAAAGGACAGCTATACATTGGGTCCTAAAAACCAAACAAAAAGAATGTTTAATTATATCCTGGCCCATTAATGAAGAATGTTCTAGTAAGAAACAAAACATGCTAATGGTACAGGTCAAGCAGAGTTTCCTTGCTGTGTAAAAATAATAATATAATTTGTAATAACATTTTTTTTAACCCAAGCATGTGTAATATTCAAGCATTGTGCGATTAAATAAAATCTTACAACAACCCTATGATGGTCCACTTTTATAGCCTTCAGAAGATTTAACAAACATCTCCCCGCTCATAAGTGGAGGCACTGGATTTGAACCCAGATCTGTGTGACTTCACAATTCACATAAGAACCCCACACTGGGCCTGACCTGTGGTGGCGCAGTGGATAAAGCGTCGACCTGGAATGCTGAGGTTGCCGGTTCAAAACCCTGGGCTTGCCTTGTCAAGGCACATATGGGAGTTGATGCTTCCTGCTCCTCCCCCTTCTCTCTCTCTCTCTCCCCCCCCTCCTCTCTCTCTCTAATAAAAATGAATAAATAAAATCTAAAAAAGTAAATAAATAAATAAATAAATAATTTAAAAAAAAAGAACCCCACACTGTCTCTTTTAAAAAGACAAACATTTTCTGTGCTGTTCGTGAAGGAGTCAGATCTCCTTCTGGCCCCTCCCTCCGTTAACAAGGGATCTGGGCCAGTGAGTTCCTTGTTCAGTCCCAGAGAAGGACTGGACCCCCGCCCGGGCTCAGCCTCTCTCAGGAGGCAGCCCCTGGAACTTCAAGGACCCTGAGTGATTCCCGAGAAGTCAAGATAAGCAAGGCTCTCAGGGTCCTGGCTAGAGTCTTGGGCCCAGGTTCCATGCAGGGTTTCTTGGGGACCAGATGGAAGTGAGCCTGGAAGCGTAGAGGCAAAGGACCTCTGTGTGTGGACCCAGGGCACGTTCAAACTAGACTTGAAGGCCTTTCTCGTTCTCCAGGAGTCTCTGAGAGCAGGGTTTTCAGAACTCACTGGCACTAGGCCAGGGCAGAGGGTCCCCCCTATGCCTGGACGCAGGGATGGGAAGGCAGGACTCATGGAGGGTCTGGGCTCACAGAGTGGGACTGAGACAGAGGAGGACAGGGAACAGACCAAGGACTAGATAAAGACTCAGCCAGAGCAGCAGCTTCCCTGCAGCCAACTGCCTGGTTGAGATGGAAACGCTGGTTCCAGCTCCAGCCCCCAGACAGGCTAAGAATATCCCAGAAAAGCAACAGCCACCGCGCCCGCCCTTCTTGGTCTGCTGCTACATCTGGAGTGCTAAGCTGTCTACACGGGCAGGGGCAGGGAAGCAATGGCATGGGCAGGGGGCGACCCTTGCAATGGGGGTGAAAGGGGAGAGGCTAGAAAGGGGACTTGGTGGAAGCAGGAGGTGAACCGAGAAATACAGCTACTGGAGGTGCTGGAAGGGCTGGGCAGCAAAGTCTGTGCTCAGGAGGCAACGAAGGGAGGCGAAGGCAGGAGCCTTGGGATTGGGGATAGAAGAGCAGGGGTGAGAATGGGGGAAGGCTGGCACTGCTAACCTGACGGGAAGACCAAGGCTTTGTTAAGGAAGGAAGCAGAGCTCATGGCAAGGAAAAGGAGCCCCAACTCACCTTGTCCTTTCAGACTCTTAATCCTGGGCCCTCCAGCATCTCAACATTGGTCCCTTCTCTTCCTGCCCAGGGCATGTCCCCTTATTCTGTGTTTACAACTCTGTTCTCTGCTCTAAAACACCTACCGTTTTTCCCCGTGTATAAGATCACTTTAATTTGGGGGCCTGAAGTTTGAAAAAAAAAATGTATTACATAGTTATTGAACTCAAGTTTTATTCATCATAAAATTCATACAATTCCTCATCACTGTCAGAACTGCCATCCACTAGTTGGTCCTCATCTGTGTCTGATGATGAATCACTACCTTCATATATTGCCTCGTCCTCAGTTCCATCTATGGCATTTGAAATGACACAACCACTGTATAAGACTCACCCAGTTTTTAGACCCCACATTTTTTGAAAAAATGGTGCGTCTTATACATGGGGAAATCTGGTACATGTGGGCTCCTCAGTGAAGTCCTTCTAGCAAGGGGCCTGCTGGAATGGGCAAGAGGGTGAGAAGGGAGTGGAGATCTCCCTCCTGGCAGCTAGCAGCATCTCCTTGGTCAGGTTCATCTCTTCTCTGTGCTTACCCCCTCTCCGCACTGCCCGCTATTGCTTGGGGAGGGATTCTGCTTCCTCTATGGCAGGGGTCCCCAAACTACGGGCCCGCGGGCCGCATGCGGCCCCCTGAGGCCATTTATCCGGCCCCCACCACACTTCCGGAAGGAGCACCTCTTTCATTGGTGGTCCGTGAGAGGAGCATAGTTCCCATTGAAATACTGGTCAGTTTGTTGATTTAAATTTACTTGTTCTTTATTTTAAATATTGTATTTGTTCCCGTTTTGTTTTTTTACTTTAAAATAAGATATGTGCAGTGTGCATAGGGATTTGTTCATAGTTTTTTTTTTATAGTCCGGTCCTCCAACGGTCTGAGGGACAGTGAACTGGCCCCCTGTGTAAAAAGTTTGGGGACCCCTGCTCTATGGCCTTCCCAGGGTCCTTTCCCCAGCCCAGGTGCCCTCGGGTAAAGCCCTCAGGAGAGGGAGGGAGAGCTGGGCTGGTGAACATGCTCCTGCTTTGCACACTTAAGGAGCTGAGACCCTGGATGGCAGTGTGTGTATGGAGGGCATGGACAGCGAGATCCAGGCATTCAGATGCCCAAGCTGAGCCTCCACCCTTGGTGTTTTAGAAACTTGTGTTGTCATCAGCTTCTTTGTAGGGATCCCCTGGAGGTGTGGAGGTGCAATGACCTTGGGTTCTGGAATCTCTGGCCCGCGTTTACTGGGGAGATCCTGGACCTCAGCCATCTTGGCATCATGTCCTGTCTCACCATCTTGCAGGGACCCCTCTAAAGCATTGCTGATAGCTCGAGCACCCCTCCCCTTTGTCTCACCATCTTGCAGGGACCCCTCTAAAGCATTGCTGATAGCTCGAGCACCCCTCCCCTTTGTCTCACCGTCTTGCAGGGACCCCTCTAAAGCATTGCTGATAGCTCGAGCACCCCTCCCCTTGTCTCCTGGGCGGAACTGCAGAAGTGCAGACCTCACACAGATGCTGTGTGCACAGAGTGAGCCCATCAGGCAGAAGCAGATCAGAGAACGCCAGACAGGGCTGGATCTAGAGAGCAAAACAGATTTATAGGACAGATTTATATACAATCAGAATCAACTGGAGACTTTAGGAATCATTTTTAAGTTCAATCCCCCAAATTTTGGTATTCCTTTTTATCTGATAATGAAGTATATGGGGTTCCTATATTTTAATATGAAGAAAAGGAGGCCCAGAGAGCTGAAATGACTTCCCCAAGTCATACAATTTTTAAGCCATGGGCTAGAACTCCTGCTTTCGAGACTATGGACTCTCAGAGAGGGAGATGAAAACAGCCAAAGGGCATAAGAGTCTGAGCAGCATTACCTGGAGATATTACCTTAAAAGTGGGGCTCATCTTCCCAGGGGTGAGAGTTCAGCGAAGGGCTCATCTCTATGGTGACATTGCAATTCTTATCAATAAAACCACATTCCTACATGGACTAAAATTTTTTTATTTATTTTTTATTTTTACAGTTTTATTTTTTTGTACACATTTGCTTAACAGTCACTGAATTTTTAGTATAGGTTCAGGTCATTGAAGAGGCTTTATAAGTAATTTATATTGTCTAGAACCAAGGTATGCTGTAAATGCAGTCTGGAGCAAAATTGGAAATAACATCTTGTTAAAACCAGGCTTAGAAATTCTGATCCAATAGGTTAGGATGTTTCCTTTCTCTGGTAGCAGGGCTGAGGTATACCTGGCTGCTAGACCACCATTCACAGGGATAGCCAAGAAAATAGGATACAGACCACCGAAAACAAGTCCAACCAGTCCACTCCGTCATGGACTAAAATCTTGATCTAGGCCTTCCAGTTCTTGGTCTAGGCCTACAGTTCTGGGTTTAAAGAGCTTTCAGGAATAACTGCTTGTTTGGACAGGACGTTGTTTTCCAGAGTGATGGAGACAGACAAGGAGCCTGATTTCAGGGGGTTTCTCATCTAAAGGAGTAATACATCTAGCACTATCCCAGAGGAGCATGTACATCCATGGGATATGGACCATCGGGAGTTGACATACAGATCCTAATACAGATACATGCATCGATTGCAGATTGTAGGCCCTAAATATAACCCAACCAGAAGAGTACACTTGAGGATATGGTGGGGGTGTCACTCACTGTTCTTTGGAAAGCCCACCTTCTCATCAATTCTTTCTGGTTTCACCATGCTTTTCCGTCTTGGCCTCTACCTGCAGAATATAACCTCTATTTCTCCTCCTATAATGTCTCCAGCTTTTTTATAACAGAAATGTCATCATTATTTATGGATTTGTTTTGATTATTTTGTCTGCTTTTCCTTTAAAATTCCACCCATACCTATCTTGCACATCTTGGACTGGGGACTCAGAGCTCAGCCCTTAACCAGTTGTTAGAAAGACTGATGACAGAAAGAGTATTAGATTCTTCCTAATCAGTCCAAAAAGGCTTCTTGGAAGAGGTAGAATTTTAAGAGCCTGACAGGAGAAGGCAAAGTAGTGTTTGGTTTTATTGGGTGGGGGGCAGTGGTAGGAGTTCAGAGATTCAAGATGGACAACCACACTGGGAGGATAAAGAGTGGGTTAGCCAGAGTGTGGGTTTGAGGCAGGGCAGGGTGATGAATGAGAAAGGGAAGTGCAACTTTTTTTTTTTTTTTGTATTTTTTTGAAGTGAGAAGCAGGGAGACAGAGAGACAGACTCTCACATGTGCCTGACCAGGATCCACCCAGCATGCCCACTAGGGGGCGATGCTCTGCCCATCTGGCGTTGCTCCATTGCAATCAGAGCCATTCTAGCACCTGAGGCAGAGGCCGTGGAGCCATCCTCAGTGCCCTGGCCAAATTTGATCTATTGGAGCCTTGGCTGCGGGAGGGGAAGAGAGAGATAGAGAGAAAGGAGAGGGGGAAGGGTGGAGAGGCAGATGGGTGCTTCTCCTGTGTGCCCTGGCCGGGAATTGAACCTGGAACTTCCATATGCCAGGCCAATGCTCTACCACTGAGCCAAACGGCCAGGGCTGGAAGTGTGACTTTTTTTTTAATTTATTTTTATTTTTATTTTATTTATTCATTTTTAGAGAGGGGAGAGAGAGAGACAGAGAAGGAGAGAGAGGAGAGAGAGACAGAGAGAGAGAGAGAGAGAGAAGGGGGGAGGAGCTGGAAGCATCAACTCCCATATGTGCCTTGACCAGGCAAGCCCAGGGTTTCGAACCGGCGACCTCAGCATTTCCAGGTCGATGCTTTATCTACTGCGCCACCACAGGTCAGGCTGGAAGTGTGACTTTTTAAGATACCTGTTCTGGGGACCCTGAAGCAGAGGAGGAAATTTTTGATTCTGACCCAGAGGACAACAGGAGGTCACAGTTGAGCCTGGAGTGGGGGTACCATGGTGGTGAGATCTGTGGGTGCTGCATAGACCTTGTCCTAAATGACACCAGCAGTAGACCCTACATCAATGAAGGACTCCAGGGAGCAGAGCTGGGAGGCCCCATGTGCCATTTAGAACCAAGTGCCTGGTGTTTCTGGCAGTGCAGCTCAGTCTCTGTGGGGCCTGTCCTTAACTACTGGTGAACCAACTGTTCCTTGGGTGTCAGATAAAGGCTGACTCCAAAAGCCTTGTAGGAAGAAGTGGAACCAATTATAGGAGCTGAAAAAAGGGAGAATAAGGAGGTTGAGCGGGTCAGCCTAGGCTGTGAGAGAATAAAAATCAGATCTAGGGGAGTCAGAGAGACCCTGCTGAGACAATGCACATGGGTGCGGAGTCAGAGAAGGGTACAAGTCTCCATGTGTGCAGGGGCAAACAGGGAATCAAGACCACAGGCCTCCAGGAGGGTGTGTGTACAGCTGAGAAAAGCTGCTGGTGGAGCTGCAGCCTGCGGGGATTCTGGAACAGCCTATCTGGAATGAACCACACATCTGCATGCATACACACCAACCCTGACAGCAGTGGATCTTCGGAGCTGTGTTGATCTGTAAGGAGCATGGAGGTGACTTCAGGGTCAATTCTGAAGACTTTGTTGAATCCATAGGCAGGTGTTTCTCTTGCCATCATACCCACCTTCAAGGCCCAATCAAGAAGCTGAAGATTCCTGTGTTGAGGAGCCAGAGAGCAGGCTTGGAGAAGGGTGGACACTGACCTACAATGCAGATACCAGCTGGGCTCAGAACCTATGGATAAGCCCTGGAGAGTCTCAAATACAAAACAAAGTCTTTGTGGGCACTGAGGAGTGAACAACAGACAGAAATATACAGGACTCAGCTTAATAGCTTGCAGCTGGAAGTGGGGACAGCTGGGACAGAATGCCAGGAAGCATTTAACAATAAAACCCCACATCCACCTGGACGTGGGGCTGGGCTGGAGGTTGGGCCAACCCTTTTGGGCCTACCTCCACACAGGAGGCCTTATCTGGGCCTCAGTCTTGGGAGACCAACACATCCAATATCCACCATTTCCCCAGGGACCAACCATACATCACCCATCCAAGTTTGGGATCAGGGTGTGTTGGTGAGGATGATGACACAAGAGGAGCCCACTCAGGGACCAGAACCCCAGGACATCTCCCCACAAAACTCAACTGTAGAGAACCAGGCCGGGAAAATTGGCATCCGGGACATATATAGGGCCTTGCGGTCCCAGAGCAAAGGCCCTCAAGGAGGTGGATTGTGACCCGCCGGAAGGCCCCGGGCCCTGCCAGCACTCCATCACAGGCAGAACAAAAATGCACCTGTGGCAGCCCCCTGTGGTGGCCTCGTGGGGAGGGAAGGGTTGGAGGCAGAAGAGCTAAAGGGAACAGACCAGATGGCTCAAATGAAGGAGCCCTTGCCGTGCGACCCAGCTGAAACCAGGACGCCCTGATGAGGGCACTCACTACCTATGCTGTCGCCCAACACATAATCAAAAGGGGAGAGGGGCTGTTCCATGGCGTCTCTTCTACCTCGATCCAGTGCATCAAGACAAGCTGACCCACGGTCCCAGGACCTGCTTGGGGAGGTGGGAGCAGTCAACCCCCTCCCCAGTCCAGACCTTTAAGAGGTCCTCGAACAACCACCACCCTCTCCTCCTTTCTTTCCGCTTTCTGGTTAAGGGAAAGGACCGGCGAAGGGGGGTGGGCGGGACTTGGGGGGTTGGCATGCAAGACTCTATTGGCCAGAGGAGCTGCCGGTTAGGAGGGCAGCTCGGGCGATGGTTGGCTGCGTGAGGCGGGGCGCGGCGCGGCGAAAGCAGGAGCAGAAGGGGTGGGGCTGACGCTGCAGCTGGCGCAGCTCAGACTCAGAGCAGCATCCGCGGAGCCGCCGAGCAGCCAGCTTCCCCCCGCCAGTTCCCGCGCCCCGGCCGGGGCTAGGCCCCCCACCGCCGGGTCCCCGGGGGCTGCAGCAGCGGCGGCGGCGGCAGCGGCGCCGCCCGCGGTTCCCGCCGGGGCCCGGGCGCCGGCCCCTGCCTGCAGGATGGGCACGGTGCTGTCTCTTTCCCCCGCCTCCTCGGCCAAGGGCCGGAGGCCCGGCGGGCTGCCAGAGGAGAAGAAGAAGGCGCCGCCCTCGGGGGACGAGGCGCTGGGGGGCTACGGGGCGCCGCCGGTAGGCAAGGGCGGCAAAGGCGAGAGCCGGCTCAAGCGGCCCTCCGTGCTCATCTCGGCGCTCACCTGGAAGCGGCTGGTGGCTGCGTCCGCCAAGAAGAAGAAAGGCAGCAAGAAGGTGACGCCCAAGCCCGCGTCCACGGGCCCCGACCCCCTGGTCCAGCAACGCAACCGCGAGAACCTTCTCCGCAAGGGTCGGGACCCCCCCGACGGCGGCGGCGCCACCAAGCCCCTGGCCGTGCCCGTGCCTACAGTGCCCGCCGCCGCCGCCACCTGTGAGCCGCCGTCGGGGGGCAGCGCTGCCGCCCCGCCACCAGGCTCGGGCGGGGGGAAGCCGCCGCCGCCCCCAGCCCCGCAGGCGGCGCCGCCGGTGCCTGGAGGCTCGCCGCGGCGGGTCATCGTGCAGGCGTCCACCGGGGAGCTGCTGCGCTGCCTGGGCGACTTCGTGTGCCGACGCTGCTACCGCCTCAAGGAGCTGAGCCCGGGCGAGCTGGTGGGCTGGTTCCGCGGAGTGGACCGCTCGCTGCTGCTGCAGGGCTGGCAAGACCAGGCCTTCATCACGCCGGCCAACCTGGTGTTCGTGTACCTGCTGTGCCGCGAGTCGCTGCGCGGGGATGAGCTGGCGTCGGCCGCCGAGCTGCAGGCCGCCTTCCTTACCTGCCTCTACCTCGCCTACTCCTACATGGGCAACGAGATCTCCTACCCGCTCAAGCCCTTCCTCGTGGAGCCCGACAAGGAGCGCTTCTGGCAACGCTGCCTGCGCCTCATCCAGCGGCTGAGCCCGCAGATGCTGCGGCTCAACGCCGACCCCCACTTCTTCACGCAGGTCTTCCAAGACCTTAAGAATGAGGGCGAGGCCGCCGCCGGCGCCGGGGGTCCGCCCAGTGGGGGCGCGCTCACGACCCCCGCCTCCTCCTCGGCCGCCAGGGACAGCTGCGCGACCGGAGCCAAGCACTGGACTATGAACCTGGACCGCTAGGGATACCCGAGGGCAACGCCTGTCCCCCCGCCCCTGCCCCTGACACACGCTCGGAGCCCCGGGGACCGTAAAGCTGCCGCCGCTGTTACCGCCGCCGCGCTCCCCGGCCGGTGGAGGAGCCGCCCTGCCCCACGGGGGAAGGTGGAGGCCTGGAGGCCAGAGCGCCCGGCGTCTGGACCTGCTGGGCGTGGGGTGGGGGTGGGGGCTGAGAGCAGGAAGGGGACCCCTACCTCACCATTTCTGTCTGCACCCCCATCTCTCCAGCTCTGCCCGGGCCTCCCCCTTCCCTCTGTGCGTGTCTGTCAGTCCGTCCTCCTCGGTTTTGTCCATTTCCTCACTTCCTTCCTGTACCTTCATCCTCCTTCCCACCTGCCTTTCCATTTTCCGATCCTTGGGTGTGTATTTCTGTCTCCGTCTCGCCCCCGATCTCTCTCTGCCCCTGTTTCTCTTTCTGCACCGTGTGTCCCCATCTCCCCTTCTCGTTCTCCTTTTCCCTCTCCTGGCATGTGTCACCACCTCCCTTCCTGCCCACCTGCCCCCACCCCACCTATGTCAGCTTGCATTTATTCCCCCCGACTTAGCCCCCAGAACCCCCTCCCCAGACCAAAAGGAACATGAGTTCTTCACTGGGAGTGACTGAGACGCGCGAGAAACAGCCCAGGGGCTCAGACGCCACGAGGACGGTCTCCGCCCCACCCCCACCCCCTCTCCCTTTCCTACGTGTTGCATGCCGGGAGCTGGGGGACCGGGACGCCGACTCCAGGAGGCTGACCTTTGGGAGCAGACTCAACCTAGGAGGCCACCCCGACGGCAGCGACGCCTCGGCAGAATGAGGAGAAGAGACAGAAACTCTTCTCACTCAGGGGGAGGGCCACCCTCTTCCTTATCCTTCGGTGTTTTTGTCCCCTCCCCGCCCTTTTAATTTATTCGGTGGTTTCTGGAGGGAGGGGGGAGGGGAGGTTGGGCCGGGAGCTGTCTGAGGTGCTGATCCGAGGCCGGACCGGAATCCTCCCGGGAGGGTACCAGGGACTGGGTTGGGCCTGGTGCCGTATCCAAGGTGCCAATGATGCGGGCCGACGGCGCGGGCCGCACTGTCTGTCTGTCCGTCTGTCCGGGAGATAACTATAAAGCGCTGGAAGCGCCTGCAGATGGTTTTGCGCCGGTCTTTTTTTGGGCCCCCGGAGGGAGGGAGGGAGCAGGAGTGGAATTGTCACTGGCAGGGCAGGAGGACCCCCCGCCCCGGGCCGAGAGGGGAAGGTCAAGTCCCTGAGAACGGCTACTCGTTCTGTCCGGTCCACTGCAGCCCCCAGCCCCGCCTCCATTTCGTCTGACCTAGCTCCTCATTCATGGCCAGTCCATTTCTGGATTAAATGAGGAGGACAGCAGAAGTTGTTCCCCTTCCACAGTGTCCACTGAGGCAGAACTAGCTGGTTACTGTAGCTGCTTTTCTCTTCTTCCTCCATCTCTCGCCGTCATATATCCCATAGCGTTCCAGGCAGACATAGGTCTGTGTTCACCACTCAGGTGGCGCCTGACGGCCCCCTCGGCCCCACACACTTCTCCTCGCCCACCGGACGGCTCCACAGCTGCTTCGGCCACACGCCTGCCCACAGCAGCCTTGGCTGGGCCACCCCTGCTTGAGATTCAGACCTGGGCTTTTATCCCCAGGAAGGCGAGGACACGGGCAGCCTGGGAGCCTGGGGCCATGTGGGGTTGAAAGAAGAGAAATGACCTATTTCGCCTCAGATTCCTGTGTGGTCCCCCTCGCCCTCTTAGACACGTGGCTAAGCACTCCGTCCACGGTTCCACTGGCCCAGGGAGGCTCGTCTCCAGCAGAGCGCTGTCGTCTCCGACCCTAGGCGCTCGGAGACTTCCAGAACCCTGACAGACACCTGGGCGGGGCCGGCAACCACAGGGCCCGGGTTCGCTGTCCGTGGTGCTGAGCGGCGCGCTCGGGCGCAGGGAGCCGGGTGGGTCCCTGGAAGGGCAGCACGAGCAGAGGACTCGGCCTCAATTAGGTCTTCCAGATAGTTTGAAAACGGGGTGTAATCTATTCTGGTGGCAAATTACAGGAATCTGGCCCGAGAACCCAGCAATGCCGGGTCCCACTTGCCCTCCCAGGAAGACGGACCTCGCCTCTCCCCCAGCCGGGGCCCAGCGCCCTTGCACCCGGCCTGGAGCCGGAAATCCCCGGGCCAGATTTGTGAATTGAGTTCCCGGAGGGAGGGGGAGAGGACCGGCGGAAGGGAAGGCGGGAGCAGCCGCTCATTGGCTGGAATTTGGCGCAGTCAGCGCGGTGCCGTCATCTCTCTGGGTTTGGACGGAGGGAGGGAGGAGCACTTGGGTCACCCCGCGGCTGTCGCCATAGTAACCAGACTGTGCCGGCGGGCGGGGCCCCGTCTTCACTCTTCCCATCTCTAGCGGTGGAAACAATCCTTATCTGCTTTATTTGGAACTAGTTAGCAAGGCTATTTGATTGGAGTTTCTGCGTTAGAAAAGCCTAAAGCGGGTAGCAAAGAGACCCGAGAGCCTGCAGAGACCTCCAAACATCACGCCCCTGGGGATGGGGGGCTGTAGATACTGCACCTGAACCCATAGACCGAACACCCTCCCTGTACTAAACACACACTGAAGCATCCTTCCAGGAATCTGTGGTCTGGCACTTGGAGACCTAGAACGAGAGAAAAATCTCAGTGTGTGGAGTCAAATTAAATCTCACTTTTCCTTGCCGTGCCCCAAAGCGTGACACTCTGCCATAATCCGATTAGGGGTGAAGGACTGGAGGAGGATCAGCATGAATACATGGGAGAATTAGCCTCCAGGGTCAAACGTGGTCAGAGTCCTGTTTTCTGGGAGAGGAGGCCCTTCTAAGGAGAAGGGCTCAGAACTGTCTTCTGAGAAGGCAAGTGAGAAGCAAGGAAGCCTAGGAACAGAGAGAAGTGCCTCCTTTTTACCGCCCAAAAGTGAACCTCGGGAAAGCGAGTCCGGGCCCAGGAAAGAGGTAGTGAAGAGGACCCAGAGCTCTAGAGGCAGCCCAGCTGGGGTGAAGAGTGGAAAGAGGAAAGAAAGGAAATAAGAGACTCGGAGACAGAAACCCAGCGGGAGCCATGACTCAGCACTACCCCTGGTGGGGGTTGGGTGCGGAGGGGAGTGACTCTCCCTGCTTGCGCAGGGCAGCAGAGACCGGAGGAGGGCAAGGAAGCAAATGGGTAGATAAACAGTGATCCCACTGTTTGCATGATACATGCTGATACATGCATTGATATACAATAAAACGCACACATTTTAACCAAGATGTAGGTACATAGGCGTTTATGCTAATGAAGATTCATTCAGTAGTAACATATACACATCTCCACTTCTTTCCCTGTCCCCCTTCCTGAAGCAGAGGACATCCTGTCCTGAGAGCTATGCTTGCCTGTCCCTGGAATACCTTGGTACTTAATAGGAAAGGAGAAACAAAAAATTGCAGAGTGTGTGTAGGGAGGGGTTGTCATGGTAACTGCCTTGCCTGCCAGGCAGGATGCCCGGCAACCAGAGCATCTGGCAGTATCCAAGGGGACATCCTAGGGCCTCTGCCCACGGAGACTCTGCCTCAGACATTCAGATGGGCATCTCCGGAAGATTTTTCACAGCAGAGGCTGTCTGGCGGCTAGATATGGGGGCCTGACCCCTTTATACATCATACACATTTGCCAAGAGTGGCCTGAAGACAGCAGGGATTAAACCTTTAAAGACCTTTATTAAGACCATTACCTTGCCTCTCAGCATCTTGCCAGACACCCTACAAAAAGGTCATCTGTACCTATACAGGCTAGGTGTGTAAACGAGAGGTAGAAAAATTGGTTTCATTCAGTGTGATGAAAGATTGGGTACAAAATAGATAGACACAGGCACAGTCTCAGTATTCAAGTTCCTTTGAGCTTAGTTTAATACACGGGTGAGGTTTTCAGAGGCAGTCTCTCTGTTGCACTTGCAGACTAGTGGGCTGACTTTTAAGCTCATAAATCATAAAATTAGTCTCTCTGAGTACATTTTTATATGTGAAAACCTAGAAGAAAATAGGAGTGATAATAAACAATATAAATAGGAAAAGAGGCATTTTTTACACCTTTTCTACATTTTACTCCTTTGAAAAAAATAATTGATATATTATCCCAGAAAAACACAGAATACAAGAAAAGCCTAAGAATGAAGTGTAATGATGGAGAGCTTTTCCTACCAGATATGAAAGTGTATCATAGAGCTAAGTAGCTAAAATATACGGCGCTGACACAGGATTAGACATATCCGTAGAACAGAACGGATAATCCAAAACTAAACTTTGGCAATCATGGGAATCTAACATATGATAAAGGTACCACTTCAGATCCATTGGGAAGAGATGAATCAGTTAGTAAATTGTTTTCCTACAACTAGTCATTATATGAAGAAAAAGGTCAAAACTTCTTCATCCCTAGCCCCAAAATAAATTTCAAATTGATTGTAAAAATTAAATAAAAAGCTATAAAAGCCTTAGAAGAGGAGACAATTTCAAACTATCTATTGAATATTAAAATTTAAATGCATAGGCCCTGGCCGGTTGGCTCAGTGGTAGAGCGTCGACCTGGCGTGCAGAAGTCCCGGGTTCGATTCCCAGCCAGGGCACACAGGAGAAGCGCCCATCTGCTTCTCCACCCCTCCCCCTCTCCTTCCTCTCTGTCTCTCTCTTCCCCTCCCGTAGCCAAGGCTCCATTGGAGCAAAGATGGCCCGGGCGCTGAGGATGGCTCCTTGGCCACTGCCCCAGGCGCTAGAGTGGCTCTGGTCGCAACAGAGCGATGCCCGGGAGGGGCAGAGCATCGCCCCCTGGTGGGTAGAGCGTTGCCCCTGGTGGGTGTGCCGGGTGGATCCCGGTCGGGTGCATGCGGGAGTCTGTCTGACTGTCTCTCCCCGTTTCCAGCTTCAGAAAAATACAAAAATAAATAAATAAATAAATGTAAATGCACATACATTTATACTCACAAATTCTAATTTCTAGTATTGACCCTAGAGAAATATTTAAATGTGTCCACAAAGAGACATGGCAAATATTTTTAAAATTGTATTATTGTTTGGAGAGAGGTAAATTGGAATCATCCTAAATATCCACTCATAGGTTAGGGGTTAAATAACTTTGATACATCCAAGTTACCAGCATCAAGTTGAAAAGAGTGGATTGGATCCTATATACTGACAGGAAAGACCTCCAAAACATGTTGTAATATTAATAGTTGCATAGCATTACATACAGTACAATGCCATTTATGCAAAAGCAAAACAAACTAAACTATAATTTCTGTGTGTGTATGTGTATGTGTGTGTGTATGTGTGTGTAACAGAAGCTTGAGAAAGATATACATCACTCTTTTTTTTTTTTTTTTTATCTTTTTTATTTTTTTTTATTTATTCATTTTTTTAATTCTTTATTTATTTATTCATTTTAGAGAGGAGAGAGAGACAGAGAGAGACAGAGAGGAGAGAGAGATAGGGGGGAGGAGCTGGAAGCATCAACTCCCATATGTGCCTTGACCAGGCAAGCCCAGGGTTTCGAACCGGCGACCTCAGCATTTCCAGGTCGACGCTTTATCCACTGCGCCACCACAGGTCAGGCAAAATTTTTTTTTTTAATTTTATTTATTCATTTTTAGAGAGGAGAGAGAGAGACAGTGAGAGAGAAGGGGGAGGAGCTGGAAGCATCAACTCCCATATGTGCCTTGACCAGGCAAGCCCAGGGTTTCGAACCGGCGACCTCAGCATTTCCAGGTCAACGCTTTATCCACTGCGCCACCAAAGGTCAGGCTTACATCACTCTTAATAAGTAACTTCTGGGAATGAACTAAGACTAATATATAGGGGACCTTTTTTTTACCTTATGTGTGGAGTTTACTTTTTTTAAGTAAAAATGCATGAGTATATTGTTTGAAAATTAGGAAACAGTAATTAATATGTGACTGTATATGACTATGTATAGTCACATATTAAATAAAATACTTGGAGAAAATATGAGTTGTTTTTTAGTATTGTTATTATTGCATCTTGGGTTGGATGGAGAACATCTTTCTAGAGAAGACCTTAAAGGAAAAGATGGATTATTCTGCCTCTATTTAAGTGTTAGAATGTTAGAGAACTAGAGAGAAAAAAAACAACCACAAGCAAGACTGAAGGACAAATGACAATCTGAGAATACATATACGCAACACAATATATTTTCAACAGATGGTTGAAACTGTAAAGAAGTCATTCATACAAAAACGTAAATAATCAATAAACACATACAAAGATACTTAACTTTATTACTGGCCAAAGAAATTCAAGTCAAAACAGTAATAGGATATTGAATCTCTTATATGGAGAAAGATTATAAAAATGGAAAACTGAAACCACAATAAAAACATGAGGAAATGTTCACTTTCTCACCCTGTTTATAGACACACATGATAGTTCAGTCTTTTTTTCTTTTTTTTTTTTTTTTTGTATTTTTCTGAAGCTGGAAACAGGGATAGACAGTCAGACTGACTCCCGCATGCGCCTGACCGGGATCCACCCGGCACGCCCACCAGGGGGCGACGCTCTGCCCACCAGGGGGCGATGCTCTGCCCCTCCGGGGCGTCGCTCGTGACCAGAGCCACTCTAGCGCCTGGGGTAGAGGCCGAGGAGCCATCCCCAGCGCCCAGGCCATCTTTGCTCTAGTTCAGTCTTTTTGAAGAGCAAGTTGGCTATGGATCAAAATGTGAAAGTATGCGCTTTGACCACATTATCAGAAATTTGCCCTAAGAAATACAAAAAGACCTAATACAGGATGCTTATCACAACATTGTTTATAATATTTGAAAAACTGGATTCATCACTAGGAGATTAAACAAATTGTGATAAGTCAATATTCATTAGGATATTGTGGACCATTAAAAATTATTCATCAGTCTATATTTATTGATATGAAAAGTGACCATGACAGAGGGAAGACAGTAGGTTAAAAACAATATAATATGAAAAAGATCTTTAAATGGCTTTCCTCTTCTTGTCATTCAGATCTCGATTTAATAGTCACCTCTTGCTGATGAATTCGTCTCAGCCTGCCCCACAGTCACCCTTTATCACATACTCCTGACTTACTTTTTCATAGCATTCTCTCTCTCCTGATAAAGGTCTGTCTTGTTCATGGCTAGATTTCTTACACCTAGCATAGTGCTGGGCACACAGTAGGCAGTCATGGATATATGAAGAATGTGTGCACGCGCTCATGTGCAGCAGTAGAAACTTTTAGGGTGTTTATTAAAATGTTAATAGTTGCCCTAAGTGGTAGAATTTTATTTTTAAATTTTATTAATTTTATTAGGTGACATTAGTTAATAAGATTGTATGCGTTTCAAGAATACAATCCTATAATATGTCGTCTGCATACTGCCTGTGTGTTCACCACCCAAAGTCAAGTCTGTTTCTGTCACCACGTATTGACTGACCCCCTTTACCCTCTTCTACCTCCCCCCACTCCGTACATGGTGGGATTTTAAATTGTCAGTTTTCCTCTCTTCTTAGTACTTTCCTGAGTTCTCTGGCTGATGATGGTGATGATGCCTGTAAAAAAGAAAAGGGAGGGAGAGAGGGAGGGAGGGAGGGAGGGAAGGAGGGAGGGAGGGAGGGAAAGAGGGAGGGAGGAGGAGGAGGAGGAGGAAGGAAGGAAGGAAGGAAGGGAGGGAGGGAGGGAGGGAGGGAGGGAGGGAGGGAGGAAGGAAGGAAGGAAGGAAGGAAGGAAGGAAGGAAGGAAGGAAGGAAGGAAGGAAGGAAGGAAGGAAGGAAGGGAGAGAGGAAGAAAGGGAGGGAGGGAAGAGAAGAAAGTGAGGCTGGGCAGTGTCTGGAAAAGCAGAAACACACATCTTCAGTCCTTCAGTCCCTCCCTCCTCCCCAAGCTGTTTCCAAACCCCTCAGGTTTAAGAAAGTCCCTTGCTGGTCAAGGGCAGTTAGTCACTGATCTAGCCCAGCAAGCATGTATCTGTACACATACAGCACAGATTTGGTGCACGCACACACACAGAACATGGACACACACATATGTGCACCCTTTCAAGAATCTATCTTAAGGCCATTTGAGAAACCTGTGGTGGTGCAGTGGATAAAGCGATGACCTGAAATAGTGAGGTCGCAGGTTCAAATCCCTGGGCTCACCTGGTCAAGGCACATACAGGAAGCATCTACTTGTAGATGCTTTCTCCCCCCCTCTTTCTTACCTTCCCTCTCTTTCTCTTTCTCTTTCTCTTTCTCTCTCTCCTCCCTCTCTCCAAAACTTAATAAATTTTTTTAAAAAAAGAATACTTCTGTATTTTTTGTAACTGCCATAGAAGACCCATTGTCCCTTATTCAAATAATAAATATTTTTCTCTTTACATTAACTTATTCATGTTCTTTCTTTAAATAATGAGAAGTAGCACTGTGCCTGGCAATGCAGTAGATCTCAGTAAATGTGAAATGAAATGGGTACGTGATGAGAGTTTCCATGTTTATCTTTGGTTGCCAATAAGTATACAACTAAATATGTATCTTTTGGATACAACTGATAACTAACTCCTCCTAGATATTTTATATTTCTCTTCTCCTTTTTTTATTAAATTTAATGCAGTGACATTGATAAATCAGGGTACATATGTTGAGGGAAAATATCTCTAGATTATTTTGACATTTGATTGTGCTGTATACCCCTCCCCCAAAGTTAAATTGTCTTCTGTCATCTTCTATCTGGTTTTCTTTGTGCCCCTCCCCTCCCCTAACCCCTCTCTCCTTCTTCACCCCCTCCCCCCTCTCCCAACCTCCCGCCCCTGTTGCCATCACATTCTTGTTCATGTCTCTGAGTCTCATTTTTATGTCCCTTCTATGTATGGATTCATCTTAGTTTTTTTTTTTTTCTGATTTACTTATTTCACTCCGTATAATGTTGTCAAGGTCCATCCATGTTATTGTAAATGATCCGATGTCATCATTTCTTATGGCTGAGTAGTATTCCATAGTATATATGTACCAAAGCTTTTTAATCCACTCGTCCTCTGACAGACACTTGGGCTGTTTCCAGATCTTTGCTATTGTGAACAATGCTGCCACAAACATGCGGGTGCATTTCTCCTTTTCGAGCCGTTCTATGGTGTCCTTGGGGTATATTCCTAAAAGTGGGATAGCTGGGTCAAAAGGCAGTTCGATTTTCAGATTTTTGAGGAATCTCCATACTGTTTTCCACAGTGGCTGCACCAGTCTGCATTCCCACCAGCAGTGCAGGAGGGTTCCCTTTTCTCCACATCCTCGCCAGCACTTATTCTGTGTTGTTTTGTTGATAAGCGCCATTCTGACTGGTGTGAGGTGATATCTCATTGTTGTTTTAATTTGCATTTCTCTAATGATTAGTGATGTTGAGCATTTTTTCATATGCCTATTGGCCATCTGTATGTCCTCTTTGGAGAAATGTCTATTCATCTCTTGCCCATTTTTGGATTGGGTTGTTTGTCTTCCTGGTGTTGAGTTTTACAAGTTCTTTATAAATTTTGGTTATTAACCCCTTATCAGACGTATTGTCAAATATATTCTCCCATTGTGTAGTTTGTCTTTTTATTCTGTTCTTGTTGTCTTTAGCTGTGCAAAAGCTTTTTAGTTTGATATAGTCCCATTTGTTTATCCTGTCTTTTATTTCACTTCCCCGTGGAGATAAATCAGTAAATATATTGCTCCGAGAGATGTCGGAGAGCTTACTGCCTATGTTTTCTTCTAAGATGCTTATGGTTTCACGGCCTACATTTAAGTCTTTTATCCATTTTGAGTTTATTTTTGTGAGTGGTGTAAGCTGGTGATCTAGTTTCATTTTTTTGCAGGTAGCTGTCCAATTTTCCCAACACCATTTGTTAAAGAGGCTGTCTTTACTCCATTGTATTTCCTTACCTCCTTTGTCAAATATCAGTTGTCCATAGAACTGTGGGTTTATTTCTGGGTTCTCTGTTCTGTTCCATTGATCTATATGCCTGTTCTTATGCCAGTACCAGGCTGTTTTGAGTACAACGGCCTTGTAGTATAACTTGATATCAGGAAGTGTGATACCTCCCACTTTATTCTTCTTTTTTAAGATTGCTGAGGCTATTCGTGTCCTCTTTTGGTTCCATATAAATTTTTGGAATATGTGTTCTATATCTTTGAAGTATGTCATTGGTATTTTAATTGGTATTGCATTGAATTTATAGATTGCTTTGGGTAATATAGACATTTTAATGATGTTTATTCTTCCTAACCATGAGCATGGTATATGCTTCCACTTGTTTGTATCTTCCTTGATTTCTTTTATCAATGCTTTGTAATTTTCCGAGTACAAGTCTTTAGTCTCCTTGGTTAAGTTTACCCCTAGGTACTTTATTTTTTTGGTTGTAATTGTGAAGGGGATTGTTTCCTTAATTTCTCTTTCTGACTGTTCATTGTTGGTGTATAAAAATGCTTCTGATTTCTGAGTATTGATTTTATATCCTGCCACTTTGCTGAATTTATTTATCAGGTCCAGTAGTTTTTTGACTGAGACTTTAGAGTTTTCTATATACAATATCATATCATCTGCAAATAATGATAGTTTTACTTCTTCTTTTCCAACTTGAATGCCTTTTATTTCTTCTTCTTGTCTGATTGCTGTGGCTAGGACTTCCAGGACTATGTTAAATAAGAGTGGTGAAAGGGGGCACCCCTGCCTTGTTCCTGATCTTAAGGGTATTGCTTTTAATTTTTGCCCATTGAGTATGATGTTGGCTGTGGGTTTCTCATAGATGGCTTTTATCATGTTGAGGTATGTTCCCTGTATTCCCACTTTGCTGAGAGTTTTGATCATGAATGGGTGCTGGATTTTATTAAATGCTTTTTCTGCATCTATTGAAATTATCATATGGTTTTTCTCCTTCTTTTTGTTTATGTGATGAATCACATTGATTGATTTACGAATATTGTACCAGCCTTGCCTCCCCAGGATAAATCCCACTTGATCATGGTGTATGATTTTTTCCATATATTGTTGGATCCGGTTTGCTAATATTTTGTTGAGGATTTTAGCATCTATATTCATCAGAGATATTGGCCTATAATTTTCTTTCTTTGTGTTGTCTTTGCCTGGTTTTGGAATCAGAATTATGCTCGCCTCATAAAAGGAGCTTGGAAGTCTTCCTTCCTCTTGAATTTTTTGAAATAGTTTGAGAAGGATAGGAGTTAGTTCTTCTTTGAATATTTGGTAGAATTCCGTTGTGAAGCCATCGGGCCCCGGACTTTTCTTTGTTGGGAGTTTTTTGATAACTGTTTCGATCTCATTTGGTGTAATCGGTCTGTTTAGGTTTTCTGATTCTTCCAGATTGATTTTTGGAAGATTGTATGTTTCAAGGAATTTGTCCATTTCATCTAGGTTGTCTAGTTTTGTGGCATACAGTTCTTCATAGTATTTTCTTACAATATTTTGTATTTCTGTTGTGTCAGTTGTTATTTCTCCTCTCTCATTTCTAATTTTATTTATTTGAGTCCTCTCTCTCTTTTTCTTGGTGAGTCTACTTAAAGGTTCATCAATCTTGTTTACCTTTTCAAAGAACCAGCTCTTAGTTTCATTGATCCTCTGTATTGTTTCTTTAGCCTCTATGTCATTTATTTCTGCTCTGATCTTTATTATTTCCTTCCTTCTACTACATTTGGGCTTTACTTGCTGTTCTTTTTCTAATTCTTTTAGATGCAGGGTTAAGTTGTTTATTTGAGCTTTTTCTAGCTTCTGAAAGTGTGCCTGTAGTGCTATGAACTTCCCTCTCAGCACTGCTTTTGCTGTGTCCCATAAATTTTGAGTTGTGTGCTCATTGTCATTCGTTTCTAGGAATTTTTTTATTTCTTCTTTGATCTCATTCTTAATCCATTCATTATTTAGCACCCTGCTATTTAGTTTCCATGTGTTTGAGAATTTTTGAGCTTTTCTACTGTGATTCATTTCTAGTTTCATGCCGTTGTGATCGGAGAAGGTGCTTGATATGATTTCAGTCTTCTTAAATTTGTTGAGAGCACTTTTGTGCCCTAACATGTGGTCTATCCTAGAGAATGTACCATGAGCGCTTGAAAAGAATGTATATTCTGCTGCTTTAGGGTGAAAGGATCTGAAGATATCTATTAAATCAAGTTGATCTAGTGTTTCCAATAAGTCTGCTGTTTCTTTGTTAATTTTCTTTCTTGAGGATCTATCTAGTGATGTTAGTGGGGTATTGAAATCCCCTACTATTATAGTATTGCTGTTGATCTTGCCCTTTAAATCCATCAAAGTCTGTTTTATATATTTGGGTGCTCCTATATTAGGTGCATAGATATTTATAATAGTTATATCTTCCTGTTGGATTACTCCCTTTATCATTATGTAATGGCCTTCTTTATCTCTTACTATATTCTTTGTTTTAAAGTCCAATTTGTCTGATATAAGTATTGCTACCCCAGCTTTTTTTTCATTTCCATTTGCATGAAATGTTTTTTTCCATCCTTTTACCTTCAATCTATGTGTGTCTTTTGTTCTAAGGTGTGTCTCTTGTAGACAACATATGTATGGGTCCTGTTTTCTTATCCACGCAGCTACCCTATGTCTTTTGATTGGATCATTTAATCCATTTACATTTAAGGTTATTATTGATATGTAGTTGTTTATTGCCATTTTCTTCTTTAAAGGTGTATTCCTTTTTTTGCTATATTCTTTTCCAACTTTGATCTGTTTACAACAGGCCCCTTAACATTTCTTGCAGTGTTGGTTTGGTTGTAATGAATTCCTTGAGTTGTTTTTTGTCTGGGAAGCTTTTTATTTCTCCTTCGATTTTAAACGATAGCCTTGCTGGATAAAGTAGTCTTGGTTGTAGGTTCTTGTTCTGCATTACTTTGAATATTTCTTGCCATTCCCTTCTGGCCTCAAGTGTTTCTGTTGAGAAGTCGGATGTCATCCTTATGGGGGCTCCTTTGTAGGTGATAGCTTTTTTTTCTCTTGCAGCTTTTAATATTTTCTCTTTATCGCTTAGCTTTGGTATTTTAATTATGATGTGTCTTGGTGTAGGTTTCTTTGGGTTTCTCTTTAATGGAGTTCTCTGTGCTTCTTGGACTTGTAAGAGTTTCTCTTGCATTAATTTAGGGAAGTTTTCAGTTATGATATGATTGAACAAAGTCTCTATCCCTTGTTCTTTTTCTTCTTCAGGAACCCCTATGATGCGGATGTTATTTCTCTTCATGTTGTCACAGAGCTCTCTAAGTGTTTCCTCTGACTTTTTGAGTCTCTTTTCTCTTTTCTTCTCTGCTTTCATGCCTTCATTCCAGTTGTCCTCCAACTCGCTGATTCGATCCTCAGCTGTATCTATCCTGTTTTTAATTCCTTCCATTGTGGTCTTCATTTCTGATATTGTATTTGTCATCTCTGACTGATTCTTTTTTAATATTCCAATATCCTTTTTTATCCTTGCTATTTCTTTATTTAGGTTTTCAAACTGCCCCTCCATTGTTGTTCTAAGATCCCTAAGCATCCTTACAATCATTATTTTGAATTCCGCATCTGGAAGTTTGATTATTTCCATATCACTCAGCTCATCTCTCAAGGGTGTCTCTTGTGGTTTCATTTGGGTTGCACTCCTTTGTCTTCTCATAATGGTGTTTTATTTGTAGAGTTGCTTGAGTCTAGGCTTGGTGTTTTCTGCCTCCTGTTTTCAGTTGTGTTATTTCTAGGTCTTCTTTGGTTGGTATCAGCTATTATTTGTAATCCACTTTCGGATTTGGGCAGCTTTGAAGTCTTGATTTGTTTGTTTTCTTAACAGGTGATAGTCTTGTTAAATGATCTCAGCAGGGGGCTTCCTTGAAACTGTAACCAGGAATGCTGTGGGTGTAACCTGAGACGCTGAAGGTCTCTTCCACCAGCTAATCTCACTGGGGGCAGGGTTTTTTCTCAGCTTCAGTAGGGGGAGGTGTATCTCAGATCTCCATGGAGACCTGAGTTACTGCCCCTCCTCCCCACTTCTTGTTTTCAGCTGTGTCTTGTTGCGCTGATTGGAGCTGGATAGATGTCCAGAGATCTCTGATCCGGAAGCACTTCAGCTCTGTTTTGTGAAAGGTTCAGTCCCTCCCCCAGCTATGGCCACCTCCAGCATGAATGAGTCAGCTTTTTTATTTCATTTCTTGCATACCTTAGCCCCTCACAGTCTGTCCCTCTCCTTGTCCTTTCCACTTGGGAGATAAGCTGGTCTTTTCAACCCACCTTGCTCCCTGGTCGCCAGGTAAGTGGCTGTGAGCAGTAGTTTCTGCTCTTTTTCCTCTGTGAAATCTCACTGGGCTCTCAGCCTCACCACCACCACCCCCCCCTGCCGTTCCTGTAAGCAGAGGAGATTCAGGCACTCCTTACCAGGTTTATTGTGGCTTCCTCTTTGCTCCTTGGTTTTTGATAGCTGTTCTTGCAGTTCAGTGTTGGTTTTTCATGCTGATTTTTCCTAAATTGATTTGTATTCCAGTTTGGTGTTGAGATCTGGGCATCTGTGTGTCCGCCTACTCCGCTGCCATCTTCCTGATCCCTTCTCTTCTCCTTTTGAATGCTCTTGTTTTCTGCTGGGTTTGGAGGTTAGGTTTTGCTTTGTTTTTTAATTTTCTTCTGGTACTTTTATAGTATCAATATTTTATTCTTTAATCTATTTTGGTATTTATTTATTTATTATTATTATTTTTTACAGAGAGAGAGTCAGAGAGAAGGATAGACAAGGACAGACAGGAACAAAGAGCTGAGAAGCATCAATCATTAGTTTTTCATTGCGCGTTGCGACACCTTAGTTGTTCATTGATTGCTTTCTCATATGTGCCTTGACTGCGGGGCTTCAGCAGACCGAGTAACCCCTTGCTCGAGCCAGTGACCCTGGGTCCAAGCTGGTGAGCTTTTGCTCAAACCAGATGAGTCCACGCTAAAGCTGGCGACCTCGGGGTCTCGAACCTGGGTCCTTGGCATCCCAGTCTGACGCTCTATCCACTGCACCGTCGCCTAATCAGGCTGGTATTTATTTTTTATGCAGCAAGAAGTAAGGTATAACTATTTTCCCCAAATGAATAGCAAATTGTGCCAAACTTTGAACAGTTTTCCTGTTCCCCCAGGGAATGTCATTTTTATTTTTTATGCACTCGTGCACAGACCTACTCCCCAGGTCCTGCTGGTCTACTCAACTATTTCTGCACCAAGCCACACTTTTAATAACAGTCATTTTGCAATATGCTCACTTTTTTTTGCAAAAATTGTCTTGTCTAATCTTTTTTTTCTTTGGAAGAGCAAAAGCTTTATTTAGTAGAGCGCTTCCCGGACAAGGTTCTCTGGTCTGTGAGATGGGGGCCAGAGAAGTCGTTGTCTTGGCTAATCTTTTTTTTTAAAGAATTTTTATTTATTTATTGATTTATAGAGAGAGAGGAATGAGAGAGAAAGAGAGAGAGAGAGAAGGGGGAGGAGCAGAAAGCATCAACTCCCATATGTGCCTTGACCAGGCAAGCCCAGGGTTTCAAACCGGCAACCTTAGCATTTTTTATCCACTGCGCCATCACAGGTCAGGCCGTCTTGGCTAATCTTAAACACAGCCCCGAAAAACTTTATAGTCAAGCTTGTCAGTTTCCATAAAATTCCTTTGAGACTTAGATTGGGATGGTATCACTTTCTTTAAAATTTCTATGAATAGATTTTAGCGCGAGAGAGACGGGACCATCAATCTGTTCCTGTTTGCGCCCTGACCAGGGATCGAACCAGCAGCCTCTGTGCTTCCAGGCGATGTTCTAACCAACCAAGGGACTGTCGGTTAGATACTTTTACACATCACTTTGGACAGACTTGACATTTTGCAATACTGAATCCTTCACCCAGAGGCATGCTAAGCGCTTCAGTTATTCAGGTCCTCTTTTACATTCCTTAGTGCAGATTTATAGCTTTATCCATTTAGATGTTCCCCATGTTTCTCACTAGGTTTATCTGGGAGCATATTTTTCATTGTTGTTGTAAATCTGTTATCCCCAATTTTTTTTTCTTATTTTTATGAAGTAATGGGGGAACCTTTAGTTTTTGTATGTTAATCTTATAGCTTACTGGATATACTAATTGCATTAGTTCTTAATTGTTTGCCAGTTGAATTTCTTGGATTTTCTAGTTAGGCAGTCATATTATCTGCAAAAAGGGCATTTTAGTATCTTCCTTTTCAGTATATGCATATAGCTTCTTTTTTGTTTTAGCTGAGCACTCATTGATGCTTCTCGTACTGACCGGGGATCAAACCAGAGACCCCGGAACATTGGGACAATGCTTTATCCACTGAGCCACGTGGCCAGGGCTTCAGCATATGTTTCTTCTTGTCTTACTATGTTGATGAGGACCTCTAGTAGAATGTTCAGTAGTAGAAATAATGACAAGGTTATTGGTCTTTTAAAACAGAATCTTCTGTTTTGTGTGTATTGCTGTATATACACAAAACTATTTGTTTTTGGATATCAATAAAACTTTGATCAAAATACTCAAATTGACCATTCTATGTGGAACACCAACTGAGCCATATTGGCCTACATGTGTAGGCCACGTGTAATTTGGGGATAGAGGACAGGGTGTCTGAATGTCCCCTGGGACTCCTTTCTCTCCCCTAATATATAAAGATATTGTGATGTGATGAACAGAAGACTATGAGTCAGAGGTTGGAGTCCCTACTTTATCATTTATTAGCTGCTGACCTAAGATAGTTATTCACTCTGAATTTTATTTTCTCATTACATGGAAATTTGTTGTGTCTCTCAAACGGCTGTGATAGGAGTGGCGCTATCACTGTTGTTGGGGTAACAGTCATTGCTATGGTCGTCAACACTATTAAGAAACATTGACAGAGGGGTTAAGAGACCACAGTAGAGTCCAGAATGGGGCCTAGGGCTCCTCTGACCAGCATTGCTGGCCCCTGAGGCGGCACAGAGCCTGGAGGCCTGGACCTTCCATGAGCTATCTGTGACTGGGTGACACATGTTTACTCCCTGCTGCCAGGACATGGTCCCAGTGCAACCCAAATGCCTCTCTCTGGAATGCCAGCCAGGGGACTTGCTTCTGCTGCTGGTGTGTAGACGCTTGTGCCAGTCTGGCCTCGCACAGCAGCATGCCAGCAGGCCAGGCCCTTCCTGGGGCTCCCCACTCCAGGGATCCCCTCCCGCCCCCGGCTGGATGGGGCCAGCAGAGAAGAACAGCTGAACCCCGCTATCACAACTTACCTGCTTTGTGACTGAAAAGGAGGTAAAAGGTGGGAGGAAGGAGGTGGGAGGTAAATCTTGGGGCATCTGCGGATATTAGGCATACAAAAAATTCAGACTGAGAGCACAGAGGATACAGTGCACACATATGTACTAATGCCTGGATTAGTATGTATTAAGATCCATGCTACAGCATGTAGTAGAAATCTGCAGAAATTTGCAGAAAATCTAGATCCTTCTATTCCCTCACTGTGGAACCTTGATTCCCCCCCCCCCCCATCTGTCACATAGGAATTAAAGAGGCTATTATAGTATCAGGTGAAATCATGTACATGGGTGTATTTTGTCTGCTATAAAGCACAGTACACATTATAAGGTGGTCTTGAGTCTGGCCCTTAGGTGCTCAGTCAGAGATGTGACCATTGCACAGATTGTGTGTGCAATATAGACCCTAGAGCTTGTCTCTGCCTCTGTGTCAAGGGTGGAAAACCAAGGCGAGAGATCTGGGGATTTGGAAGCTGACTGCAGGAAAGGAGGGTGAGGTGCAGAGGTTACCATCAGAGCCTGGGACCCTTCCTCACTTTCCCACTTGTTTACCCACTCACTGTCACCCGAGACGTCTCCCTGCTGCAGGATGCAAAAGGAAAAAAACTGCCTGGAGCCTCCCTGACAAATTCTTGCTGTGTTGCTAAGCAACTTGGCCTCCTCTTCCAGAAAAAGGAACCGGTGTTTCGGGTCTGGCTTTCTAGCCTCCTTGAGCTATTTTCTCCTCCCTCAACCTCACGGAAACTCAAGGAGCTCTCTGACTCAGGGAAGGAGAATTGGGGTGCAGAGTTGGAAGGTGAGACTGAGAGCTGGTCTGTGCTCACAGTGTCTGTTCTGGGCTGGTCGATGCTGGGCTGAATGACAATTATGGAGCAGCATTTCATGCCGGGTTCTTTAGGCACCTGCTGCGGCCTTGCAGCAAACCAAACCAAACAGGGTGGGTTTAGTCAGCATCTCCTCTGCACAGATGAAGCCACTGAGCCTCAGAGAGAGTAGTAGCCTCAGGTTCTCACAGGGAGTAGGCGGAGGCTGGGCTTGAATTCCTGTCCATCAGGGCTCCTTCTGCTCTGTCATGCCATTTGGAATGCAAGGGCCACAGTTGGCCACAGGACTTCTCAAATGCATTTCTTGCTCTGTTATTTGTCTGTAACCCACGGTGAGTGTTGGAATTGGGGACCTGTCCTGGGTTAGGCTGGGCTATGGGCAGATAGTCCTACCACTTCCTGGGTCTCAGAATCTCAGAATCTGCTTATTCCTCCATGAGAGATGATACATAGGATGGGAATAATATCAGAACCAACTCCAGAGGGTGGTAAGGATGAAATGAATATAAAGTTCTTTACCATTGTGCCTGGCACATGTGTGTTCAGTAAGTATTAGCCCTTATTGTTATTACTACAAAAGCCCTTTTCCCTCCTTACTGGTTAAGAGAACTCACTTCTATTTCAGAGAATTATTGTAAAGATTAAATGCGATTTGGAAGTTAGTTATTGCAATGCTAATTGCTAATAACAAGAAAACCTCCAAATTTCATGTCATAGTCCAATGCATGTTGACAGGTGACTTCTTTCCATACAATGTTCTAGGGACCAGGATCCGTCTATATTGTGGCTCTGCCATCTCTTAGGGACTACTAATCTTAAGAACAGGTTGCAAAATGGAAATAAGAGAATATGAGGAAGGCACATCCACTTCTAAATGCTTTGGCTTGAGAGAAACACATATGATCATTTCCATTAATATTCCACTTATAAAAAAGGAGGAGGGCCTGGAAATTGAACTCGGTGTGGACAATCACGTCTTCGTGGCAACTCTACTGCATGAAATGAGGAGCACACAACCCAAGGGGAGAGCTAGCTGTGTTGACCACAAGGAGAGAAATATTATTAGGATATTATTTGGGTATTATTAAGTGTGAGACATATGTGAAGTGTTATTGCTAATATTTTTTTTTTCAGAGAGAGAGAGAGGGATAGACAGGGACAGACAGAAACGGAGAGAGATGAGAAGCATCAATCATTAGTTTTTCATTGCGCGTTGCGACACCTTAGTTGTTCATTGATTGACTGTGGGCCTTCAGCAGACCGAGTAACCCCTTGCTGGAGCCAGCAACCTTGGGTTCAAGCTGGTGGGCTTTTTGCTCAAACCAGATGAGCCCACGCTCAATCTGGCGACCTCGGGGTCTCGAACCTGGGTCCTCTGCATCCCAGTCCAATGCTCTATCCACTGCACCACCGCCTGGTCAGGCGCTAATATTATTATTATTTAACCCACACAATAACCATGGGATGTAAGCATTACTGCTCTCCCCAGTTTTTAGGAGAAAACTAAGTCCCCGAACAATATGGATATATTCCCAAACTCACACAGCTGGTAACTAGCTGAAATCCTGTAATTCTAAATTCAGTACACTCTCTTGTTACTTCATAAAGAAATGGAGGGTGTTCTGAGTCCAGGAGGCTGACCTGTGCCATGGTGGTTGTGGCCCCATAATCAGTGAAAAGGCAGTTCTTGGAGAGGCTCACCAGGCGGGCCCAGGACAAGGTCTGGATTGGCTAGGAAACATAGACATATATTCCCTTCCCAGGGCACGCGGTGAACATCTGAACGGGTCTGGTGGGGAAGAGGAAGGTGCTTGCTTTGTTTGGGATTTTGTTTGTTTGTCTAATAATAGAAAAACAAAGGCACTAACACAATCATTTAATCTTTCAAACCCATGAGGTAGATTCTGTTATTATCATATTCATTTTACAGATGTGACATAAATAAGTAACTTGAGGTCACAACTAGTAAGTGACAGAGCCAGCACTAAAACCCAAGATGGCCATACCCAGAGCCCTTACTGTGTTGCCTTTTGTTTACAAAGAAAGGAAAGAGGGAAATAGCAAACAGGATCCAGTGGAAAAGAATGACCAGAAAAAGTCACAGGCAATGGAACACTGGGCCACTTTCCTCCAGACACGAGACCTACCGTCTCAGGATGGAAGAGAGTCAGGGGTAAGTCCCGCTGACCAAACAACTGGCACCAAAGTGAAGGTACATGCAGACCCCAGAGTACAGTGATCTAACACAGCCAAGCTTATAGAAATACAGTTAAGAAAGTAGAGGTTTGCAAAAAACAAAGGGACAAGAAAAGAGTCTTCTTTGTTCTTTATCTGTTGAGGGCCCTACTAAGGACACTCAGAAAACAAGCCATCAGTTCATCCATTATAATCAACCATTTCTGCTATGATTAGACAGTTAGACAAAGTACACCTGAAATAGCCAAGCAGCAGGTTGTGTTTACATGAGGAAGACGAGAAGGCCCAGAAGGAGGGGATATGGTGTGATGGTGAGGACTAGAGCTCTGGAGCGGCAGGTTGGGCAAGTTACTTAACCTCTCCGAGAGTCAGTTTCTTCATCTGAAAATGGAGGTAACCAACCCTACCTGTCAAGGTTGTGGCCAGGTAAAGGAGATGCCACATGGAAACAGAGGCAGAGCCTGGCACCGTCAGGTTCAATAAATGGTAGAGCACATTGTTATCAGCAGCAGCTCTACTTGATATGCATTATAAACAGGTTGGGAAACGAGCAGAAGTTAAGTGCATTTTAAAGACACATTGAAGTAGAGATAAAGGCCAGAGAAGCAGAAAGCCCTGAGAAAAGCACCTCACAGCAGCATCGTGCTGTCTATGGTCACATGAGCTTGTATGGAAGTGTTATACAAGCTTCAGTGCCCTAGGTGGCATCATTACTCTGTGACTGTGCAGGTGTCAAACAGTGTGGGGAAGTGGGTGTCCCCATACTGTATTCTAGTTGGGCTTAAAATTTTTTCCCATTGATTTGAGGGAGGGAAGGGAAGGGACAGAGAGAAGCATCAACTCATTTCAATTAGTTGTTCCATTTAGTTGTGCACTCATTGGTTACTTCTTGTATGTGATTAAACCTGCAACCTGGTCATGCCGGGACAACGCTCTATACCCTGAGCCACCCAGCCAGGGTTACTAATTGGGCTTTTGATTTCATCTGCACAGAAAGGCAACTGGAGCTGGTTGCAGGGAGCCTGCGTTATGGGAGGAGATGTGGGTCTATGCAATCCTGAGGATTGGGAGTGTGTGATTCTACAAGCAAGGTGACCAAAAGCCCTGAAGGACTATGGAGAAACCATTCGAAGCACTGGCAAAAGTCTTGGGAGAGGAACCAGAAGACATAAGTGTTAGAACAAGCCCTGGGACTTTGGCCAAGTTTCTTAACATTTTGGACCTTGGTTTACTTATTCTCCAAGTGCATAAAGCAATCCTTGCCTGTCCTTCTCCTTGACCTCGGAGGGGATTAATAAAACGATGGGTGTGAAAGTATTTTGTAAATTCTGTAGTGACAACCTATGGCAGCGGACAGCATCGTTCCACGAAGGACATGAATGAGAAGATAGAGAAAAGTCTCAGAACTCCGAGGAATGGAAGAGGGACTGGACCCTGGATTGGGAGAGGGAAACAATGATGGAATCAACACCTTGGAAAACCAAGAACCAAGGAGTGAGGGGTCAGTGAGGACTGGCCTGGAGCATCAGGAAGCTGGGTGTGAGAAGTGTGGCTTCTTCAGGACTTGAGTGGAGTAGAGTCATCCTAATACCACCGTAAATGGAATCCCAGAGATGTGATTATCTGAAGGTCATATAGCAAGTTAGTCACCAAGCTGGGACCAGGAACTTAGGTCTTCTGGTTCCCAGTCCTATATCTTAGCTTCCTAAACTAACTCAGTGTGGAAGAAAGAACAGAGGGGCAGCATGAGAGTTAAGGATGTGACTTCACAGGAAAGGAGACCCCCTAAGCTAACAACACTTCCCCCAGCTGCCCAGTGGTGCCTGAAATCCCTCCTTTATTGACTCATTTGCAGGACTTCAAGAGTCTCAGAGTTGGAGATCACCTCCCCTGACAGTGTCCCAAAGAAGGGTCCACTGAGCACACTGGTGACAGATCATTCCTCATCTGACATGGTCCATGAAAGAAGCTTCTTTATTAGATCAAGTTGCCGTATCTCTCTTACTATAGCTTCCTACCACGTGTCCCACTGTCTTTAGTCATATGCACTCTGGTTCTCTGCCACAGAATAGCTCTTTGAATGAGTAAAAACAACTCTGTGCCCCTCTCCCCACTTTGATTTTCCAGCTACATCTCCCATTGCTGGTTCTCCAACACTCTTCCTCTCCACTTCCTGGGTCCTCTCCTCTGTATGTTCTCCATTTGGTCTTCAACTGAAAGTGTTATCTAACATCATGTAAAACATGCTGGAGGCACCATCATTAGAGCAAGGGATCATTTCCTTCATCCGAGGTGCCATAGCTCCATCAATGCATCCTCAGATCATAGGGACTTTCCTGCATTCACCTTCCAGGCTCCCATTTCATATGTCGACAAAGTCACCACATATTTCCACACAGGCTCTGCTGAGCCCTGCCCTTGCCATGCCTCACACTCCAACCTGCTGTCATGTCTTTTGTGATCTAAGGGCAAGGCCTCACACTCCTTACCAGGAAAGTTCACTTTGTTACATTCAACCCATGACTCTTTGCAGCCCCCACCTTTCTGGAACCTGGTTCTAACCCAGTGCGTTTCTTCTCCCTGCCAGCTTCTGCCCCCCCTGCAAAGAGCCTGTTTACCTCTCTCTTCAAGTCACTAAGGACCCCTCCCCTGGCTCATGTGCTCCCTAGAGGTCTTCCACCCCATGAGGTCTATAGGGCCCAATGATGTGGAACAAGATTACACCAGATGTTAGGTGACTAGAGCAGGATATCATTAAATTCTAAATGGCATAGAGAATAAGCAGGGGGTTGTGACAAAGAGTTATGAATAGTAGCCTCCGGGTAATGGGACTGTAAGTGACTTCTCCCCATGCTTCATTACATGCTTCGTCCAACTCATATTTAATGGGAGCCTTAGGTGGGTATTTTCTAAATTTACTATGATGAGAATGTGTGATTTGGAGAACCAGATAAATAAAGTGAAAATAAATTGAGACTCTTTTTATATAGGCGGACCTAGATGCTTTCATCAGGACTCTTTGGGAAGGGGCATTTGGGCTCTTGTTGCACTAACTGTCCAGACTTCCAACTGCTTTTCTCCTTCCTTCCCACAAGGGACAGGGGAGTCTCCTTGACTGCCTTGTGGAAGCCCAGGCATTTCCCCAGCAACCAGCGAGGAACCTTTGTCCCGGAGGAAATGTGTTCCTGGGGAAGAAACCCCAGGACCCAGGGGAAGGGGGAGCAGCGGGATTGCTTAGTTGGGCAGCTCCAGGTCCCAGCTCTCACTTCAGGTACCCGCCCCTCGTTGTTTCCATCTTTGGGGAAGTGTTTAAGGCAGTTTTCCTGCCAATAGGTTTTGTAAAATGCTCAGAGAGAGCATAAGAGCCGTGGTCCCCTTGGGTACCCCATTCAGAAGGGCTTCTACAAGGTGAGGAAAAGGGCAGAGCCAGAATAATGACCCACTTCCCGGACTCCCTGAGGCCGGGCCTGAGATGCACGGCTGGCGTGCCCTCTTTCCGCCCTCCTCTCTGAAGGCTGAGGGTAACCTGAAAGCGTCGGGGTCTTCCAGCCTTCGGTCCGGGAAGACACCTGAGGTCCCAACACGACCGGTGCAAAGCCTTCACAGGCTTAGAGGCAAAGCCTGGCCCGGGCTTACCCTCCTGCGACCAGCAGAGGGCGCGCGCCACCCGCGAGAAGGCGGCGGCCGTCTCAGGCCCAGGCTGGGAGCGGCAGGCGAGGGAGACAGGGTTCCCTCCTTCCGAAAAGGAGGTGGATGTAGATCCAGAGAGAGCGCTGGAGATGGGCGAGCGGGGGGCGGCCCGCGAGAGAGGGTGAGAGAGCAAGTCCGAGTGAGGGCTAGCAGGGGGTGCAATGGCGTGCCTGAGGAAAGGCTGAGATTGCGTGAAGATGAAACAAGGCGGGATAGGGGCTGGCACGAGGGGAGGGTCCCCGTGGAGGGACGCGTGCGACGGGACAAGGCGGATGCCCCTGCGCGTCAGGACGAGATGGGGCTGCAGTAGGATAGAGAGGGGGCGGGAAGGCAGGTGTGAGGCGGACTGGAGGGGCCGGAGGGGAGAGGGAGGGGAGGGCGCAGCAGGACGTTTCCCTCGTGGCTGCCCCCCCCCCGCGTGCGCGCCGCCCGCGGGGCCCCCCGTGCCCCCCAGGAGCGACCCCCCAGCCTCCTTCGCCCTCATCCTCTCCGGCTCCTCCCTGGCGGGCCTTTCTGCTCAGGCCTCCGCCGGGCAGCTCACTTCTGTCCTTCCTGGAAAACGGCTCTGGTGCAGCAAAGAACTGAGAGAGGAGGCGCGGGGAGCTGGGGAGCTTTAATGGTTCTGGAAGGGAAGAGAAACAGCGGGTCCTCCCGCCAGAGAGCAGTGGCGGAAGGAGGGGGCCCGGGAAGCCACCGCGTGAGCCGTGGGGCAGTGGCCCCCGCCAAGCCCGCCGAGGGGCCCGGAAGGTGACTGCGAGAGGCCGCCACCGCGCTGGAACCGGCAGCTCCGTGAAGAAGAGAATAAAAAGAGAGAAAGTATTTGGAACTCGAAGGAGAAGGGTCAGAATGGAGCTTCCAGGAGCCAGGCCTCAGTGCAGGTGGAGGGGGGGAAAGACAGGGCGAGCCCCACAGCCCCCTAGGGACCTGCGGGCTAGAAGAAGGTGGAAGGTAGAGGACGTGGGGGACGCAGTCACCCTCCTCTAGGGGCTCAGGTCCGCGGCTGAAGGGACATCGACGAGACTTCAGCTCTCCTCCCCGGGACTGCGTGCGGCGAATGGAGTCGAGTCTGACGTCAAAGGAACGGCGGGGAGGCGCAGGGCTCCTCCCGGGGCGCGGGTGGGACTGAGCGAGGCCCTGGGCGCCTGGAGGCCGCGCGCCCGGCCGCCCCGTCTAATGATAGTGGCCCCCCAGGTGCGAGGCGGCGGCCACGGCGCCGAAGGGCCCGGGCGGGGGCTGCAAGCCGGGGCCGGGGTAGAGCGCGGCGGTGGCGGCCGCGCCCGGGCCCGGCCAGTAGGAGAAGCCGGCGGGCGCGACGCCGGCGGAGGCGGCCATGAGGTTGAGTTTGGAGAGGCCCGGGAAGGGCAGCGGCGCCAGGCCGGCCGGCAGCTTGTAGAGCGGGCCGTCCTGCGCGTGCGGCGGCGGCGGCTGGCACGCCTGCGCCAGGCCCTGGAAGTCGAAGCGGTAGGCGTAGCGCTTGCCGTGCACCTTGCTCATGATGTTCTTGTCGTAGTAGTAGCGCAGCGCGCGGCTCAGCTTGTCGTAGTTCATGTTGGGCTTGCTCTTGCGCTCGCCCCAGCGCCGCGCCACCTCGTCCGGGTCCGTGAGCTTGAACTCGCCGTGGCCGCCCTCCCACGCGATGCAGCCGGCGTTGGCGCGGTCCGCCAGCAGCTCCAGCAGAAACTGCCACAGCTGGATCTGCCCGCTGCCTGCGGGGAGGAGAGCGGTCAGCCGCGGGCGGGGCGGGGGGACCGGGCGTGGGGACGGGGGGAGGCGGGAGGGCGGCCGAGCCCGGGGGACCCGGGGTACGGAGGGGAGAGGGCCCGCCCGGCTGGGCAGACGGGCGCAGCGGAGCGGCCGGCCAGGGAGAGGCTGGTCAGCAAAGGTGTCCTCGTCATCACTGCGCTTTTCCACAGTGAAAACAAGGCTTTCTTCCAGCAGGAGGACACAGTCCCGCGGGCGCGTGGCTTTGTGAGAATTGGGACCAGAAGGCGAAGCGTCGCCTCCTCCTCAGGAGGGCAGTGGCACAGCAAGACCCTGGCTCTCTGAGGTGAGCAAAGATGAGATGTCAGCTCACGGCCAGCTGGGCCCTGAGTCCTAATTTAGGTCAGAGCCTGCACAACCGTAGATGGCAGCCTTCACAGGTGTTTGGACGCCACGTCCCAGCTGGACCACACCTGGAGATCCAGGGAGAAGAGGCAGGGGCGGCAGGACCATCCCCGGCCACTGGACCACACCTGGAGACCCAGGGAGCAGAGGCAGGGGCGGCAGGACCACCCCCGGCCACTGGACCACACCTGGAGATCCAGGGAGCAGAGGCAGGGGCGGCAGGACCATCCCCGGCCACTGGACCACACCTGGAGACCCAGGGAGCAGAGGCAGGGGGCGGCAGGACCATCCCGGCCACTGGACCACACCTGGAGATCCAGGGAGCAGAGGCAGGGGCGGCAGGACCACCCCCGGCCACTGGACCACACCTGGAGATCCAGGGAGAAGAGGCAGGGGCGGCAGGACCACCCCCGGCCACTGGACCACACCTGGAGATCCAGGGAGCAGAGGCAGGGGCGGCAGGACCACCCCCGGCCACTGGACCACACCTGGAGATCCAGGGAGCAGAGGCAGGGGCGGCAGGACCACCCCCGGCCACTGGACCACACCTGGAGATCCAGGGAGCAGAGGCAGGGGCGGCAGGACCACCCCCGGCCACTGGACCACACCTGGAGATCCAGGGAGCAGAGGCAGGGGCGGCAGGACCACCCCCCGCCACTGGACCACACCTGGAGATCCAGGGAGCAGAGGCAGGGGCGGCAGGACCACCCCCGGCCACTGGACCACACCTGGAGACCCAGGGAGAAGAGGCAGGGGCGGCAGGACCATCCCGGCCACTGGACCACACCTGGAGACCCAGGGAGCAGAGGCAGGGGCGGCAGGACCACCCCCGGCCACTGGACGAGGCCCAGCCCCTAGGGGCACACAGTTGGAGTGGGGAAGGGCAGACAGCCTGAGGCGGGGAAGAGGTGGTGGCAGGCTCCCTTGCGGTGGCACGTCAGCTAGGAAGAGGGCTCGGGGCCTCCTCCACCTGAGAGGAGGAGCAGCCTCTGAAGGCTCCCCAACCTCGCCAAGGCCTGGTGCGCAGAACGCTGCGCGGGCGCTCGTTTCGGCCTCTTTTTCGGAACAGGCGGGAACCTGGGCCTGCAAAGCTGCCATACTTCCCAGGGGGTGCACGGCTCTGAGGAGAGGGGCTGAGACCACGACGCCGCTGTGGTCCCACCTTCAGCTCCCTGCCTTCTCCCACATTCGGCCCATCTCCAGGCTTTGCTGCCTTCTGGTTCTGGGGTTGCTGGAAGCGGCAGGGTTTTCCCTGGGTATTCGTGTGATGAGGAGCGGGGTGCCCCGGGACTCACTCCTCTGTCTTAGGGGCTCAACCAGACAAGCAGATTAAAATCTTGGTACAACCGCCCCCTCCCTTTAAGAATAAAATGGATTTTCCTCAAAGTTGTTCAATTATTGTTTCAAACCGAGCCGGGGGAGCCTCTCTTCCCTTCACAATGACTCGCTCACAGCCCAGATGCCACCCTCCACATTTTCAACCCCAATCCTCCCCAGTAGCCCAGCAGGAGCTGCCTGGCTCCAGGTAGGGAGCGCTGAGTTTTAGGGTCAGAAGAAAGGAAGATTTGGGTAGAAATGTGCAGCTGGAATAGATGCAGAATGACATCAGAGGCTTGGAAACGCGTTCCTGTTGGGAGTCGTGTTTTCTTCTAGGTAAAGCTGTTGCCAACCCTGTTTTTATGATGACTGTAACCGTGAGATTTAGGGTACTGGCTGAGTGAGGGGCTGTAGGGAGGCTTTGCCTGGAAAGCTAGTCAGGCCCCACCACCAACAAAGCAAAGCGAAGGTAATCTAGCCAGTGGTGGAGAGCTGGCTTCGAGCCTAGGAATCAGCTGCAGTGACCCAGCGGATTGGCAGGGAAAGCCTGGCCGCTGCAGGTCAGTTCAGCAGGTAGGTGCTGGCCCTGGTGCAGTGGCGAGGCAGTAAATGCGTCCCAGAGGTGCCTGGGGCCTGGCGCTCTTGCTGCTAGCAGGGAAAGGACGCCAAGCACCTCAGTACTGTCCTCAAAAGAGTGAGCCGGGGCCAGGAGCCTCTGCCTCCGTCCTGGCCTGCAAGTCCGGCGCTGTCACTCGGAAGATGCAGGAGCCCAAGGCCAAGTGAATGCCTCCCCGTCCTTTCCACAATGACGCCTGGACCCTCCGCTGTCCAGGGCCCCGCAGGGCACATCGCTTCCACCCTGTTCTGGTAGTGGTAGCGCCTGTCTTTCTCGGGTGGGTGCCGGCCCCCATCCACTGTGCTCGCCCTCACCCTCCCAGCCCGCAGCCAGCTCACCTTTTTGTACCGCAGGGCTCAGCGGCCCCCACCCCGGGCTCTTCCCTTCCTTGAAGAGACCGTCTCCGACGGGATCTGTGGCGGCAGAAGAAAACAGTCAGGCAGACGCAGACGAAGGTTGCGGGTTTGACCCAAGGGCCCCGGGGCCAAGGCTCTAGAAGGGGTGCCTCGGTTCCCTGCGCGAGGCTGGGGGCGCGAGTTGCCCGGCTCCTCCTCCCGAAGCCTGGCTCCGGCGCGCGCCGCGCAGAGACCCTCCATAACGCCCAAGTCAGGAAACGCGTCCAGGAAAAAGGAAATCCGCTTTCCGAACCCGCGGGCGGGAGCCTTATAAAGCCGAGCCGGGGCTGCGCCAGCCGAGCCGGAGCGCACGGAGCCCATCGGAGAGGAGAGGAGAGGAGAGGAGAGGAGGGCGCCTGGAAGGCTGGGCCGGCGGGAGCGCCAGGAGCACCGAGGTGAGGAGCCGCGAGGGTGCGGGGCGACGCCCGGCGTACCCCCCCCCCCAACACTGAACACGCCCCGAGGTCCCCACCCCACCGGAGACCCTGTTCCCCTTCAGGCTCTTTCAGCCCCTGAGCTGGCGACCTCGGCCTCCCAGCCTCCCTATCTGCTCACTTCGGGTCTTCTAGATCTGACACGAGAGCCCCAAAACTCTCCATCTGCCTTTAACGTCCTCAGTGCCTTAGATTGTTCAGTCCTCCGGCAGTCTGAGTCCCTGGGCCGCGCCCCTTTCCCCTGGACCCAGCCGTCCCCTTCCCACGCCCCAGACCAGACTTCAGCCCCGGGCCCCGGTGCCGCCGGCCCCGGCTGGGCCCTGGTACCTGGCAGGTACATGTTGAGCAGCAGGGGCTGGGAGGCGCCGCTCTGTCTCATCGCCGCCAGAGGCTGGGCGGTGGGCGGTGGGTGGGGGTGGGGGGTGAAAGAGGGGGGACGCGTCGGGCTTTGCGCTCCGGGGTACCGATCCCCGCCCGAGGCGACCGCGGGTAACTGGGAGATGAAGACAGAGCCAAGTCCAGCAAGGCCCGGCGGGAGGGGTCTGGCCGGGCGTGGCGGGGGACGAGGGGTCCTGGAGAGACGCTGCCAGCCACCAGGCAGCTTGGAACCCTCGGCCCCCCGCGCGGGCAGGGGCCGCAATTTCCGTTTTAATTAAAGCGCTGTCGCCTCGGCCCCTCGGACCCCGCCCCCGCCCCTCTTATCGCCCCATCGCAATAAAGTCTCCAACAAGCGGCGCCGCAGCCCTGCGCGCCTGGCAGCCCCCCGCGCCCCGCAGCCGGGAGACGCGCGGGGGATGGGCCGGGGCCTCGAGCGCTGACGGAGGTCGGGAGCGCGTTTCTTTTCCGCCTCCCCGACTCTCAGCAAACAGCGGCGGGGCGGAGTACCCAGCCCCACCTCAGACCCCCAGGGCCGCAGCTTCTTCGTCTCGACCACTCCCGCCCCCTCCCCGCCCCACGCGCCCCCCTCCTCACCCCCACCCGGTTCCCGTCTCCCCCTCCCCGCCCCACGCGCCCCCCTCCCCACCCCCACCCGGTTCCCGTCTCCCCCCTCCGCCCCACGCGCCCCCCTCCCCGCCCCCACCCGGTTCCCGTCTCCCCCTCCCCACCCCCTCCCCGCCCCACGCGCCCCACCCCCACCCCCACCCGGTTCCCGTCTCCAGGCTGCGTTATCTGCATCTTCACTTTTAAATTTCCGCTTGCCTCCCTCTCTCCTGTCGCTGCGCGCCGGCCGGCAGCCGGGCAGCCGGGCTCCCTTTATCTCCGCGCCCCGTCCCCGGGCCTTCTCCCTCCGCCCCTCTCCCACTCCGCTCTGCCCTGGAGGCCTGCCTCCTTCCCGGTCTGTCTCCGGCTCTCGCCCGAGTCTGGCCTTTCCAGAGCTCGCAGGCCTCGGCGGCGCTGGGACATCTCCCCCACAACTTCTAGCTGGTTGCCCCTCATCCCCCTTTCTACATCCCTCCTTTTTACTAAAAACAACATTGTTGATTGATTTTAGAGAGAGAAAAGAGAGAGAAAAACATCGATTTGTTATCTGCAACTTTATCATATCAGAGGATGCTCTAACCAACGAGCTACCTGGCTAGGGCTCTCCTTCCATTTAGTCTCTCTTACTTCCATCTCCCCTCCTGCCTCCTCTCTCTCTCTCTCTCTCTTTCTCTCTCTCTCTCTCTCTCTCTCTCTCTCTCCATCCTATCTCTCTCCTCCTTTTCTCACTCCTTTGTTCCCCACTAATCTGTGGCATACAGTAAGCTTAGGATCCCCCTTCCACTTCCGCCACACTATCGCTCTCCCAGCCTCCCCATCCTCTGCCGTCCCAGCCGCTGTCCGCCCTCACACCTACTGCCGTCTGCTTACCTCTGAATCAAGCTGGAACTGGCACCTTGCTAACGGGAGCAGAGCGAGTAGCAGGGTTGGATACTGTATAAGGACCCTACCCAGAGGAAGTAGAGGCTGAGATCCACCCTGAAAGGGGGACAAAGATGCTGGTCGTGTATTAGCAAAGCTGATGTGGTTCCCAGGTGGCTTGAGGTCTCCGGGTATCTGTGAGGCTTCCTGATTCCGAAGGGGCTGCTAGGGAGGGATGCTGGCTGGGAACGGGCTCCGAGCCGGAAGCCCACCTGCAGCCATGCAGTACCCGGTGACTACTGTCCGAATTGGTACTCTTGAGGCCTTTTCCTCCCACTGCTTGAGCCCAGAAGGTGAGGATGCCTGGGACTGCAGGGCACGTGGATCAGAGTGGGCAGGTTTTCTGCAGGGTCCCTGGTCCCGGGGTGCCTGACTGAGAATGGCTAGAAATCTAACTTGGTGGGTTCTTGCTACAACTGCTGGAGTGTTTGTCCTTACCGGTGGAAGTTGTAAAGGTCCAAAGGAACCATGGAAGAGTGGACGAGGCAGAGACTAAGGGAAAATGGGGGATCCCAAGACCCCAGAGGATCCTAAAGGGAGAAGGATGGGGGCTTGCGGAATTTGGTGGGAGCAAAAATGGGAGGTTGGTATGCTCCTTGCTGACCAAACTCAGGGCTTCATAGGATGGGAGGGTTTTGAAGGCAGAGCTGAGGTTACAATACTTCTCCTCCCTGCTGTCTTATCAGTTCCCAGACAGGAAACAAGGAGTAGGAGGTCAGAGCTAGGAGAACTGGGAGGCACCAAGGTCAGCATTTAATGCTCTTTCATTAAGAAGGCTGAGGCAGAAAGGAGAGCTCTCAGAGTGAGGGGTCTATCCAGACAGCCCATCGCTGAACTGGTGAAGGTCACTGTCTCAGACTCTAAGCTCCTGCCTATGAGGACTTAGATGTTAAAGGGGTGAGTGGGTGGGGTGGGAGTGGGCCTGGGGTGGCAGTGAGAGTTGTCCTCCAACCCCACCTGGCTATTGGCTGCGCCAGTAAGGAACGGCGCTCTCCATCCCCTTTGGCCTTTGGCTGGGTGTGGCCAATGAGCAAATCCCAGGTAGGGTGTAGGCCCCACAGCATTCTGCAGACCATCAGCCTGCCTGGAATGGGAAGGTGGAAACTCTCAGGCCTGGCCTCTGTGAGCCCCCCACTCCTCAGTTGCCAGTGTGGGGAGCAGAATCGGACCTCTGGGTCTGGGAAAATAAAGGTTGCTGCAAATATTAGCTCTCCCGACTCCCTGACTGTACAGGTGAGGACGCTGACACCTAGAGACAGGCAGTGCCCTGTTCAGGGTCACGCTTCCAGTTCCTGAAGCCTTCTTGCTGGCTCTTTCCAGCAGCCACAGACCCTCCTAGAAGGAGGGCGGTTCAACTGATGGCAGAGACCAGGTCTCCCCTTGCCCTCTGTATGACCCCGAGACAGGGAACGAGGAGATGGGCTGCTGGGCTCTGAGGCCAGTCGCCTGGGTTCAGCTCCGGGACCCCAATTCCTAGTTGTGTGAGCTTTCAGAAGAGTTACAGAACCTCTCTGTCTTAGTCTCTTCCTCTGTAAAATGGGGGTTCCAGTACCCACCATACAGAATTATAAGGCTTATATAACACATGCTGACTGCTCAGACAAGGCTCTACACATTCTGCTGTTGTTGTTACCATCCCTCCGAGAAGACAGGCTCCAAGGAGCCTGTGACCAGGCAGGAACCCCAAGGTCCTTTGGAACTCATAAAGTTCTGGGGCTTTGCTGAGGCCTGAGACTTTGAGCCACTGCTCAGGTCAGCCTACACTTAGCCTGGATTTGGGGTCAGGAGCCCTTGTTCAAGTCACCAATTATGTGGGTGACCCCTGAGGCCTCTTCCTCTCAGAGGAGCTCCAGTGGCTCCCTTGGTGAAATGGATTAAGCATTGAATGTGTCAGGAGAATCAACTGCAATAGGGGGCATGGACTCTAGACCCCACCTAGGGCTCTGTCCCTTGTTTTCCGGACCGAGCCCTGGGGTCCATGAGGGGAGACAGGGAAGGAGTTGACTAGTGACTGCCCCAGTGCTTTTTCATAACCACAAGCATCTTCAGGGGGTTCTCACTGAATCTACACAACATCCCTGTCACACAGACCAGGCATGGATCAGTAGCCCCAGTTTACAGGAGAGGGAATTGAGATGCAGGGGTGCTGTGTGATTGGGTCTGACTTCTGGTGTTCTGGCCAGTTCATGGCTTTTCCCAAGGGAGCAGGTGCCTGACTATGCACAGCTGGGCCCCTGGGGACTGCGGGTTCAAGTCTGACCATTCCCCAACACTGCCCTGCCTCCTCTGCACTGGGGTGATGATCTGGGCCACTCCTCCACATTGATAGGTCCACTAGGAACTTGAAAACACAAGCATCTCTGAGGAATAGGATAAAGGAATCCCCAGCACCTTGGAAGCCCTGCCTATGTAAGACTGAGGATATTATTAACTGGGCAAAAGAGGAAACTGGGAGGAAGCTACATTGATGACAGGGGTTCTGGTGGCTGTTACCACACTCAGCTCCACCGAGTCTGTGGGCTTCTGCCATCTGCCCCAGAATCCAGGCTCACTGGGTCAGTTGCTAAGGGAGTGCCTCTTCAGTTCACCCGTTCTTTGAAAAGTGTAGAAGAGGAAGAGTGAAGAGGAGGTTGTTTGGTACCGTAGAAAGGAGGAGTATGAAGATGCTTTGTAAATACTGGAGCTCAAACCATGTGAAGGATCTTTATTATTCAGACAAAGGCCCTGGAGGCTCTGTTCAGAGAGAGGGAGTCTCACCTTTAGAAGGCCCTGGTAAACAGTAGAAACTCCCACTAATTCCTCTTCTCCCACCCTTGCTCTTCTATAAGGCAGAGACTCCGTAAAGCTGGGAAGGGGGTGCAGGCTTCCCTAGCCGAAGAGGGAGCCAGGGTACCAATCAAAACTGAAAAACTGCCTGACCTGTGGTGACGCAGTGGATAAAGCATTGACCTGGAATGCTGAGGTTGCCCTTTGAAACTCTGGGCTTGCCTGGGCGAGGCACATAGGGGAAGCAACTATGAGTTGATGCTTCCCACTCCTCCCCTACCCCCCCTCTCTCCTCTCTCTAAAATCTATCAATAAAAAACCTTAAAGAAAAAAAAAAAGACTGGAAATGGGGCTAAAAGGAACTCCACAGAGCTCCTGCAGAGTGGAGGAGGGCCTGCCCTGCTTGACCTTGCCGAGCTGGGGGTGTGGGTGTGGAGCAGGGAATAAGAGCAGGTGGCAATTCATCTTTGAGCCCCGCTGTGGGGCGGTGTGCATCCCAACCAGAGGAGAGCGCCAGTGCCAGCTGGCCACATTACCCCTGGCCCACGCTGATGGGCCATTACCAAGAAGCAGTGTGGGACTGGTTGCAGTTAACAGGATGCCCAAGGTTCTTACCAGCCCAGCCCCATCAGAGTCTAGCTGCACACATCCTAAGCCAGTTTATGCTCCATAAACTGTAGCCTGAAAGGAGGCTCAGATTGGCTGAGAAAGACACTCAGAACGATGAGGATGGAGATCACAAAGCAAAACACCAAAAAAAAGAAGAAGAAGAAGAAGAAGAAACAAGAAGGGCAGGCAGGTTCAGAAGGCTTTATTGAGGATCGTCAGGGAAGGTGCTCAGGTCATGGACCTTATTGCTGGACTCTTCGAATGGACTGCAGCTGCCCAGTGTGGGCCTGTGTGCCGAATTCACTGTAGGTTCGGAACTCCCCACCATGCCGGTCCCGCTCCAGTACATACTGGTACCCCCGGTAGCCTGGGTACTGGTAGGCCACCCACCTAGACCAGTGAGGGGGCAAGGGTGGTAATTAGGCTCTGCCATCGCCCCCACAGATGTCCTCCATCAGTAGTACTCCTTTTGCAGTTCCTAACCCCCAGCTTCAAAACCATTGCTTCAGTTTTTCCTACGTACATCTTTCCCTGCCCTGCTCACTGCTTACATCTTCCTATCACCTTCCTCACCTTGTCTCTTACTCCCACCCTCCACTGCCTCCAGCCAAGTTTCCAATCCCTTCCACTCACCCCGACTCCTGTTCTCCTATGACCTGCCTCCTCCCTCCCAGACTGCTTCCACCCTTCACTCCCTTCCCCTTGTCTCCAAGTCTCCCACCACATCACTTCCTTCTGTCCTCCGGTCACAACCCCCTCTTCCTCTGTCTTTTAGCACGCCCGTCACCTTTCCCCAATCCTCTCCTGTGCCTCTCATTTCCCTTGTCCCAGCCCCAGCACTCACGCTCCAGAGCTGACTTTCAGGGAACCCACATCCTTGCTGGCCCAACCCATGGATGGCAGGGACGGGTAGTCATCACTGAGCTCAAACTTGCAGCCCTGGAAGTTGTCCCCCTCAAACAGTGTCACACGGCTGTCACTGTGGTTCTGAGGGACAGGAAGGTAGGGGTTAAACCCTCCAAAGAGATGTTAACGGACACAGTCTCAGCCCCCCTCTCCTCACTTGCTACCCAACGCGGGTTGTGCAGACACCTGGGTTCCACAAACACTCTAGTGTTTACTCCACTGGCTTCCTAGCAGTCTGGGGAGCTAGGGTGCCTGGAGATTCCCAGTCTGGCCCCTTCTGTGGCTTTGGGTTGAGGTGGTGAGACTGGGGGGGTGTCCTAGAGATCTTTTCAGGTCAGGGCTAGAAAGCATCATGTGACATCAACTTGTTTTTCAAGAGGAAAATCAGAGGTCTTGAGAGAAATTTGGTGTATTAACCAAGATAGTGTCTTTAAGGCATTACTGATTACCCAATTCCCTGCTCAGAACCCTGGGCAGCCTCTCACAGGACAAGGCCCAACTAAGGGGTGTTTGGTGGCAGAGTCAAAACAAATAGGCCAGAGCATTAGTGTTGGTTGGGTCTGGGCTGCCACAGTCCCAGGTCCTTCCTGCTGAAGGGCTCCTTGGTCTCCTGGAATGGAGAAGTTTGGCTGAGTCAACACCTGCTCTCTGCCCCCACCTCCTCGCCCCAGGCCTCACCAGCATGGGACCTAAATCAGCACAAATGGGAAGTGAAATACTCCCCTTTAGTGTATTTCAGTGGTTTTCAACTGAAATTGAAAACCAAAATTTTGTGCCAGTCCACAGAAGAGGTAACCACTCTGATGCTGTATGAAGATTGTAGAGTCTATAATCATTGGGCCTGTAATCTTCATACAACATGAGGGTGGTTAACTTTTTCATGAACCGCCATCGATCCATGGACAGGCAGTTAAAAAACACTGGTGTATTTGATTTCTTACCAACCTTCCTCCCCCCCCACACACACACACCATAGACTGGCCCTTCTCAGCTTTGATCCCTGGATTGCATTCTAGTCTCATCTTCATGTTGACCCTAGTGACTCTGGAGCGAGTCACTTTGCCCCTCTGAACCCCATTTTCACACCAGTGTATGAGGCTAATGGCAGCCATTTAGACTTCCCAGGGCTGTGTGATGACTGAGGCGCTCGCTCACTCTTGCACAATGCGACAAGAGAAACCCCGTGCGTGCGGAAGACCCGCAAGGTCTCTGCGCTGTCCGCGGTGCTGATCTCTGGTGCCGGGCTGAGGTCCACAATCCAAAGTTAGAGAGAGCCCTCCGGTTAAAAGTAAGGCCCCTACCACCCAGCTAGGAGTTGTGTTTACACACCCCCATACAGTGAGTGACGCCGCGGAGGGACCAGGACCTGGCGCTAGGAGCTAGGAGGCAGAAAATGAGGGGAGGGCTGTGCTCACTGCGCAGAGCACCGGCCGGAAGGAAAGAAGCTGGTCGCTGTGGTGGCCGCCACTGCCGCTCCAGGCGCTCCAGCGAGGATAGTCGCCCTTCTCCAGAATGAACTGTTGTCCCTGGAAATCGGGGTACTCGTAGGCCACCCAACTGGGGAAATAGAAGGGAAACATCTGCCCCAGCACACTACTTCTTTCCCCTTCCCCTTGCTTGTTGTGATTGAAAAGACCGAGAAAGCACTTTCCCGGACACACCCACTGGTGGCAAAACAGCCCTTCTAGAGACCAAAACCCCTAAACAGGTTGCTAACCAGGGTTTGAGGGGTCCAGACTTCCAGGTCAGTACTGTTAGGGTGGACAGAATTTTCCAATTTGCGAAGATCAGCCAACCAAGCCCTTCTACATAAAAAATTTAGATGCCTTAAAAGTAGGCGTGGGAACCCCCCCCAACCCCCACCGCAACCTGCGGTAGCAGCACGTGATAACAACAATCAGCTCTCCTGAGGGCCCCCGGCTCCAAGAGACCAAGGTGGACCCGGAGGAAGAGAACTGGCTTCTTGTGTTAAAGAAAGTGCAGAGCCATCTAACTTTGTACAGAGAAAAACTTTGGAGAGGGAATTACACTGGAAACCCCTTCAGGGTTAAAGCTCTCCCTCCCCCTCTGCGCAAAGGGTCGCTTTGCGCCTTTATTCTTTGAGCTCACGCGAGGATACATTCTTTCTTATGATTTGTCTTGCGGCGGCTGGAGATTTTGGAGAAGCCAAGGGGTTTCCTGTGTTGGTGGGTCTCTATCGGGCAGAGTTTACAGACCGGGGACTGGAGGAAGGAGAGACGAAGTCCCAGGCCCGGAGCTTGGGCTAAGGGAGCCCGGAGTTCCCAACCCCGCACAAGCATCCGGGCGGTCACTCACGCGCCGTTTTCCACCTTGACGGAGCGCACCCTGCGCAGGCCTCCGCGCTCGCAGATGTTCGCGCAGTCACTCAGCAGGCGGCAGCGGCGACCTTGGAAGTCCTCCTCATCCCAGAGTGTGAGGCAGGCGGGCGCCGGGCCCGGCGCGGGGGCGCTGCTCATGCCGCTGCCGCAAGAAGGACCAAGCGCTCAGAGTCTCTAGAACACCCTCCCCGGCTCAGGCCCAGGCCCGCCCAAGCCGGGGTGGGGGTGCAGGACCCAGGGATCGGACCGAGGCTGGCTTAGACGCGGGTTGCTAGTGGCTCTCCCTCATCTTCCCCTCCCCCACCCTGAAAAGACCCAGCCCCAGCCCCAGTATTCACCGGCTGGGTGGGCGCCGTAGTGACCGACAATGGAGAGGCTGCGCGCCGGCTGGATGCGCAGGGCTTTATACCCGGCCTCGCCCCCCTCCCGGAACGCTCTCCCCCTCGGGTGGGGAGAGCTGAGTCAGCGGGCAGGCTGCGGTCAGCTCTGGAGTCCCCGGGGAGCCGAGGCCGTTCCAGCAGCCGCCCGGCTGGCCCCTGCCCTCGGGGATGACAATAGAAAGCGCTGAGGCACAAGTCCCGCGCCTGCTGCAGCCACGGCTGACTCGGCCTTTTCTTTCTGGGGGGCCAGAGCCAGGCGCACCGACCTCGGAGCAGAACGCGCCCTTCCTGGCCCAGGCCCAGGCCCAGGCCCTCGGGGACAGAGGTACCAGGGGCCCCCGCATTCCGAACTCGCCCAGGCGCGGCAGGATTTCCCCAAGTCTGAACTCCACCTCTTCTTGGGTTCTAGGTTGAGGCCTCTCTTTTGGCCAGGGCGGAAGGAGACAGGCGCACACCCCGAGCCTTCTCTTCCCTGGGAGACCAGCCTTCCGCAGCCCCTGTCCTCCCAAACCGGAGTCCCCAGACCCGGCCTTGCCTTCCGGGCGTTGTTCTGAGCTGAGTGGCGGAGAGGGGCGCTAGACGGCGCTTAGCGCAGGAAACTTGAACCGCGCAGGGGTGGGCGCGGATTCACTAAGCTCCGAGGAGTAATAGTAACGAAGGAGTGGCTCGCCCGAGTAGTTGGGAAGAACGTTTCAGGCTTAGCGCGGCCGGAAGCGCGAGGCTGCCAGCTGCGGACTGAGCTCCCGGGACCGGGGGCTCGGGTGCCGACGTCTGCCGGGGGCTAGCAGCTGACTCCTAAGAGCTCAGTTCAGGCCAGGCGCGCTGTTCAGAGCCTTTACTAAAGTGCGTTCTCTTAGCCAATTCTCATCCCGAACCCGTGAGGTAGGCGCATAGGCGCTGCCATTATCCTGAATTTCACAGAAGCAGCCGCGGCTTAGGTTCGTGGAAGGTGGCGGAGGAGGTGTCCCAGCTGAGACGCGAACCCGGGCTTCTGCTTTGCCACCCACTGTCCTGTAATTAAAAGGCTCGCAGCACTCCTGGGCCCTTGCTATGTGTGGTGGGGGAAGGGCCCGGAGAGGTGGAGAGGAAAAGGAGGGGGGAGAGGTTTGGGGTCCCAAAGGAGGCTCCAGGGAAGACATTTCCTCCCAAATTGCAGCAGAATTTTCTAATCACGCAACTGTCAATGAGACACTAAGGCTTCTGGGAAAATTGTGCGTTTTCCTTAATGGAGGAGATATTCCAGCAGAAGTGTGTGTGTGGGTGGGGGGGGAAGTGAGTGAGAAGGGACCTAGTATTCTTTGTTCCTGTGAGACAACAGCTTTCCTCATAGACTCAACAGCAGTCCAGGGAGGGAGGTTTGGGTGTACAGCTGTGGACACTGAGGCTCGAGGAGGCCTTGTCCATAGCTAGTCAGTGTCAGGGCAAGATGAGAAGTTAGACCTTTTGAGTCCAAAGCCACTGCTCTTGCCACCTGACGTCCTGTAACTAAAGGCTCACAGGCCAGACGCAGCTGCGTCTGTCTTTTTCGTCTTTTGTTTATGGGTGTGCTGAGTGTCTCCTTTTATACAAGCAGTAAGCTCCATTTAAGCGGGTTGTGTTGTCATCATCATTATCATTATGATTAAGGTGTTGTTATCTTCAAACCTTAGCACAGTGCGTTCAGTAAAACTTGAATAGTGAGTGAACAATGTGGTCGGGTTGGATCAAATGTCCAGGGGGGGAGGAAGGGGTGTAGAGGAAATACTACAGTGAGAGTGCAGGAGTAAGGCTTTGCCCAATCTACCAACTTTCCCCGCCCTGATGTTCTGAGATTCCAAGAATAGGTGCTGGGGCAGCCAGGCTCCAGTTTTCACTGGTGAAGAATGGCTCTTGAGGATCACAATGTGTGTAAAGGAGAATACCCTAGACTAAGAGCCTGGGAAGTCAAGTCCAAGTTAGGAGGACTGAAGTCAGAGCAGGGACAATCACAGCCAGGTTCAACTGGAGAGGGCTGGGAACCACGCCCAGTCCCCTGACTCCCTACCTAAGACGAGATTCAGAGAGAAACAAACAGGCCATAATTTCCCCAATTTCCCCAAAACCATAGGGGGAAAATGCAAACTATCGAGAGAAACAAGGACTGATCCTGGACTCTGTGTCCTGGCCCTTGGTCTTGGTTTCCTAAACTGGGGCTACGGCTGCGGTGGGAGGCGGTGAACCCAAATCTCTCCTTCCCTCCCTTCTGCCTTCCTCCCTTATCTCTAGCATACAATTCTGGATTCGGCCACCAGGAGACGCCGGCGGGCCGTTCTGGGTGGAAAGCTGAGGCCGCCGGAGGGGTGGAAGAGGCATATGGCGAGAGGCTCAGGTTGGGAGGGGCGGCGGGAGCGGGTGGTGAGTGCGTCAGGCTGTGTGTCTGCGTTGGTCCGTGACGCGAGTGCCCGTGTTCGATCTGAGGCTGGGGGGTGTCTGTCAGACTGGACGCTGCGTTTACAGGAACTGGGGCTCAGGGCTTCAACTGGGAAGGCTGTTTCCAGTCCAGGTTTGGGTTGGAGGACTGTATTCTGCAAAGGGGTGTGTGTGTGTGTGTGTGTGTGTGTGTGTGTGTGTGTGTGTCAAAGGCGTTAGGAGTCTCCTGTATGTGAGCAGGGCCACTGCTCCTCCTCTTCTTGTTTTGAATTCTGATCTTGGCCTGCACTACACGCTGTGTGGCACCAGCCAGTCTCTCTACCCCTGTACCCTCGCTCCCTGTCAGGGACATGCTGTGTAGATTCCACTGCCCCACCCTACCTTCCATGGCTTTTACTTCTAGCAGTCTGCACACCCACCAACACTGCCAAGAGCCCGTTGCCCAGAAGACCTCTGGGCACTTCTGTCAGGGCCACCCCATCCCCCCAGACCTCTCCCTGGCTCTGGGCCTCACAGTCACCAGAAAAAGGAAAGAATGAATAACTAAGGGGAAGAGGCGAGGAAAGAGCTGTCAGGGGGCCCTGCCTGGTGTGCCCAAATGGGACTTGGGCTTTTGTCCCTTTCCTGTACTATGGACCCCCCCCCCCGGCTTCCTTTTTCCACCAGGCTGGTCCAGCTCCAGTCCCCCAGCTTCCGGCCACCAAACCCCCCCTTGCCCCCCTCCACCCCCCCAGCAGCTGGTCCTGTTTGTTTTCCCAGATCAGTGGTGCTCAGAGCTTCCTGAAGGATGGATGTGCAGGTGGCTTTGTTTGCCAGCTGAGCACACACACCTCTACCTCTTCCACATCCACAGCCTTGGCCTTCAGGCGTGGAGGGTGGGAGTTAGGTAGACGAAAACGAACAAAAAACTATTCCCAAATCTATACCTCCAAGCAACCTCAGGAGCTCACAGGGATCTCATCAGACTCAGTGAACCCACCCCCACTCCACCTAGTTTTCCATCTCATACATTCCACAGAGAAATCCTTAGGGCCACTCCTCCTCCCATGGTTCTACCCAAACGCCCATCTCATAAGACACCCTAAGATCCCACAGACCCCCATCCGTACGGACGCATGTGGTTAGATCCAACAAAGAGACCCTCAGACCCAATCCTGAGCTCTGGCCCAGGCCTCCGTCCCAGGTAAAGGCCCCGAGAATCCACAGAGAAGTGACGTCTCCCTTATACAGAGTCCCGTCCCACGAGAGACCTGACTTCTCAGTACCATTGGGCAGCTGATAGGTGCCTGGTGGCCCAAATGCTCTGAAGCCAGCCTGCTCCCACCCTTTACCCTTCATTTCACTGGGAAATCAACCAGGGCTCTGGTGACCGAAGATGCAAATTCTGTGAACGGTGCCCTCTCGCACTCTGGTAACAGCACCAGCCCTTCCTTTGCAGCCCTGCTCCTCCTCTCCCTGCCCCCACCCCGGGTCTGGAGCCAGGAATGGGCAGATGAGCACTTTCCCTGGGGCTGTGAGGTCTGGTCTCCTGGGAGACAGAGATAACAGCAGACCAGCTTAGCCTAGGCAGGGTCCAATAGCTGGGCCCCAAAGAGGTGGGTCCTGCGGGGGTGGGAGCCCCACCTACACATTGGATAAGACCCATTGTCTTATCCCGCTATAAACAGAGCCCCTCAGTAGGGACAGAGAGCTGGCCACCATCCAGAGAGATGAGAGGCAGCCGTGGCCACCACCCCCTCATCCAGACACAAAGCCACAGGGCAGGCACGGGGCGACAGGGAAAGGGCACACACATACCCATGTTCACACAGTACAGGCAACGGGTGGGTCCCACATGCCTCACTTGTGAACTGTCTCCTACAGTTTAATAGACACTTCAGAATCACACACACTGCCAGGGCGGACATTTGTTCACTTGTTGCTTGAATATTTAATAAGATGTACTAAATGTCAGGCACTGTTCTGGGTACTGGAGTCACATGGGTATGCACTTTCACATGTACACATCCCACTCCACCATCTCTAGACAAAATCTTCCGGAGAAGATTGTCTCAGGCACCCGTCCACCATCAGACAGACACTGCAGACTGGGCTCTGGAGTCAAGCTGCTGCCTGGGTTCGTATCCAAGCTCCACTGCTTCAAGTTGGATGAATTTGTACTCTAGTTTTCAGTTTTTCCCTGCTGTAAAATGGGAATAATGGTCTTAAAAACTGTTGTGATTTAAATGCATGTAAAACACAGCCTGCTGTACACAACCAATAAATGTTAGATGTTACTGCTGTGGCGGTGGTTACGACTGGCTTTGCAGTGTGGTTCCGTCCAGCCCTGGGGCTGGGGGGGCTGGGGGGGGGCTGGGGAGAGAAGTCAGCCCAGCAAGCAGAACTCGGGATCTGCACTGGCTTTCCCACACTTCCTGTGGGAACCAGCCTAGCTCTCAGGCTGAGGAGCCTTCCCACCTCACCTCATTCCAGCCACTCTGCTGGGACAGGAAGGTCAGAGGAGAGGATCCCAATCCTTTGTTCCTGCTCTGGCCTCCGCTCTCCTGGAAAGAATGCTTGGGAGTGAAACTGGAGATCTGACTTCTGGTCCCCACACTTTTTCTGGCTCTCTTTGTGGTCTTGGGCAGGTCACTCCCTTGCTTGGGGCCTCGGTTTTGTGCCTGTAAACTAAGCTAACTGCTGATCCTGCAGGGGCCTCCCAGCCCTGCCTTCTGCGATCCTGTGACGCCTCAGGAAAGTTCACTCTCCTCCCCAGTCAGCCTCCCCACCCCCCAAGCCTAGCCAAAGTGAGGGGGCTGAGTTGACTGCTGTCGCCATGGGGACTAATCTCCAAGAAGGTCAGTGAGCCGCTGGTTCTGCCTTGGCTGGGTGGGGATTAGCACCTGGGTATGAACCCCCATGCCAGCATGCCCAGGGTCCCCCACGCCAATATGGAGGAGGCCTGGGCAGCCTCCACACCCAGAAGTTTCAACACTGGGCAGAATCAACAGGTGGACAGTGGAGGCAGGGCAGCTGCCATAGTTGTCTGTCTGTCCAGCTGTGGCCAAGAGAGAAAGGGGGAGAGATAGACTCAGTGTCCCCTGGTGGCCAGAGCCTTGCCTCTCCTCCTGCTTCTTAACGGAGATTGGTCTCCCAAGAGAAGGGTGTCCCTCCCACCTCCTGGTGGCCCCATTTGCAGCCCACATAGAAGCCAACTCTGTCCCCTCTGTAGGAGGCAATTTCCTGTCCCAACGTGGGGTGGGGTGGAGGCTGTTTCCACATTGCTTCCTCCTTCTACATACATACACTAAGCCGTCCACCGCTGGCTACCTGACCTCTGACCCTCCGTCTTTAAACCCGTCCATCTTTCTGAAGTGTACATTTCTGGTTATCTCACTGCCTCTGTCCCTTCTCTCTGGCTTCTCTCAGGTGGTCTCTGCCTGTGTTTCAGGTCTACCACTAGCTTTTGTTTTCACTGTGTGTGGGGTGGGGAGGGGGGACTCTGCAGCATCTCTGGGCCTTAAAATTTTCCCTGTGGTCCTCACGCCCCTCGGGGCTGCACCCTTTGCCTGCCCTGGTTATGTTCTTGGCCCTTCTGTCATCCTTCTTCCCAATTCCATCTCCAACTGGCTGCTTCCTAGTCCCACCTGCACTGGAAGCACAGTCCCTTTTCTGCATCCTCCGCTCCCTCTCCCTCCCCCACGCAGGGTGCTGCCGGGGATGACAGGAAGCAGGCTCTGGCTGGGAGCTGGACAGCCGAGGGGGGAGGGGGCCACCTCGAACACCAGCTGCTGAGCACCCCCCTCACCCAGCCCTGCACCTGCAGGTCTGCCTGGCGCCTGGAGACTCCGCCCCTGGCTAGGCAAGGGAGGAGGGACTCGGAAGAGAGGCCAGATCCCTGGCCAGGGCCAGGAAATATAGGTCTTGGGGATGGCTGGGGGGTGGGGGGTGGGGTCCAGGGAAATTAGGCTCTGGGGGAAAGAGGCAGTAGCCCTCTGAGGCTGTCACAAAGGCAGACCCCAGTCCTCTGGTGGCCTCATTTTCTCAACACCTTCCTCCACAAGGACTGCTGTGTGTGTGTGTGTGTGTGTGTGTGTGTGTGTGTGTGTTGGGGGGTCACTCCAGAGGAATTCTTTTGTTGTGCAGCCCCAGGATCTCAAATCCCAGCCAGAGGGGGAGAACTCTAGCCCTCTTCTATGATTGGAGGGGGGGAAGCCTTCCAAGATACAGGGGTGATGTGCCAGTGCCAGGCCTGACAGGCACATCATGAAGTGCCAGACAAGGAGCAGAGGGCTGGGCCCAGGACAGAAGCCTGGTCAGGGAGGCCAGGATGGAGACTGCGTTGGGGCCCGTGCACCCCCCACCTCGTCCCACCCATGGCTGCTGCCCACAGATCCCTCGGGCAGTGCCACCTCTCCCTAGGCCTGCCTGGGACCTATCAGAGCCCTCTCATCCCCACCGCCTTCCTGTCTCTGCAACAAGGACTCAGCAGATCCCAGGGGGCCTGAGGGTGGTCAGCAGATCCCAGGGGGTGAGGGGTGGCAGTGGAGCGGGAGGAGGATAGTGGAGGCAACAAACCAACACCTCCAGCAGCCCCCAGATTGGTGCTGGAAGGGACCAACGACTTCTGACCCTTATTCTCATTTCCATAGGGGCTGCCTAGGCCAGGCTGTGTGAGGGCACAGTCCCGCCTTACGATGCTTCCTCAGACCAAGGGAGAACTGGGGCTCCTTATTGCTGTCCAAGTAGCTTTACCTCCATCCCCAACCTTCAGCTGGTCTCTCATCTGGGGCTGGCTCCTCATTACTATCCATTTTGGGAGGGAGAACAGAGGGCAGCTGGAGCCCCGGGACAGACTCAGCTAGGGGCTCAGACTGACCCCAGGCCTTGTGTGGAGCCCTCAGTTCTAGGCTTTCCAAGCAGGAGCCCAAGGGTCTTGAGCAATCTCTGTACTCCGCCTCCGTGTCAGATATTAGCACTTTGAATGGCCGGACAGGGGGATGGTCTGTCCCAGGTTTGGGTGTGGCTAGTGAACCACGGCCCCCCAGCTAAACTGAGGGCCTCCCAGCTAAACTGAGGGCCCCCAGCTGAACTGAGGGCCGCACAGGCACCACCCCACCCTGAAGCAAGAGGCCTTGGGATTATGAAGTTTGGGAAAAGTAGTGAGTTGCTGTGCCTGGGGACCCCATCAGGCAAGGACTGGGCTCTCTGTTCTTTCTCATCAACCTGTCTCAGACGGGGGAAGGCTGAAGGAGGGGCCATCGAGGTAGTAGGGAGGGAACCCTCAGGGTGACAGTACCCGGGAGGCCTGGGGGAGGGTCTTGGACCCCATCACAGTTTTAGCCCACCCAACTCAGACTTTCCACACCTCACCGCTATTGCTATAGTGAGGGGCCTCCAACTTTCCGGCTGAGGGGGCTCAAATATACTGCTAGAAGCTTGGAACTTGGGTACAGAGACTGGCGAGGCCCTCACGGGAGGCCAGAGTGACCTCGCTGTGCAAATGGGGAAATCCCAGGAGAGGCCCTGGAGAATGACTTGCCCAAGGCTACAGAAGTCGCTGGGATAGAGTCGGACCAGAAGTTGGGTTTCTGCCTCTGAAGGGCTCCTTCTCCGGGCCGCAGCCCCGTGTGCTACCCGGTGGAGCCTGCTCTGCGGCCCACAGTACCCCGAACGAGGCCCGGCCGCCCGGGACTTGCGGGCCAGGGCAGCGAACGGCCGAGCGGGCGGGGCCGGATGGGAGCCGGATCTGCCCTGGGAACCGCGCGCGGCTCCTCCGGCCCGTACGGCGGCGGCGGCGGCGGCAGGTGTCTGCGTGGCGATCCGCTGGGCCCCCGGGCGGGTGCTGCGAGGCCGCCCCTGCCTCACGCGAGCCGAACGAACAAAACGCTCAGGTCCGGTTTGTGCGAGGGGCTCGTCGCGGGGCGGGAGCGGAAGGCCCGGGCCCGGCTGTGGCCCCTTGGTGATCTCCTGGTCCCGGTCTTCCGCGAGCGCGGGGCCCCTCACTGCGCGCCTCCGCGGCTGACACGTCGGCGGCCGGGCGGCCACCGCGGGCGCACCCCTGGCCTGCCCCTCCCTCCCGGCCACCCTGCCCGGCCGGGCCCTCGTTGGCTCGGCCCCGGCGCGCACGCCTCGGAGTTTGTGCCCGCGCCCGGCTCGGCGCGCTCTTATACGGCGCGTCCAGTCCCCGCCCCTGGACACACAGACACACGCACGCTCACACCTGTCCGGGCGCCCGTTTGCTCGGGGCAAATATTGACTCAGAGGAGGCGGAGCGCCCCCAGCCCTCTCCCCGCCCCCACCGGGCTCCGGGGCCGAGCTCTTCCGAGGCCTTGGTGGCGGCGCGTGTCAGGGAGGGGGGTCGGGGACCTGGGCGCCTCTGGAACAACACCAGATGTCACTTTTCCACCCACCTGCCTCTGGCGGCGGGGCGGGGGTGGGGTGGGAGGAGCCGCGGAGCAGAGGACAGTGGCTGCCGGGGGCGGGGGGCTAAGGGGAGTGGGAGGTGGGTGTCCCAGGGGAGCCAGACATCCCCGCGTCTGGGAGTTCAGAGTCAGGACAGAGTCGCTTGTCGAGACTGTGGCCCGCTGTCCAGCGGTGACCCGCACCCGCACCCGCACCCAGCCTTTAGCTGTGGACCCTCCGCAACGTGCCTCGGTCTCCCTCTCTTTCCAGACTCTCAGCCGAGTCCCAGGGACCCTGCAGCTGCCGAATAAAGGCCGAGGGCGGAGCGGCCGCCTCGGAGTAGGCCCCGGGAAAGCGGGGCGGGGAAGGGGTGTGCACCTCCCTGTCCTGGCCGGGCCGGGCGCTCAGTTCCTGTCCACCAGGCTGCCCCGGGGCAAAGGCCAGCTGGGTCCCACCTGAAGCGCCCTCCCCTGTCCCCGGGGCCAGCGCCGGCAGCAGTGTACAGTGGGGAGGCCCAGCCTCCCAGCCTTTAAGTCTCCCATGCGTCGCTAAGGTTCACGTCGGCCACTCCCATCATCTGTCTCTCTCAGAGCCCGCGTGCGAGCTGCTCCCGCGTCAGGGAAAGAAAGTCAAGGCAGATACAGAAAAACGGCCAGATGCTTTACTGGAGGGGCGCTGGGGAGGGTGCCGTGCAGGGTCTAGGGAAGCAGTCTGGAGGAGCTGGCCTCCGGCCTGTTCCAAGAGTCGGTGGGGGGCGGTGCCACGACCAGCCGGGGCACCACTCTCTGCTGGGACTCAGGGGGCGCCGCCGGCAGCAGGTCTGAAGTCGGAATCCTGTAAGATATGAAGCCCCAGGTAGGGCTGAGGGTGAGGCTTCAGGCCAAGCTGCTGCCCCCGCCACCCCTGGCGCCCCTCCGGCGCCGTCAGTGCCCCAGTGCCCCCACCTGGGAACGCCGAGCGGCTGCAGGGCGATGACGCGCGGCCGCGAGGTGAGCACCACCTCCCCTCGGCTCGCCTCCACCAGGATGTTCTGGATCATATTCTCCAGCAGTGCCTCCTGCAGGTTAGCGAAAGCCGGGAGCCTGCGGGGGACCAGGGCGCTGGTGTCAGCGTGGTCATCCGCCATGAGCGCGTTCTCCGGGGGCTTCCTGTGAGCTGTACCGCGTGCTGGGCACTCTGTTTGGATTCTCATTTCACTTCCCACCCTCCCTAGACTAGGAGGCATCCTGGTTCCAGTTTACAAACACCTATAAGCCTAAATTGCCAAATAACACACAGCTGGGACAGTGGTGGGATTCGAACCTAGGCAATGGTAGTCCTCTCTCAGGGCCAGGTTTGGAGAAAAGCACGCAGCAGTGAGAGTGCAGAAGGGACAAGGTGGGTCCTAGGGAACCCCAACCCTGACAGAAAGCCACCACAGCGCAGTTTCAAGAAGAGGGGGCACTTCTCTCCTGGTTCTGGAAACTCAATCAAGAGATCTTGAAGACTACAACTACCCTCCTTGAAGTGGTGTGATGGTGAATGTTAACAGGCAGATCTTGGGGGAAAAAATTAAAGCTCAGATCACCATTCTGTAAATACCGTATTTCCCCATGTATAAAACGCACCTTAATTTTGTGGTCCAAAATTTGAAAAAAAAAATGTATTACATAAAGTTATTGAACTCAAGTTTTATTCATCATAAAATTCATACAACTCCTCATCACTGTCAGAACTCCCATCCATTAGCTTGTCCTCATCTGTGTCTGATGACGAATCACTGTCTTTAACAATGAGCACAAAAAAAGTGCAAAAAGTGGGAAAGGAAAGTAAAAAAACCTACAACCACTGTATAAGACGCACTCAGTTTTTAGACCTCCAGTTTTCTGGAAAAGGGTGCATCTTATACACCGGAAATATGTTACTTCCACCCGGGTCTTATACTTCCAACATCATGCCAGTGCACACGGAATTAGAAGAGACACGCAGTAGAGGCTGCCCCAGTCTACCTCGCCTTGCAGGATCCTTCTGCACACAGCCCCCCTCCAAACCCTCAGCTGGGTCTGGCTACTCACCGGCTCGTGGCCTCCTTCTCATCCTGCTCTTGCTCCTCCTTCATTATGGCCTTCAGTTGCTGCTGCCACTGCCATTGGAGAGACTCCTGGAACATAGGCTTAATTCCTGTCCCGGTCAACTTATCTTCCTTCTCCTCCATCACCTCCTCCTCCTCCAGCTCCTTCTTGCCTGCCTCCTCCTCCTCTTTCATCTCCTCTTCTTCCTCCTCTTCCTCCTCTTCTTCTTCCTCTTCATCATTTTCCGTCTCTTCCTCCCCTTCTGGCTTCCCCAGACTCCATTTGTCTTCCTCCTGCCCCTTGCCTTCCCTGTCCTCCCAGCTGCTGGAGGACAGAAACAGTTCTGGTGCTACCTGCAGGCTGCTGCTCTGGGTCATGAGCCTGGTGGACTGCTCGCTCCAGAACTGGCAAAAGTAAGGTATCTGCTCCGCCAGGCCTCGGTTTATGGCCTCATGGAAGGTCTTGTCTTCCAGCAGGCCTCTGGGTGGCAGGGAGGAGGAAAAGATTCTCACTGAAAGGCTCTCAAGCCCCATGTGAGGCTTTGGTTTCAGAGTTCCTCAAGTTGTGGTTCTTGCCTAGTGTGTCCACAAACAGGTGCTAGGTGAGAGAGGGGAGCCCTTGGTCCGTTGCTCTTCCCACCTTTCTCTAGAGCAGGGGTCCCCAAACTACGGCCCGCGGGCCACATGCGGCCCCCTGAGGCCATTTATCCGGCCCCCGCTGCACTTCCGGAAGGGGCACCTCTTTCATTGGTGGTCAATGAAAGGAGCACATTGACCATCTCATTAGCCAAAAGCAGGCCCATAGTTCCCATTGCAATACTGGTCAGTTTCTTGATTTAAATTTACTTGTTTTTTATTTTAAATATTGTATTTGTTCCCGTTTTGTTTTTTTACTTTAAAATAAGATATGTGCAGTGTGCATAGCGATTTGTTCATAGTTTTTTTATAGTCCAGCCCTCCAACGGTCTGAGGGGCAGTGAACTGGCCCCCTGTGTAAAAAGTTTGGGGACCCCTGCTCTAGAGGAAGCCATCTCTGGACCCCATGGAGTCTTAGAGGTGAACATTATACGGTAGAGACAGAGCCAGGAAGTCAGAGTTTCACAGATGAGGGACAGGAAGACTGGGGAACGTGAACTAGCTCTAGAGCTCATCTACCAGCTGTGGACAGGGCAGAGCTCGGGACCCAGCCCTGATGATGCCTCCAGCCAGCTCCATTACAGATGTGCCATTCTGGAGGGCCTAGGGCTACCAGTGGAAGAAGCTTGTGAGGAAGTTTTATTTTTCAGGAAAGCAAGAGCTGAAACTCCAGGAAGTGTGGTAGACCCAAGTTGACTGAATGCACTAGAGAGATAGGGAGGTGAGAGTCCAGGGGGTGAGCAGTCACCTGATGATGGCGGTGAGACAGTCGACCAGAAGTTGCTTCTTCTGTTCAGAGACAGGGGCCCACTTATCGGGGGATTCTTTCTCAGAAGCCTCTGGCTCCTCCTGGATGGACATCCTCTGTGGCAGCTCCCTGGGGCAGGCCATGACATTGAGTGGCCTGGGCAAGCCACCATGCTAAGGCTGGGGGCATGAGCAGTGGTGGTGGCCTCACAGTCAAGAGGACATAGATGAGTTTGGGGTGGACTCAGTCTTAACCCAGACATGGTGCTGCTGCATTTGGGGAACTAAGCCCGACCCTCAGAGTCGGAGCAGGACTTGGAGAGGCTCCAAGTTGGAAAGGAAGGAAGGAGGGAGAGGGAGGCCTACGTAGGTTCCACAGGGGGCCCTGGCTCTTTGCCCCATCCTCAAAAGGGCTTAAGCAGTAATGGGAGCATCTTGGGCAGCAACACTCCATTAGCACCCCACCACCACCAGTGCACCTGCTCCAAGCCCTTGGTAAGGATTGGGTCTGGGCAGCCCCTGTTCTGGATGGGAGATGGGGGTAGAGAGCAGAGGGAAGAGACCCCTCTCTCTCTGAGAGTTCACCAGTGCAAGAAGTGTCGTGGGAAGTCAGAGAAGAAGTTGGCCAGGAAATAGTCGATGGCGTGGGCGCGGGCGGTGAGGCCCAAGCAGAGCACGCCTGGTGCGGGCAGCTGGAGGCATGGCCAGGACATCTCCTCCTTTGGGATCTTAAGACTCCGGCTGGTGGGCCCATTGAGAGACTGCTGGTTTTTGATGGGGGGCAGCGTCTTTGGAAAGGGGGACATGATAGCAGGGGTCTGGGGACTGCACTCCCATCACTGATGGGTCCCGAGCCCCCAACCAGGCCTTTTGAGCCACACAGGGTTTGACCTCACCCAATGTCAATTTCATCCCTCCCTTCTAGAAGGTGGACCGGGGGTTGGAGGTATCTCTAAGAGCGAGCAAAGACCCACTCAGGTTATCCAAGGAGATGGGCCTGGGGCTTACGGCCTTACCTTGTACCTCCTTGTAGGTTCACAGGCTGCACAACATGCTCTTCTCTGGAAGCAAAGGGACCCCTGCTTAGGATACAAGAGGCCCAGAGGGAATCTTTTCTCTTTCTACTCTTCCCGCTGACCCACCAAAGGCCTGAACTCAATGCTAGGACCTGCTGCCCTCCTGTTCTTGCCCAAGTCCTAGCCATACCTTCTTCCAGAGCCTTCCCTAGGGAAGTACAACCTACAGACAAGGAAAGTCTGGTTATCCAACTGAAGGAAAGAGAAGATGCCACCAAATATGTGTAGGCTGACCCGGAAGAGCTCCTTGCACCCTGGAGCTTTGTGATTTGGTGTGATAAGGAAACGGCCTCCCTTGTTAAGACTTAATTCAGAATTCCCTTCTTCTGTGACCTCAGATATGGGTTACATTCACAGTTGGGTCAGAGTTTCAGAGGGGAGCAATGTGGTGGACACAGAGGTGATCAAGGAACAAACATGCCAGCATGGAAAGGCTGTGAAACTGGTGGTGGTGGGGACCAAGACCTGTTTTCTCATCGGTCTCCCCGGACAGATGCTCATAGAACGTTTAGTGAATGCTTACTGGGGCTGGGCACTGTTGTAGCTACTTTACGTGTATCGACTCACTTAATCCTCCCAACAGTGCTATAGAGCAGATATTTTACTTGCACTTAAAAATATTTTTAAAACTTTTATTTCTTAAAAGATATTTTTAAAAAAGATTTTATTTATTGATTTTAGAGAAAGGAGAGAGAGAGAGAGCAAGGGACGGAGGGGAGGAGTGAGAAGCAGCCGCTTCTCACATGTGCCTTGACCGGCCAAGCCCAGGGCTTTGAACCAGCGACCTCAGCATTCCAAGCCAGTGCTTTATCCACTGCGCCACCACAGGTCAGACAGAACTTTCATTTCTAACCTTCCTAATTTTGGAAATTTCAGACATACACAGAATTGTAGAGAATGCTACATAGAATCTTCCGTTACCCACCACCCAGCTTCCACAATTCACAACTCACAGCCCATCTTCTCTCCTCTCCGCCCCTCTGAATTACTGTGAAGCCGATTAGCTGAGGTAACTGAGAAGTTAAATAACTTGACCAAGATCACAGAGCTAGAAATTGTCAAAGCCAGGAATCCAAACCAGGCAACTTGTTCCAGAGCCTGCACCCGCAACCACCAGGCTGCACTACCCTCCATCAGAAGGTGGGCTTTGCCTCTTTTTCCCTAGTCCCCAGTACCCAGTGCTTAGAAGGCACTTGTTAAATACTAGCTACACGAAGCAGGGAAAAGTCAGCCAGCCTTCTGTGTGCAAGAGTTTCTTGGGGGAGATGCTATGTTTAGTCTGAGAAAATAAATCTAATCTCTTAGGGCAGGCTGGCCAGTTTTGCATGTGGGACCCCCTCGGATCACCATCTCTGTGCCCTCGGGTAAGGCCAGTCATGGTGCTCAAGGCCCGCTCTGCCCTCCTCACCGTCACTTTCCTGTCCGTGATAGTGAGCTTCACCTCCTGCTGCCCCTTCTCGTCCTTCCAGTCCTGCAGTTCCTTATGGTACTGCTGCAGGAGGTCCTGCCGGTACACCTGTGGCCCAGGGCCAGGAGGGAGAAGACCAAGGTCTGGGGGGCCTGTGTCCAGGCTTTGCCCTGGCCTGTGCTGTGGGCCCCTACTCTTCCCGGGGCTGGCTCTCTCTGGGGGTCTGGGGATCTCATACCCCCATTCCCCATATCCCCCCTCCCCCAGGGCTAGAAGCTATGCTCTATCCTGGCTTTTCCGGGGCTGGTCCTACCTTGCATACCAGATCCAGGCTGTAGAAACTGGCATGCACTGAGGCCTTCAGAGTCACCACCAACGGGACCGTCTCTCCTGGGGCCACCCTCCCTTCCATGGGGCTCACGGACACCTGTTGATTTGGGGAAGGAGTCTCTGGGGCTTCATTGGGAGGGGCTGGGACAGAGGAGAGGGGATGGGATGGAGTGGGATGGAAAGGGTGGGATGGGAGGGCAGAGCATGGGGTGGGGTGAGAGGGGACAAGATGAGACGGGACGGGACAGGATGGAATGGGATGGGGAGAGCTGGGGTAGGTCTGGAGCCCCACTGGAGGCTTGGATCTGTGGACACCAGGGACTCTCACCTCCCCAAAGTCTAGAGGCTTCAGCTGCCAGACGAAGACAATCGTCTCGTTCCTGGAGATGTTTCTGAGGAACAGCAGGCGCCTGCACTTGCTCTGGACAGGAATGTTTCCCAGGGAGATGTGAGACTGGGACAGGAAGACATTCTGTTAAGGGAAACAACACAATAGCAACTTTGGGAGGTGAAGAAATAATAACCATAGCAACTACCAGCAGTTACTGAGTGCTTTCCATAGGCCAGGTACCACGCTAGGTAATTTACACGCACGTGATCCTCCCAATAGCCTATGATATAGGTCAGGGGTCGGGAACCTATGGCTCGCAGACAAATATTTAATAAAAATAATAATAACGTTAAAAATATAAAACATTCTCATGTATTACAATCCATTCATTTCCTACTGCTCATGTTCATGGTTGCAGGTGGCTGGAGCCAATCACAGGTGTCTTCCAGGACATCATCAAATTTTTATTGGATAATGTGTAACATACACAAGTCGTTGTATGGCTCTCATGGAATTACATTTTAAAATATGTGGCGTTCATGGCTCTCTCAGCCAGAAAGCTTCCCAACCCCTGATATAGGTACTACCACTGCCCCCATTTTACAGATATGCTGCTGAAGTTCAGACAGCATAAATATTTTCTCCAAAGGTCTCACAGGTGCAGCTGGATAAACCCAGCCAGTCTCACTCTGAAGCTTATGATTTTGACAATGAAAACGGGCTTGGTAAGGCTGAGAAATCAGAACTGGCTTAGAGAAGACAGAACTAAAGTCAACATAGTTTGAGTCCTTGAAGTATGGTTGTAAATTAATGGGTGATCAGCTGTTGATGTTGTCACTGGGCAGAGAACAGGAGCCGTGTTGTAGGGGTGTCTGGCAAGCCTGAGGCCACATGAAAGGGGCAATTTCTCTCTGTCCAGACCCAGTGCCTCCACGGCTGGGGCTTTGTTGGACTCTTCTCTGTGTTCCCAGGGCCTCCACAGTGCTCATCCTGCAGTGAGAGTCCAGGAAGGGTAGGAGCAGAAGGGTGGACAGGCAGACGTAGGAGTGGATAGTGACTGGATGGGTGCATGGAAGGATGGATGGAGAACTGGGTGAATGGGTGGACAGACACCTGGATGAGTAAATAGGCATGTTGGTCAGTGGAGAGAGGGATAGATGAGTGGATGGATAAATGAGTCAGACCTCCCAAAAGTGAGGAGTATGTGAATTGAAAGGTAGTGTTAAGGGCCCTAGATATTTTCAGCAAAACCCATCTAGGTCCAGGGGTGGCTGTTCTATTTGAAGATGATACCTTGGAGCCCTAGAATGGGAGAACTTCTTTCTACCCCTTCTAATAGCCCCATCCTAATGCCCAGAGAGGAAGGTAGAGTGGCTGGAGCAGGGACACCTGTGGTCACTAGGTGGCAGGGTAAGCCTGTCTTGGAGCTGGTCTGCCTCCTGTATCGGAGGCTTCCGTCCCGTATCCCTCCATTCTCAACATCCTCTCCTTTCCTTCCCCGCCTCCCCATCCCGCTGCACTAGCCACCCTGGGCCCTCAGGCTCCTCCTAGGACTCAGGTCTTCCCAGCCCCCTCCCCCTACCTGTCCAGGAACCATCAGCCTCGAGTGTGTGGAGCTGTTGTCCCATGAGGAGATACTGTGGAAAGGGGTTGTGTCCTTTGTGGCACTGGGGTCATAGCCCACTCCCTGGAATTGGACTACGGCCGAGTTCCATCCTGGGATGTGTATGGGGACGTCCACCTGGGAAGTTAGGAAGGTCGGGGGGCGGGGACTGGTCAGAGCAAGGCCTGCTGAGGAAGCCAACCCCGAACTCCACCTCGCGAGAGCCCAAGCTGCTGCTCACTGCGTAGGGCTTGGCCTCGATGGGGGAGAAGATCCACAGGACCTGAGTGGTGGTGCCTGGCTGGATCTCCCCTTGGGGGTTGAGGCAGCAGAAGATGGGGTGACCAAAATTTTCTTCTTGAACCTGCGACAGGATGTTGGTCTGGATCTCGTATGTCACAGGCACCGAGCCACCGTTATACAGCTCATATATCTGCAGGGGGCAGGGACAGGGAGACCTCGCAACCAGCCCAGGGCAGCAATGCAGAGAGCCTGGGATGCTGTGTCCACTGCGGGAGGGCAGGTTGATCTCTGTAATGTCACACTTCTGGTCCCAGAGCTCCCCAAATACCTCAGATTTCCCTTGTGGCTTCATCATCCAAGAAGAAGTATGTAACTATCTTCTCAGCCTGTGCTACTTTTTTTTTCTTTTGTATTTTTCTGAAGTGAGAAGAGGGGAGGCAGAGAGACAGACTCCTGCATGCTCCTGACCGGGAGCCATTCGGCAAGCCCACTAGGGGGTGATGCTTGGCCCATCTGGGGCATTGCTCCGCCGCAATCTGAGCCATTCTAGTGCCTGAGGCAGAGGCCATGGAGCCATCCTCTGGGCCCAGGCCAACTTTGCTCAAATAGAGCCTTGGCTGTGGGAGGGGAAGAGAGAGATAGAGAGAAAGGCGAGGGGGAGGAGTGAAGAAGCACATAGGCGCTTCTCCTGTGTTCCCTGATGGGGAATTGAACCTGGGACATCCACGCGCCAGGCCAACACTCTACTGCTGAGCCAAACAGCCAGGGCCATCAGCCTGTGCCATTTTAAGATAATCTGTAATCTTTATTTTATTTTCTCTCAATTTACCTTTGCCAAGGTCTAAGGGAACACTCATGCTCATGTCCTTAGTATTGGAATTTAGGGAAATGTCCATGCAAGCACCATCCCGACTCCTAATCCCTTTCTAGGCTCTGGTTCTAATCAGCTGTGAGGCTGCCACTTTCTGTAGCTATTAGAGCCAGTCTTACTTAAAGGAAGACAAGGGAGTGGAAGGAAAGGTATGCGGGCCACCAAGATTAACTTCAATGTCTGAAAGTCACAGAATGTCCTGGAAGAAATCAGAGACCTCTTGGCCTAATCCTTCATTTTAGAGATGAGAGAACAGAAGACAGAGAGAGTAAGGAGTTCATCTAGATTGATACCCAGACCTCTCATCTTTTTCAGCACCCACTCCTCAATGTGCTGACTATTCCCCCAGCCTAGATTGCCCGCCCTCTGGACTTCAGACCCAACACCAGCTTCTACTTGACCACCTCTCTTGCTTGTGTCTCAGGTATTCCACATTTGGCCAAAACAATGTCTTCACTCTAAGACCTGCAGCCCCTTCTAGGGCTTCTCCCTCCAGTGAATGGCACTGCAGTCCCAGGAGCTCGCGCCAGGAGTAGTCAGATACACCCTCAACCCCACCCTTCCTCTTACTTCCCAGACCCGGCGCCCAGCAAGTCCCAACGATGCTACCTCCAAAATGTAAATTAAACCTGTTGACTTCTCTCTCTTTCCACTGCCCCCTTGCCAGCCCAGGTCATAATCTGTCATCACCTCCCGAGTGAGAGAGAAAGCTCTGCCACGCTTGTGGAGTTTGACTGGAGGCACAGCTGAGTCTATGGCTGCAGATTGGAGGGTATTTTCCATTGTCTGCAGTCAGGGCCACAGGAGAGTGGTCTGGTCACTCTGGAAAGCTCGGCTGGGGCCACTGAGTCCTTGCCTTCTTCTCTGAGTGTCTGGACCTCTCTAGGCTTGGGCATGCCAGCCCCAAGTGGGGTTCCTGGGAAGCCAGTGGGGTAAAGGGTGGTGTAGGGATGTTAACAGAGCTTTGGGCTGGCGACCCCCCTCAGGTCCTGGAAGCCCATCAGGCTGAGTGGCTGAGGCCCCCTGCCCAGGAACCCAAGGGATTCTAAATGGTTAGAAATTTCAGAGCTGTGAAATGTTTGGGGAAATACTATGTTCCCTTCTTGGAGATTTCCAATGTACATTCTCACAGCAAAGGAACTGGGTCTGCTCCAAATAATAAAGAAAACCCTACAGCCTCATCAGAATTCGCATTCAAGTTTTTCATATTCCAGAAAGATGTCCTTCTTGGAGCAGTGATTTTCAAACTGTGGCTGAGACCTATCAGTGAGCAGGTTATGAAACTAATTTAATGGGTCATATCCAGCATTTAAAGAAATGGAACAGAATATAATAATTAAAAACACATCAGAGTACTTTGCATGTAGTAGTGTATGTATTGATTTATGATCGGTTGTATGTGTATTAAGTACTGGGTTATTTCCCAAAACATATTCGTGCGGTTCATGGTCAAAGAAGTCTGAAGAACCCTGTGCCAGAGAGAAGAGAAGACAAAGCCCTTCTTCTGCGCAGGAGCGGGCCTGGCAGAGGGCTGAGCACCAGGCACCCAGAAACCGGTGCCTCTCGACTCAGGTCTCTTCCTGTTGCCCAATCTCGGGGTTCAGCCTCCAGCCCTCCCTTTTAGAGTGAGGGCTTCTGGAAGGCAGTGTTTCTGTCACCCTGTCAAGAACTTTTGCAGATGCACAGAGATCAACACGCAGGCCTCTTGGGGACCAGGACGATGTAGGCCACTGACCTGCCGTGGGGGCAGTGTGTCGCCGATGGAGACAGGGGTGAACTGGTGGCTAGTGGAGGTGAAGTGCACGTACTTCTGACCCAGCAAAACTGTCACGCCTACGAAATTCAGCTGGAAATAGAGGGCTCGTGGGTAGCATCCTTCCCCGGGGGAAAGAGAAGCCCTGAGCAGAGAGATCCAGATCCCTGCTCTCTGGGGGTCATAACTCCCTGCTCCTCTCTTGATTTTCCAAGGACAGGATCCGCACTGGGGCTCACCAGGACCTCCCGGCCGTGGGACACCTTGAATAGCACGGGGAGGCGATCAGTGCCAATGAACAGGTGGCTGGAAGGGAGGACACAGGTCCAGAATGAGTTAGGGAGCCCTGGTACCAGTGGGAGAACAAATGATCACAGCATGCCTGTGGCTTGGAGCTGGCCACCCGCTGGGAGCACATGGAAGCCCCTGAGTTGGGAAGGGGTAGGAGGGGAGTTAAACCTCCCCTGCAGGTGGGAAGGGGGGTCCCCCCAGGGTGGCGGCTGCTCAGGGTGCCCTGGAATCACACAGTGCAAGGCCTGGATGCTCCAGGAGCCATAGTGCAGGGGGTGGTGGGGGGAGCACCTGTATTTGAGCTCCACCACCTGCTCCTGCCCAGGACTCAGGCTCCCGGCCTTGGGGCTGATGGAGAAGACGCAATTGTCCTGCACACGCATTTGGTGCAGCTCGGTGGAGTCGAGCTCTGCTTGTTCCGCCCACAGGTCCAGGTCGATGTGCTGGTCATTTGGGAAGAGGAAGGTCCTGGGAGAGGGGTGCAAAGCAGGAGTGAAGCCTCTTAGTCGGAATAGAGAGGCAGGAGCTCTGAGCCCCACGAGGAATGCTGGAGGCCTCCTTCATGCCTCCCTACTTCATCCTGCCATCTGGCAAACTGTCCCATGCATGGCAGGGCAAACGGGTTGGTGGTGGATTCTCACAGCCAATGACTAACCAGGAAGTGAAGGCCGGGCTCCCATTGTGGCTGCCAGGGGTCAAGAAGGTCACTTTTATATGTGGGTGACTTGGAGCCGGCCATTAACCCTGGAGGGGTTTCTATGACAAAATTCCTAGGAAGGTCCATTTGAGACACCTAAGAATGCCAGCAGGGCCAACCAGGGCCCCCAAGCGGGACCGTGTCCAGGCCAGCGTGAGCACAGGGCAGAAAACAGGTAACCCAGCAGGACCAGCGCTCTGGAATCTGAAGCAAAGCCAGGCGTCGGTTAATTCCTGGCATGCCTGGCATAGTCGAGTAGGCCCTGCACTCTCAACAGCTGAGAAACAAGTGGCAAGGGGGTCCCAGGGTCACAATCTGAGATCTGGCACAGAGACGGCCCCAAACTGGCAGAGGCTACGAACAGGGAGAAGTCAGAGGAGAAAACAAAACGGCCAACACTTCCGAAAAGGCTCGAAGGGAGCCGAGCAAAGCAAATCAAAACCCCTCCAGTGAGCCTGAAGTATTTTTACATCAGAAATGTGAAAGAGTTACATCTAAGTTCATTAAGTTTGGAAAAAAGACACCCTCAAAAATAGGTCAGGAGAGAAGAAACTGCTACCACCTTTTTTTGTAAAAACTTGGAATGAAAAGTGTATATGCCCTTTGACTTAGAAATCCTATTTTGGGGAAGTAACCTGCAGGAATAAATCCCTGCATGCACGTGCACACGTGCGCACACACACGCACACACACACACACACACACACACGGTTTATCACAACCATCTCTGTGGTGGCAAAAAAAGCACTGGGAACCACTACCGCCCTCCAATAAAGCCATAGTAAGGGCCATCCCTATAATGGGATATTATGCAATGAGTTAGAGCTATATACTGATCTGTATTAATCTACAGGGAATGTTATTGATAGAATATTGAGCAGAAAGTAATATGTATCATTTTATACTGTTACCATAAAAAATAAAATGAAATGAAAGAAACAGAATAACCCTGTAACTGTCCCTGGGTCTGTATTTTGTACAAGTGCAGAGAGAGAGAAAGCTCTCAGCACCCCGCAAGGTGGACTGGGGGGGGAATTGCTGGGGAATTTCTTCCATCACTCTTGTATCATTTGACTTGTTACAGGTGAATGGACTGCTTTTGTCATTTTATCTAGGGAATATCGATCAGTAGAGATCTTGCTATTATGGGGTCGTCTGAGTAGTTTCATCACCTCCATTTCCCTCTCTGATCTCACCCAGCCTCCCCTTCCAAATAATTCTGAGCCCCCTTTCCTGGCCAATCCTCTAGTGTGAGCACCCCAACTCCGCAGAGACAGCAGCCTCCCGACCTGCCCCCTGCCTCAAGCTGCTCATCCATTTCTCTCTCTGCAACCCAGATCAGAGTGACGGCTCTTAAAAGTAGACGGTGTCTTTGCCCTTCCTCCCATAGTCCATCCCATCGCTGTTCTCAGAAGTCCAAACGCTCAGAAGGAGAAGGATCCTATGGCCTAGAGACTTTGGCCCCTGCCCGCTTCCCCAGTGCGTGCAAGCACTTCCCTCCTACCCTATCAATGTTCTGCGTATGTTGTGCCCTTTCCTCCTACCCAGGTGCACACCAGGTGCTCTGTTGGAAGGTTCTTTGCAGCCCCGAGGTTGAGGGCCTAGCTTAGTTGTAGCTTCCTCCAGGAAGCCTTTCCAATCTGCCCCCTCCCCATGTCCAAAGTCAGAGTGGAGTGGCCTCAGGGCTTCCGCAGCGCAGACCACCCTGCACCAAAAGGCTTGCCCGCTCAGAGAGCCCGCTGGCCCTTGGGGGGCCGGCTCACTCCCCTGCACTTCTATTCTGAGGGCTAGCCCAGACCCTGTGCTTCTGAAGCCCCAGGAGAGATCTAGCCAGTGACTTAATGAGCAATGAGGGAACACCATGTTAAGCAGCCCCTGCAGGGAAGCCCCCTGCAGTCCAAGGCCCTGCGTCTCACACCGCTGAGGGCAGCAGCAGCAGAGAAGGCTCGAAGGGAGGGGCCGGTGACGTGGCTCCCTCTCTCCCAGGCTCTCCTCATCATCCTTGGGGTTCTCAGTCTGTCTGTCCCGCCTGCCGCCACCTCTAGGCCGAGTGCACACTCCCCGTCTCTTGCTGGTCTTGGCAGGAGCTAAGCCTTCGGTTTGTTCTTTATAAGCTCAGCGGAGACCAGCCAGGCTTTTCAAAAACAGCCTTCTAAGGAAGGGAACGGAAGCACACACACAGAAAGCCTGGGAGGGTCCAGCCGTCCGAGGAAGGTTCCCTGAGCTCGGAATCCTGGAAGGAGCACAGAAGGCCTTCCTGAGCCTCAAATGATCCCCTAATGGATGGGCCCAGCTCGGCGGGCACTCTGCCTGGGTTTCCTCTCGCCTGGTTTCCAGCAACCTGGACCCTCTCCACGGAGAGTGTGAGCTGGCCTGCTCCTACCCAAACACACAGGCACACACGATCCACCAAAACACCCTGCTCCACACGGGGCACAGGCCAGTGCAGCTCTTCCTGCCCCCCCCCCCCAGCTCCGTCGGGCCTGGCTCCCGGCCGCTCAGAGAGACCAGTGAATGGCGGATCCAGAGCTCAAAGCGGGCCCTGGGCCTTTCCCATCAGGCTCGCAGCCCTGCCTGCCAAGCTTCCTCAGTCATTTGGGGTCAGAAAGCCTCCGTTACTCACAGTCCCAGCCCTCCTCATCCAAGGGCTGCCCGGTGAGCCAGCGCCCCCAGCTGCCTCTGCCACAGGCAGGGGCAGGGTAACCCAGAGAGTAAGGCAACCCTGGCACCCGGCTGATGCAGCCCCCAGGCCCCTGAGACTCTCCGCTGCGGCAGGAGGGTTCCTGCCGTCCCAGATGCCCCTGCCTGCATATTTTCACTCTCACCCACGCACTGCCCGCCCAGGCTGGACTCCTGGCTCGCTCACTCTCAAGCCTGACCCAGATGGGACGCTTCTTCCTCACCTCCGTGTAGCCAAAGAAAGTTGGAAGTCATCAAAAGGAAGTTTACTAGGAAATCAAGGCGCGTGGCAGAGACAGGGAGGAAGAACAAGAAACGGCCCTGGCATGGAAACGGGATGTTTACTGGGCACAGGTTTGGGCCCCAGTGGGAGGAGAGCCAAGCACAGGAAGGGCCGAGCGTGGCGGACTCAGGTCTCCAGGCCTGGGCCCCAGTGACTAGAGGAGTGTAGCCTGCCCTGCGGCCAAAGCCTCCACCCCGGCGGCTTCGCGCAGCCACACCTTCCTCCCCGACAGCACCGTGCCAGCAGACTTCTGTCCACCCCCCCCCCACGCTACCCTGCTGTCCCTGCTGGACGGGGCTCTGTCAGAGTGCCCCAGCGCCCAGCGCAGTGCCTGGTACCCAGGAGCAGTTCAAAGCCTTGCTGATTAGCCGGTGAAGGTGGGGGCTCTGGAGTTGGACAGAGTCCAATTTGGGTTTAAACCCGACTCTGCTGAGTCCTTAGCCTCCCATCTGCGAAAGAGTCAGCAGAGGAGGATTTTTCCCCCAGTTGGAGTGAGGGAGTCTTGGCGGAGAAAGGGTTATAAAGCACAGAGCCGGGCATGGAGCAGATGCTCAGTGGGTGCCCCTCGCTCACTGAGGCCGCAGTGCCTGTCTCCAGTGGGTGCCCCTCGCTCACTGAGGCCGCAGTGCCTGTCTCCAGGGGGTGCCCCTCGCTCACTGAGCCCGCAGTGTCTGTCTCCAGGGGGTGCCCCTCGCTCACTGAGCCCGCAGTGCCTGTCTCCAGGGGGTGCCCCTCGCTCACTGAGGCCGCAGTGCCTGTCTCCAGGGGGTGCCCCTCGCTCACTGAGCCCGCAGTGCCTGTCTCCAGGGGGTGCCCCTCGCTCACTGAGGCCGCAGTATCTGTCTCCAGTGGGTGCCCCTCGCTCACTGAGGCCGCAGTGCCTGTCTCCAGTGGGTGCCCCTCGCTCACTGAGGCCGCAGTGCCTGTCTCCGGTGGGTGCCCCTCGCTCACTGAGGCCGCAGTGCCTGTCTCCAGTGGGTGCCCCTCGCTCACTGAGGCCGCAGTGCCTGTCTCCAGTGGGTGCCCCTCGCTCACTGAGGCCGCAGTGCCTGTCTCCAGTGGGTGCCCCTCGCTCACTGAGGCCGCAGTGCCTGTCTCCAGTGGGTGCCCCTCGCTCACTGAGCCCGCAGTGCCTGTCTCCAGTGGGTGCCCCTCGCTCACTGAGGCCGCAGTGTCTGTCTCCAGGGGGTGCCCCTCGCTCACTGAGGCCGCAGTGCCTGTCTCCAGTGGGTGCCCCTCGCTCACTGAGGCCGCAGTGCCTGTCTCCAGTGGGTGCCCCTCGCTCACTGAGGCCGCAGTGCCTGTCTCCAGGGGGTGCCCCTCGCTCACTGAGGCCGCAGTGCCTGTCTCCAGGGGGTGCCCCTCGCTCACTGAGGCCGCAGTGCCTGTCTCCAGGGGGTGCCCCTCGCTCACTGAGGCCGCAGTGCCTGTCTCCAGGGGGTGCCCCTCGCTCACTGAGGCCGCAGTGCCTGTCTCCAGGGGGTGCCCCTCGCTCACTGAGGCCGCAGTGCCTGTCTCCAGTGGGTGCCCCTCGCTCACTGAGGCCGCAGTGCCTGTCTCCAGGGGGTGCCCCTCGCTCACTGAGGCCGCAGTGCCTGTCTCCAGGGGGTGCCCCTCGCTCACTGAGGCCGCAGTGCCTGTCTCCAGTGGGTGCCCCTCGCTCACTGAGGCCGCAGTGCCTGTCTCCAGTGGGTGCCCCTCGCTCACTGAGCCCGCAGTGCCTGTCTCCAGGGGGTGCCCCTCGCTCACTGAGGCCGCAGTATCTGTCTCCAGTGGGTGCCCCTCGCTCACTGAGCCCGCAGTGCCTGTCTCCAGGGGGTGCCCCTCGCTCACTGAGGCCGCAGTGCCTGTCTCCAGGGGGTGCCCCTCGCTCACTGAGGCCGCAGTGCCTGTCCCCAGCACTGTGATTCCACCACTGCTGAGCCTACTGACCTGACGTGTCTAAGCCAGTGACAGGTCCTGCATCCTGCTGGGCAGCCCCAGTCCCACCCCGGCCTCCGCACCCCATCAATGGGGTACCTGCTTCCACAGGCACCGGGCAGCCAGGTCTACCACCAGCAAGGGAAGGCCTCCCGCACCTGCCTCCCAGGCCCCCAGCCAGCCCCTCCGCGCCAGCCATACCAGTCCAGGGACACCACACCACTGTTCTTCAGAGCCAGGAGCACCACAGAGGGTGGCGCCTCTATTGGCGCTGCCCCAAAATTGAAGTCGAGCTTCAGAGAGGTGAGGACGGGGGGGATCCGACTCGTGCTGTAGGGAGCAGAGAAAGGGGCTCAGACAGGGGCGGGAACAGAGCAGGGCCCTCCCAGGGGCACTGGCTTAGCACTCTGCTCCCTACAGGTGGGGGGCAGAGACTTGGGCAGGTGGGCTAGTGCTTCGGACGTCAAGGCAACCCCTGCCTTCTCCAGGCCCCTCCCCGGATGGGCAAAAGTTAGGGGGCAGGTAAGGGCCCACTTCTTGGACAGGGCCTTGTGCTGAGGGGGTGGACAGAAAGCTCCAAGAACATCCCCAGTCGGGCCCCGACCCTCCCCCTCCCCCGTCTCCCAGGTTCTGCTCACCTGTGCCGGGTGGGCACCTTGTAGGTGAGCTCTCCAGGGAAGGGGTCATGTTTTAAGTAGCTGTTGAGCATGTCCAAGGAGAAGAGGTGCCATAGGTGCCTCCGGGTGATGCCCTCAGTGCTGCCCATGGAGCACACATTCCGGATGGAGAGCATGGGGTACACGGCTGTCAGGAAGACACGACACAGCTCCTGCTTCTCTCCAACCTTGTTATCTGGGGGACAGGGATGTGACTGAGAGGGGTGCGCTCACCCCCTGGCTCCCATAGGGTGGGTTGTGCAGGAGCCCTGGGCAACCTGCCCCAGGACCCTTGTCAGGAACAGCGGATGTCTCCCAGGCTCTGAGACGTTTCCAACAACAGCTAGCCCTTGTCTGATACTTCTATGTACCAGGCACCATCCTGGGTGCTTCACGCACACCACTATATGTGATGTGCATCGTGTTTGTGTTCAAGTTAGTTCTTACTAACAGCTTTATTGAAACATAATTTATGGCCCTGGCTGGTTGGATCATTGGTATAGCGTCAACCTGGCGTATGGAAGTCCCGGGTCCAATTCCTGGTCAGGGCACACAGAAGTGACCATCTGCTTCTCCACACCTTCCCTTCTCCCTCCTCTTTCTTTCTTTCTCTTCCTCTCCCACAGCTTGAGCACATCGGCCCCAAACGCTGAGGATGGCTCCATGGAGCCTCTGCCTCAGGTGCTAAATATAGCTCGGTTGCGAGCATGGTCCTAGATGGGCAGAGCATCAGCCCCAGATGGGGCTTGCCAGGTGGATCCCGGTCAGGGCACATGTGGGAGTCTGTCTTTCTATCTCCCCTTTTCTCACTTGGAAAAGAAGAAGCAAAAAAAAAAAAAACCAACAACAACAACAAAAAAAACCCCACATGATTTATATAACATAAAATTAACCCTTTAATGCATACAATTCAGAGTTTTCTTGTATATTTAGAGCAGTGCAACCATCACTGCTATCTAATTTTAGAACACTTTTATCATCCCCAAAAGAAACCCAGTACCAAGTAGCTGTCACTCCTCATTCTCCCCTCCCGCCACCCTTGGTAAAGCCTAATCTACTTTCTGTTGCTATAAATTTGCCCATTTGGATGCTTCACATAAATGGAATCACACGCTATGTACGTGGCTTTTTGTGATTGGATTCTTTCACTTGGCATAATCTTTTCAAGGTTCCACCATGTGGTAACCTGTATCAGTACTTCTTTCCTTTTTCTTGCCTGTGCTCCATTATTATTCCCATTTTACAGATGTGGAAACTGAGGTACTGGCAGGTTAAAAAACTTGCTAAGGTTACATAGCTAATAAGCGTAGGGGCCAGGCTCCAGTCCCAGGCAGTCTGGCTCGAGTCCACACGCTAAGCCGCCCTTCTGTGCTGCCCTGGACACCACTCCGTGCCCTGGCGCAGTCTGGGAACAACTCCATTCCACTGTGGAGGAAGTTGAGGCCCAAGGCAGCTGAGGATGTGCCTACAATCACTCTTTCAATTAGCACAGCTCTAACCACTGTACTCTGAGTCCTTCACAGCTCAGGCATCGGACACACAGACACCCGCACAGACAGGTGGTTGCTATGAGGCATGCGTACCAGTCACCCAAAGGCGTACCCACCCCCACCCCACTCCTGCTCACACAGCCCTCCCCTTCTCCTCCAGGCACTGGCTCCCGGTCAGGTGGCCCAGGTACCTCTGTGGGAGAGGAGAGAGTAACTGATGGTCCAGGAGTACTGGGACCGCTGGTTGGGACAGGCGGTCAGGCAGATGGTGTCCTGAGACCGGGGTGGCATGCTCCCCTCTGTGCGGTCCAGCTGAAGAGCTGCTCAGGGGTGACGGCGTGGGATCGAGAGCAGAGAGGCCTTCAACGCAGTGCAGGGAGGCCCTGCCTCCCCGCCTGCTCCTTCCCAGCTACCCTCCCGGCCCGCGGAGCACTGGCTACGGAGCCGGCTCTGGGCCGGAAAACGGGGAGCAGGGTCCCTCTCCTCAGACCAAGACAGAAGGGCTCTGTCTTTGTGTCACTGGCACCCGCTAAACACTCTGCTCCTCTGAGCAGTCTCTGAGGCAGGTGCCGCCAGGGGCCCCATTTTACAGGTGAGAAAGCTAAGGCTCAGACTGGGCCAGCCCGACGCCACACGGCTAGAAAGCAGAAGCAGGGGGTTTTAAACTCTGTTCTGCCTGCCTGCTAGCTATGATCTAACCACTGCCCACCTCCCTGGCCCCGGTGCCAGCGCAGGCCCCGTACCGAGGGGGTCGCTGCTGACCACCTCAGGGCTGCCCTGCTCCAGGGACAGGCGATAACAGAGGGTGCAATTGCCCTCATTCAGGAGCACCAGCGACCCGGACTGCTCGCTGTTCACCACCACGTTCCCGAAGTCCAGCTCCTTCTCCTTTGCCTGAGGGCCAGATTCAGACGGGGGGTGGGGGGGGTGGGGGCTCCTCCACCTCGGCCCCGGCTTCCCACCCCTGGCCCTAGTCCCCGGGGAAGGGCAGGTCCAGAGGTGCGGGCCAGGGCTCAGAGGGCTCCCCTCTCTGAGGCAGGTTCCCTGGGGTCCCCTGGCCTATATGCCCTGGCCCCCAGCTCCCTACCCCAACCCACAAGGGTTCTCCCACTCACAGAGAGGGTGTTGGTGGTGCCCACGCCCACCAGCCGGATCATGTAGTGGGTGGTGGGGGAGGGCTTGGCGTTTGGGGGCAGGCCAGCTTCCCAGACCCACACCCCCACTCGGAACAGGTACTTGGTCTCCTCCAGAGGGCTGAAGGTCCATGTCAGCGTCTGCAGGCATAGAGATTCTCCCTGTGGGTGCCTCCAGCAAGCCCCCACCCAGGCTCCTGGCTGTCCAAGGTTCCCCTGCAGGACAGCAGGCTATGGCAAGCCTCTCTGGGTGTTTACCTTGTGCACCTCGTGTTTACCTTACACGGATCGTATATTGTGTTATTTCCCTTAGCCTCTCAACCCTTTATCCCCACCAGGTAAGTGGTATTATTTTAGTGCCTTATTTTCTGATGAGAAACTGGAGACTCAGAGAATTGGAGTAGTTTTCCCAGGGTCACATAGCTGGTAAGGGCACTTGGTGGGAGCTGGGGTGTGCACTCCCATGGCTGGCCCCGGGGTCTGCGTGGCCGCTCGCCTCGCCGATCACTACCCCTGCCGTGAGTTGGTGGTTTGGGGCCTGTCTGGCTTCCCAACTGGTCTATAAGGTCCTAGACCAGAATGGGGATCTGCTAGTTTGTGTCCCAGCCTGTATCCCTCCAGACAGCCACTGGGGACTCTAGGAGTCCCTCTCCATCATTTGGCCTCAAGCCCAGCTGCTCTAATCCACCTGCCAGTGACCTCACAATTTTGGGGACCATGGATGGAGGGTGGACTCACCCTTGGGCAGTGGCATCAGAAAGCCTGCTTCAAGTTCCAGCTCTGCACCTCCTAATCTATAATCTTAGTAAATGCAGTTTGCTTCTCTAAGTCTTGATTCATCGATATTAAATGAAGTGATGATACTAGCAACAACCACACCTGCTCATAGACTGGGGGAAGTGGCTACGGATCCGGTGGGAGGTGCACAGCGTAAGCCTGGCCCCTGAGAGGCCTGCGTAAGAGACGATGGTGGGGTGAGGATGGCAGGTGCCCCCCCCGGCCTTTGGCAGTGGGGCAGGGAACTCACGAGGCTCTCGTTGGGTTGGATAAGCCCCCTGGCAGGCTGGACGGCCAGCATCTTTCGGTACTGCTGGGAGACCCTCCACTCGAACTCCCGGGGCAGACGCGAGGGATTGCGGAAGGTGAAGCGGCTGGTGGAGGAGCAGCCTACCCGGGTGGGCTTGAAGAAGACGCTGCTGTGGGTGTCCAGCTGCAGCTGCAGCAGCTCCTCCCGGCTCTGCATGCTCACCTCCTGCAGCCAGAGCAGGGAGGGCAGTGCCCTGACCTCACCCTGCAGCCCTGGATCCCCTAATGGCCCAGGCAGCCACAGCTGGGCAGCTTTTACCCCTAGGCAAGGGCAGCAAAAGGCCCTCTGCCAGCCTGGATGTGGCAGCTTCTGTCAAAGGCAGAGTGGGTCAGGACTGACCTAGGACATAGTTCTTGAAAAGAACTCAGGGACTGAGAGAGGATGTAGAGACCATTTCATGGGCTGGATGTGTGTGGGTTTACCACCCCAGACCCTTTCCCTGGACTGGCTTTGGGTTTCTTCAAGCCCACCCAAGTAGGCTGGTATTTGGGTTTCCCAAACACCCCTCTACCACCTGTAGATATGAGTCTTATGTTGCCCCCATTCCATCCTGTGGGACTTATGAACCCCTTCTCTTGTCCAGACCCCATGAGGTGGATAGGCCAGGCCCTGAGGGGTGAGAGAGCTATTCTTAGACACAGGAGTGAGGTCCTCTTCCTGCTATGCCACTTCTTGGAGGAGTAATAGCCTCTTGGCTACTTTATTTATTTATTTTTTTATTCAGCGAGGGGAGGGAAGGCAGAGACAGACTCCCGCATGCACCCTGACTAGGATCTATCCAGAAAGCCCACTAGGGGGCGATGCTCTGTCCATCTGGGGCATTGCTCCATTGCTCAGCAACCATGCTCTTCTCAGTGCCTGAGAAAGAGGCTATGGAGCCATTCTCGGCACCTGGGGCCAACTTGCTCCAATTGAGCCATGACTGAAGGAGGAGAAGAGAAAGAGAGGCAAGAAGGGGAGGGGTAGAGAAGCACATGGGCATTTCTACTGTGTGCCCTGACCAGGAATCAAACCCGGGACATCCACAATCTGGGCTGAGACTCTACTGCTGAGCCAACTGGCCAGGACCCCCTTAGCTACTTTTAGTAAGCTTTGAAGGCCAACCCAAGAATGGGGTTTTGAAGAGGGATGCCCCCAACAATGGCTCACTCCTAGGGACCCAGCCCCCTACCCCAGCTTCCTACCTTAAGATACTGCGGACAAAAATTGAACTGTAAGTATAAAACGTGCTGCTTCCAGGAGCTGCCCTTGGGGTAGGTACAGATAAAGAAGATCTTGTGGGCTCCAGGGGCCACGCAGCCCGAGCTGGGCTTCAGAGAGATGTCCAGGCTGCTCTGGGGGGCCAGATTGAAGGTCAGCAACATGGAACCTTTGTTGGTCAGGAGCAGGCTGCGGTAGGAAGGTTCACTGGGAGACACTGCAGGAAACAGCTAGGGTGCAAGAAAAGAGGGACCCAAGCTCAGATGCACATGCCCCCCACCCCTGATACACACACTCAAGGAAGTCTATGTGGACTTGGATGGGGCTGTCTCCAAGGGGAGCCATGCCGCCTCTACACATCCAAGCCAAGCCTGGGAGTAGGTAACGGAGGGAGGCCAAGCTTGGCACCAAAAAATGCTTCTGTCCTCCAGAGACTTCCAGACAGGGAGATAGAGTGACCACAGGAACTGGCCCCAGAAAATTCAGGCCTCACAGACCCTTCCTCAAAGTTAAGGAAGAGTTCTTTCATTTTAAGGGGCCCTGAAACCGCTTTTGGAAAACCCACTTTCAGAGCTCCTGGTCCAGGAGCTCCAGGGTAAGCAGCACCTCCGGATGACCCCCTTGCAGAGGCCGAGGAGAGCCCCACTTTGAGAAAGTGAAAGCCCCAGCAGGCCCAGCTTCCAAACACTCCTTAGGCATCTAGGGTGTGGCCAGCACCGGGCTGAGAGCCGAGCAGGCTACAACACACAGGCCCGAAGTCGCTGAGCAGGGGACCCCCAGTTCAGCTGGACAACAAGTGCATTGCGAAGGCTGTGGGGGACTGACAGGGGCTGGAATGCTCCAGATGGCGGCAAAGGCCACGCACTGCTGGAAGGGGCTGGCCAGGGGAAACCCTTGCAGTCAGGAAGGGCTTCCGGAAGGGGTGCCCTTGTGCAGAAACACAGCTGGCAGGAGGAGCAGAGTCTCCCCAAGCACCTTCTCCGAAAGTGATGCCTTTCCATCAGTTTAAGGGGAGTGAGAACGAACGAAAAGTCTGACAACTGCATCAGAGAGGAAACCAGAATTAGAACTTGGCTGTCTGGCTCCAAGGTTTGTTTCAAGCCCTATGTCGTCCTGCTGCTCAGACAGGGAAGGCCTGGGAATTATGACTCCCCGAGGAAGGGGCTAAGCCAAGAGACTGGTTCTGCAACCCACGGAGGTCTGGGTGATCCCCGAGAGCAGGGGCTCATGATATGGCAGCCCCACCCCTGACAGGTGTTCAGGAAATGGGTCCCAGACAATGAAGGAGCTGGAGAGTCTTACACCTGAGCGTGAGAGGAGAGGGGAGTATCTCAGAGGGAGCAGGCAGGAGCCAGCTGTCCAGGCCCTAGACTCTCCCCTGCTCCAGGGCCTCCACTGGCCCAGAGCCCCAGGGGCTGGAGGGGGGAGCTTGGGACAGCCAGGGAGGGTGCTGGGATGCATTTCTCAGACCCTTAGAGAAGGGAGAAGGATTTGCAGGCCACAGCAGAAGCCCCCCGTCCCACCTCCCACTGCTGCTGGACCACGCTCACCTTGGGGGCGTCCAGGGAGTACTGGGGGGTGCAGTGCTCCAAGGCAGCGCGGTAGCTGTGGCCTCGTGCCTGGAGAGTCAGGCACCAGGAGGGGCACACCGTGCAGTCCTCCTCGATATTATGAAAGCTCTGCAGGACCTGCAGGGGGCCAGGTCCACGGACAAGCTCAGAGTGCTGTGCCTGACCCTGCACAGCGCCCTCGTGTGCCTCCCTGCACGGCAGGAGTGCTACATGGGGCACAGAAGGGAGGCGTTCCCTGCGAACAGTGCAGAGAACAAGTCCTAACAGCCCCTCCTGCTGTGTGCCCTGCTGCCCTCACTGAGCACGCAGCCAGTGCTCTTTCATCCTCACAACGGCCGTGGGACGTCCTGTAAGAATGTACCTAGAGAGACGCGGGCCAACAGAAACACTGAGACCCACAAATGTGGACCACAAACATAACTTTAAAGGTTCCAGTAGCCACATCGATAAATTCAAACACATAAAATTAATTTCAATTATTTGTTTTATTTAACCTAATAAAACTAAAATCTCATTTCAAACAAATATCCAATATATAAGTGATTTGTGAGATATTTTACATTCTTTTCACACTAAGTCTTCAAACTCCAGTGTCTCCTACCCTTTCGGCACATCTCCGCTCAGAACAGCCACATTCCAAGTGCTTGCTGGCCACCGGTAGCTGCTGGCTGCCATATGGGACAGTGCAGGGCTAGGCATAGAGCCTAAAAATCTGACGGCTCAGCCTCGGCCCAGGCAGGTGTCCACAGCCCTGTCCCTACACACCTCCACGTTTCACTGCCAGGATATCTGAATGGAGGCAATGAAAGACTCAGCTTTGAAGAGCCTTCTCCAAAGTTTGGATATGACCCCAGGTTAGTAGCTGAAAAGACCGGGACTCAGAAACATTAAGGGACTTGTTCAAGGTCACACGGCTGGTAAGGGAGTCTGATCTTTTTTTTTTTTTTTTTTTTGTATTTTTCTGAAGCTGGAACTGGGGAGAGACAGTCAGACAGACTCCCGCATGCGCCCGACCGGGATCCACCCGGCACGCCCACCAAGGGCAATGCTCTGCCCACCAGGGGGCGATGCTCTGCCCCTCCGGGGCATCGCTCTCGCTCTGCCGAGACCAGAGCCACTCTAGCGCCTGGGGCAGAGGCCAAGGAGCCATCCCCAGTGCCCAGGCCATCTTTGCTCCAATGAAGCCTTGGCTGCGGGAGGGAAGAGAGAGACAGAGAGGAAGAGGAGGGTGGAGAAGCAAATGGGCGCTTCTCCTGTGTGCCCTGTCCGGGAATCGAACCCAGGTCCCCCGCACACCAGGCCGACGCTCTACCGCTGAGCCAACCGGCCAGGGCCAAGGGAGTCTGATCTTGACTGTACTGCTCAACTCCTCGCTCAGCTATGGGCCCCTGGCCGCTGGGAGAGAACAGCGGTGGGCGGAGCTAAGAGAGGCAGGAGGGACCGGGCAGGACCAATGGGAGATGAGGAGGGAGTGCTGCGTGTCTGAGACTGAGGCCAGGCTGGGTCAACCTGTGCCCGGAGTTTCCTGGGCAAGGGCTGTGCTGGGAGCCCCTTGTCACACACATCTAATTATCTGGCGTCCCGACTGTCCCCGGGCCCTGGTTCCTGCCCACAGCTCCTTTAGGGACTGTGTCCTCCTTCAAGGACTAGAAGAGAAGCCAGGCGCCCAGGGAGCTACTCCTTGTCCACCAGAATTTCCCAAGGGCCTGACCCCAGCTGAGCTCCCCTTTGTGGGAGGTAGGAGGCCACACATGAATGAGACACAATCAGATAGGCCAAGAAGCCCCGCAGCCAAAGCAGGCCCCGAGCCTGGGAGAAGCCACCAGCTACGCCACTGCCCAGCCAAGAAGACAAGGAGAAGGGCCTGGCGTGGAGGAGACAGATCCTGCAGCACGTCCCTGTCACCCCCCTGACCCCCCTGCCATTCAGGCGTCGGGACAGAGAACCAACCTTCCCCACACTGTCTGTCTGCACACACCTTATAGACAGCGAAGGCTTCGAGCTCCACCACGTAGAGGCAGTTTGGGCACGATGGCTGGAAGTGTAGGTGCATGGCTGTGGACTTGAGCGGGGGCACATCACAGGTTTCTGGGGTCACCCAGAAGGGGCAGTCAGGCCTGCGTGTCCAGACCACAGTGATCTTGCCCTTGGTGTGGTTCACCAGGCGCAGTGGGACAGGGTTGGGGTCCTCAGGTCCAGGGCAGGCACCAAAATCCACCTCGACCGGCTCCATGCTGACGGGCGGGGGAAAGATGGCCAAGTCTCTGGTGCCATCGAAGAAGTACTCAGTCATGGGGGGGATGGGGGGACACTGCAGGGCTGGCACGTCCTTCGGGTCCTGGTGGGGAGAGACGGGAAAGGCCCACTGCCTCCTCCTGCATGCCTCTCGCCGGTATGTTTCTTTCTGGGGAAAACTGCAGGAGCTCCACACAGGTTGCCCCACAGCACTCTGGGGGCGCAGGACTGCCCCCCCCGAGAACTGCTAGAGAAGGGGGCATGAACCTGGGAGGGCTTGCCCCCAGACCCAGTGGGGCCCACGAACCTCTGTGGGGATCATGAGGGCCCCATTCTCATCCTGCTCCAGCTTCCTCTCGCTCAGCATGAGGCCCAGGATGTCTGGCGGGTAGAGCGTCAGGCCCCGCACCAGGTGCGTATGGTACCAAGTGAGGTGCTGAGGCCTCAGGATGGCCGGCTTCATGCTGTCTGAGTGGCAGGTCCCGATCAGATCCAGGAACACTGGGTCCTATGACATTTGTCCACGTGAGGCTACATTTCAGTCCCCACCCACCACCTTGGCCAGCACCAGTATGAATGAGCTCGTGCAGGGCAGGGTTTCATGCGCAGTTCAAGGCTCTGGGTCTTGCCTGTGCTGTGTGGGGTGAGCTTGATCTCCCTTCTCCTTCACAACAGCAGTAGAAAAGTCCCTGGCCTGGAGCAGTCAGGACAAAGTGGGCACACCCGCCCGCCCGGCTCAGAGTGAACTGCCTGTGCCCCTGGCCATGCTCTGGCTCCAGAACCAGGCTGGCCCTGGAGGAAGTAGGCCAGGCAGACAGCCCCAGGAGTTCCAGAACACAGAGGTGAGCGCTAAGCACTGTCCTTATCCTTGGGCCTCAGACTGGCCCTCCAGCTCCCAGGGAAGCTCCTGTTCGCCCCCTCCCCCCTCACCTGGTGGTGGATGAGACAGGCCACCCGCCGGAAGTAGATGATGGGGTGTGTGGGCCGGAAGGCACAGAGCAGGGTCATGCGGGCCTTGCCCACCAGGGTCCCGAAGGCAGGTGTGAGGCTGAAGACGCTCTCCTGGCAGTCAATGGCAAACTGGAAGTGGGCCAGGCAGTCTGATTTGTTCTCAATCCACAGGGGCTGCTCTGAGCGCTCTCCAAGGTTGACCCAGCTGAAATTGATGCAGTAGTGTTGCAGGGACACTTCAGGACCTGGGCATAGGAGATGGGGGTCCCTGTGAGTTAGCCCTGCACCAGGGTGGGGCTGGAGTATCAGCCTCCCAAGGGTCCCACTGGTGAGAGGGGGTGCTGCCTGCAGACAGAAGGCCAAGGTGGAAAGTCTGGGAGCCCCAGCAGCCTGAGCAGACCTCCCGGTCTCCAGGAATTAGGGCAGGCACATGATCTCTGGGTGTCCTCAACTGATTCCTCACTGAGCCCACCAGGGGGCAGCAGACACCGAGACTGAAGGGCAAGGAGGCACCCGGTTCTTAGCAGGCAAGGAGTATTTCCCAATCCTAAGCATGGGCTGCTCCTGTCCCCAAAGAAGTGCAGCGTCCTGGGGTTCCAAGTACCTCTACAGAAACCAACGACTTTGAGCAGGGTTTGGGAGGCACAGCCAGAGGGCACGACACTCAAGTAGTCCATAGTTCTGACATCCAAGGTCTCGGGGTGGAAAAACACCGACACATATCTCTTCTTTCCTGGGGGCACGACGCCAGAGGCCGTGGGGCACAAGAAGGCCTGGTCTTTGGTCAGCATGTCTGGGGCCACTTCAATCCTGAAGGGGGCACTCACCTGCGGGGCCAGGTGAGGCCAGGAATGGTCAGGCCTCAGGCTGGGGCAGTCTGTCATGACCAAGGTTCCTAGCCAAGGGGTTGCGGGCAGCTGGCACCCAGCCTTTGCCTCATTGTCAGCTTCGGGCATGGGTGATGCTACCTTCACCAGGACTAAGGACGAGGTCGAGCCCTGTGCCCTGTACTGGGACTGACAGAGAGGTACCTTCCCCCATCTCTTGAAGGTACCAAAAGGTTAGCTGTGGTTCTGGGGTTGGGACAGTCCTGGGCTGCTCTGTGGATTGATCTGGAGGATCAGGGGCACAGACAGGGGTTATGTGGGGCTTGGAGCCAAAGGTACGGAGAGAAAGGGGACATTCTTTACAGGGGACGGGTTTCAGGAGCACACAGCCCCTCGGTCCCGAGTCCTGCCCCTGGCCCCCGCGTGCACAGGATGCGTACCACAGATGGATTATACAGCCTGATTTGCCTCTTGGCCATGCAGCCCACAGCCACAGAGCCAAAGTGCAGCACTTTCTGGAAGCCCTCCACATCCTGGTCCTCCGGTCGCTTCTGCTTTATGTTCACCAGCAGCTGGGCACATTTGGCTGGACCAAAGATTGGGGGAAGGGTCTTAGAGGAAAACCCGCCAGGGTCTCTGTGGCCCCAGCTGAATAGCCCCTTGAAGAAGGTAGGAGTCCCCAGGGAAACACTGGCCTATGACACCAAAAGGCAAAGGAAAGGCAAAGCGTGCAGGGCTGGGGGGAGGGCAGGGAGCTGGTGGGGGTCCCGTGGGGGCCAGGCCAGGGCAGAGGTGGGGTAGAAGGGCACGTGGAGGCTTTAGGACCAAGGGAGGTAGAGCAGGTGGGCTCCGGGCACAGGTAAGAGGCTGAGCGTCACCTGCAGCCTGCAGCTGGATGCTGCTCCTCTGTTTGCCAGCCTCCCCATACCAGCACGTGGCCTGGACTTTCTGGGTGACAGCCACGAGAGGCTGAAAGGTCACCTTGATCCGGCAAGCCTGGCCTGGCCCCAGCAGCCCCCTGGTGGGCAGCATCTGGAACGGGCTTGGGAACTCCCAGTTGAAGAAGGTAAGCAGGTCCCTGGAGGGTGAAGCTAGTCAGAGCCTCTGGGCTCATTCTGGTCACTGCCCTTGCTTTAGGAAGGTAGAGACACTGGGCTCCACTCGTTACTCGCCCACCCCTTTCCACACCAGAAATGCCGGTCTCTCTTCCCCCAGGTACTTGCTCTCCCCACCTCTGAGCTGCAGTCGCTCCCCTCACCCTACATTGTCCAGGCAGAACCAGGCCTCAGCCATGTCCCCCACGGCACACATAGGCAACTGCAGGGATGCTGGGCAGGTCAGATTGTGGCAAGGCAGGGTGGCCCTCAGGTCCACACAGAACATCCCCTCTTCCTTCTCAAACCACAGCTGGTCCGTGTACTCCTTCTGCAGTGTGGGGGTTGGGGGCAGAGGCAGCCCCTAATCAGTACCAGTACCTGGTTGGTACTCAGGGACCATATGGTCCACCCCAGCGGTTGGCCATCCCCCCAACACAACCACTGAGAGGTGGCCCCCCCATCTCAGTCTCTGGGGAGATGGTTGGTTATCTGGGCTCTACCACTGTCTTGGTCTCAGAGATATGGGGCCTCTTTTGTGGGAAACAATGCATTTTGGGGGAACATTTTGAGAGCAGGAAGAGACCAAAGAGCCTGGATGACTAATATAGTAGCACAGCCAACATCCAACTGAAAACACCTCTGTCTAAAGAGTTTAAGGTCTGAGCCTCTCCAGGGCTTCCCAAGCCGGAGTTTTGCTACAGTTGGTGGGATGTTTGCATGGTGGTGGGGGGCTCCTTGGGGCTCTGCCAGTTCAGCATCACTGTGCATGTGTCCCTCACTGCCCTCTGCTTGCCATGGTGGACCTTACCTCCTCCAGAGGCCGGAAGATGATGGGGAGGATGAAGCTTATGCCCGGGCTCAGGAGGATGGGCTGAGGGGTGACTGTGAAGAAGAACCTGGTCTTGGGGGGCCTGCAGGAGAGAACCAGCAGACACATGCTTCAGGGTCGGGGCTCGGAAAACCAGAAGGGGCAGAGAGATCGGAAAGGGCCCTGGAAAACTGAGTGGGCTGGAGTCCTTGAGACCACAAAGGGGAAAACACGGGGCTACGTCACAGGAGGACCTGTCTCCCTCGTCTTACTATCCCTGTTACAGACCTTCCCTCCAGGATGTCAGAGCACCAACCCAACAGACGCAGGAGCAAGGGAGCAGCCCCTGAAGCTCTGGTGCCCGCGGTGGTCATGGGGATGGGTGCGAGAAAGAATGTCTTGATTCAACCAAGTTCCTGGGGGAAACTAAGGTGGGAACAGAGGTACCAGAGACGCCTTTTCAAGCAGAGACCTTGACAGAGCTACAGCATTACAGGGTGGGTCCAAACTTATAGATACCCCAACCTTTAAGATCATTAATAAGAAGATGGTATTGTCAACAACTCTACACCAACAAATGTTAAAGTTCACATAAATGTGTTTACATTCCTAGGCAAGCATAACTTACCAAAATTGACTCAAGAATTATATAATAAATTTTACAGCCATCCTCACTAAAATCATCCAAGAAATGGGAACATAGTCAAAAGTCTTCCCATAAAGAAAATGCTGGGCTGGGTGGCTTCCTTCACAGCAAGTCCTACTGAGCATCTGACAAAAAATAATTCCAGCCATATCTTCTCCATAATAGAAAACAAGAAAACACTCCCCAACATATTCTATGAATCCATTGTAACCTGACCAAGGCAGGAGAAGAATGGAAAACTACAGGCCAGAATCACCCATAAACAAAATATTAGCCAAAAGACCTTAGCAACGTAGAGAAAGAATACTCAATCATGACCAAGTTGGGCTTATTCCAGGGTTACACAATTACTTTAACATAGAGAATCTATGTAACCCATCATATTAAAAAATTAAAAGAAAAATGTCAAATGGTCATCTAAATTTAAAATGTTAGCCCTGGCCTGTTGGCTCAGCGGTAGAGCGTCGGCCTAGCGTGCGGAGGACCCGGGTTCGATTCCCGGCCAGGGCACATAGGAGAAGCGCCCATCTGCTTCTCCACCCCTCCCCCTCTCCTTCCTCTCTGTCTCTCTCTTCCCCTCCCGCAGCCAAGGCTCCATTGGAGCAAAGATGGCCCGGGCGCTGGGGATGGCTCTGTGGCCTCTGCCTCAGGCGCTAGAGTGGCTCTGGTCGCAACATGGCGACGCCCAGGATGGGCAGAGCATCGCCCCCTGGTGGGCAGAGCGTCGCCCCATGGTGGGCGTGCTGGGTGGATCCCGGTCGGGCGCATGCGGGAGTCTGTCTGACTGTCTCTCCCTGTTTCCAGCTTCAGAAAAATGAAAAATAAAAAAATAAAAATAAAATAAAATAAAATGTTAAATAAACTTTAACATATGATTATGAGAAAAATCCTCAGCAACCCAGGAAGAGAAGGAAATTTCCTTAACCTGGTAAAGTCTAAAGGGGAAAAAAACTGCAGGAAACATCTCAATGAATGGTGAAAAATGGAACTTTTTACTGTGTGATCGTGAACATGGATGTCTTCAGTGACCACTTCTGTTCAGCACTTCCCTATCCAACAGTGCAGGGAAGGAAGACAAAGAAAGAATATGTGTAAGGATTGGGGAAAAAATGTCGTTTCCATGTAAAATGAATGTGTACATAGAAAAACAAAAGAATCAACAAATAAATTATTAGAACGAGTGAGAGGATTTACCACGGTTGCTGGACATAATAAGGTTATGCACATAACATCCACATTTTTAAAAAATGACTTTCTAAAACAAACAAGAATAAGCAGAAAATGGTATATATATTATCAAAAATACAAAATATGTAGGAATGAAACTAACTAAAAATTTGTAAGGTGTCTATGGAAAAAATTATACACTTTTTCAAAGGACACGAAAGAAGACTTAAACAGAATCATCATGTTTATAAATTGAAAGACTCATTTTGTAATATCAATTCTCCCCAAATTGATCTGTAGGTTCAATTAAATCCCAATCTAAATGTCAAAAAGTGGTTTTTTTTATGTGTAGATGTTATAAGCTGATTTGAAAACTTATGTGAAAGTTCAAAGGGCCAAGAATAGTCAAGACAATCTTGAATAAAAGTGAAGTTGGAGGCCCTGGCTGGGTAGTCAGTGGTTAGAGCATTGTCCCGACACACCAAGGTTGCAGGTTTGATCCCTGATCAGGGCACATAAGTAATCAGCCAATAAATGCATAAATAAGTGGAACAACAAATCAACATCTCTCTCTCTCTCTCTGCCCCCTTCCTCTCTCTCTAAAATCAACCAATAAATAAAAATGTTTTAAAAGAATGGAATTGGAGAACTAATACTGCCAGATATGAAGATTTATTATAAGTTCTAATAATTAATTCAGGATGATATTGGCCCAGGACAAGTGATCAAAGGAGCAAAATAGTTCAGAAATGAATCCATTACTATATGAACACTTGACATATACCAGTGGCGGGAGAGATCATGAGGGAAAGCATGAACTTTTCAGTAAATGGGTATTGGGGTGACTGGACATTTGGTTGAGAAGAAAGGAAATGTCATAGGATCCTGACTTCAAACCATTCAAAAAAATCAATTCCATATAGATGAAAGACAAATACAAAATGAAAAACCATAAAGTCTTTAGAGGATAACTATAGGAGAATATCTCCATCACCTTTGTGTGGTAAAGAAGGATTTCCTTTTTCTTTCTTTCTTTCTTTCTTTCTTTCTTTCTTTCTTTTTTCAGGTAAAAGGAGAGGAGATAGTAAGGCAGACTCCCACATGCATCCAAACTGGGATTCACACAGCAACCCCTTCTGGGACCAATGCTCCAGTCCCGAGCTATTTTTAGTGCCTGAGGCTGATGCACTCCAATGGAGCCATCTTCAGCATCTGAGGCCACACTCTAATCAATTGAGCCACTGGCTGTGGGAGGGAAAGAGGGAGAGAAGAGGGAGAGAAGAGGGAGTGGTGGGGGAAAAGCAGATGGTTGCTTCTCCTGTATGCTCTGACTGGGAATTGAACCTGGGTCGTCCATAGGCTGGGCCCATGCTCTATCCACTGAGCCACTGGCCAAGGCCAAGAAGAATTTCTTAAACAAGATACAAAAATAGCATCAAAAGCATCACCATAAAAGAAAATGATTGATACATTTGATTTCTTTGAAATTAAGAACTTCTAGCCTTCAAAAGACATGATAAAGAGAGGAAAAGGCAAGTCACCAGGAGGGAGAAGATATTCACAACACATAACTGACAAAGGATTTTTATCCATAATAAAAACTTCTAAAAAATACCTTCTATTAAAAAAAAAGACAATCTAATAGAAAGATGGGCACAGACTTAAACAGGAATTTCATAATTGAAATTTGGTCATATGGTCAATAATATAGGAAAATACACTCAACTGTATTAGTGATCAGGGAAATACAAATGTAAAACCACAAGAAATTACCATTATTAGCCAAAACTTTTTTTTTTCTGACAATAGCAATTGGTAAAAATGTGGAGGAATGGGAACTCTCCTATGTGACTGGTAGGAATACAAATGATGCAAGTACTTTGAAAAATAGTTTGGCTTTATCTACAAAAAGCGAATGTTACATATTCTAAGTCATAGCAATTCTATCCTTATGTATCTACCCTAGAAAATCTCTGCTTGTGTAACCAGAGATGTGTACATGAAAGATGGTAACAATCTCAAACTGGAAACAACCTGAATGTCCTTCAACAGAAGAATGGATGAAGACATTGTAATACTATACAAGCATACATTGGAGTACTATCCTGGAATGAAAGAAGATGAATTATAGCTGCACATGGATGAGTCTTAGAAACATAACTGAGTAAAATAAAAATGTTAAGAAGTATACCAGGTTATTCCATTTATATAAAGTTTATAAAAAAGGTAAAATTAAACTGTATCACAATTTAAGGATGCAAACATAGGTGGTAAATCCATTTAAAAAAAGCAAGAAAATCATCATTGTGACAATCAGGATAATGGTTATCTTTGTGGATAAGGAAGGTGTTCTAATAGGGAAGGGACATGTAATGGAGGTGAGGTTCCATTATTTAATCTGGTCACACGGGTTCCACTTTTTTTTTTTTTTTTGTATTTTTCTGAAGCTGGAAACGGGGAGAGACAGTCAGACTCCCGCATGCGCCCGACCGGGATCCACCCGGCACGCCCACCAGGGGCGAAGCTCTGCCCACCAGGGGGTGATGCTCTGCCCCTCCGGGGCGTCGCTCTGCCCAGCGACCAGAGCCACTCTAGCGCCTGGGGCAGAGGCCAAGGAGCCATCCCCAGTGCCCAGGCCATCTTTGCTCCAATGGAGCCTTGGCTGCGGGAGGGGAAGAGAAAGACAGAGAGGAAGGAGGGGGCGGGGGTAGAGAAGCAAATGGGCGCTTCTCCTATGTGCCCTGGCCGGGAATCGAACCCGGGTCCCCCGCATGCCAGGCCGACGCTCTACCGCTGAGCCAACCGGCCAGGGCCGGGTTCCACTTTTGATAGTTTTTCAAACTGCACATGTTTTATATAGTCTTCTGAATTTACATAACATTTAAAAAATTGTGTTTTTTTGAAAGAGTGTCTGCTCTGGGGCTTGGGGCTCAGGGGCTGGGTCTCATACCTGTACTTTATCTTCTGCGTTTTCATGGATAGGTTTTTCAGAACCAGGTTCTTGGAGATCTCCTTCCCTAGGTCCCAGCCTTTCCACAGCAGCTCCTCAGCCACCTCAATGCCCCAGATGACCCTCTTCTTCACTTTGTCCTGCTTCTTTGAGAAGCACATCTGAGTGTCCATGGCGCTGGTTGGCTTTTCAGTTGGCAGAGAGACAGATGGACAAATTATTGGGGTAGGATTCAAAGACGCAGAGTATAGGCACCTCCAGCCCCGGGGGGTGGACTGAAGAGAGAGAGTGAGGGGCAGGCAGGCCCTGGAATCAGATATTACCTCTTCCAAGGTCACTGGAATGGTTTCCAACTAGATTCCCGGCGCCCCTGACCCTAAGGCCTCCCCTAGGGCAGCCCATCTGGCCACTCCACCCAGCAAACTGAGCAGTCTTAGCTGGCCCATTCTGTGCCTCCGGGCACCTTAGATCCCACGCCTCTCGGATGCTGCCTCCTCCTCGTCCTCCCCGTCCTGCCCCTTCACCACAGAGCCTCTCCTCGCGGGAGCCGTCTATCCCAGGCACTTTTCCAGGCCCCAGGGATATTCCAGCATTCAATCTCCTCCCTCAACTGGCTGGTGCGGCCGAGGAAGGAGCCGCTTTGCCTGTGACCAACCCCCACCCCGTGCGCTGACTTTGGGGCCCTCCAAGCACTACTTCTGGTGATGCCAGAGGTGCCGTGTGCCAGCGCTTCCCTTCTAGAACGGGAACCCCTCTGTGGGAGGGTCCCTAAGCCCTATCTATTTGAGGGGGGAGGGGAATGGGAAACCCCTGGGACGCAAGGTGGGAGGAGGATGAACCAGGCGCCTCTTCCTGCCACAGTCATTGCTCTGAAGGCTCAACTCATTGCCACTTTATTTTATCTTTGAACAAGGATTGCTTTTATATTGTTACATAGCATAAGGATATACTCCCCAGTTCAACAAATATTTGTTGACTACCTATTATGAGCCAGACACTGAGCTAGGTGCCAGAAATACAACATTGAAAAAGACTGACAAATCCTTCCTCTCTTGGAGGCTACACTCTCAGTTTCAATATTTACAGAGAGTGTCAGATGGCTAATACAGTATTTTCTTTCCCAATCTGCCCACAGAGAAAACGTGGCCAGGTGAGCGAGGGTAATTTATTTTAAGTATCATCTGGTGCATGTGTCAAGTCCAACCAGGAAAACAGAAGCCGCTCTGGGCATTTAAAACAAGGAATTTAACGGACAATCAGGGGGTAGTGAAGTTAGCGACCTCAGGAAGCTGCAGCCACACCTAGGTTAAAGGAGGTGGCGGGGTTCTCAGAGTCCAGAGGTGGGGACTGGCATCACAGGGAGACGCCACTGCTATTGGAGACACTGTCAAAAGCAGAGAGGAGCCTGACCAGGCGGTGGTGCAGTGGATAGAGCGGTGGACTGGAATGCAGAGGACCCAGGTTCGAGACCCCGAGGTCACCAGCACAGGCTCATCTGGTTTGAGCAAAAGCCTACCAGCTTGAACCCAAGGTCGCTGGGTCCAACAAGGGGTTACTCGGCCTGCTGAAGGCCCATGGTCAAGGCACATATGAGAAAGCAATCAATGAACAACTAAGGTGTTGCAATGCACAACGAAAAACTAATGATTGATGCTTCTCATCTCTCTCCGTTCCTGTCTGTCTGTCCCTGTCTATCCCTCTCTCTGACTCACTCTCTGTCTCTGTAAAAAAAATACATAAATAAATAAATAAAAATTTAAAAAAATTATAAAAAGCAGAGAGGAAGGGAAATGCTCTGGCTTCTCTCCCTCTTCCATCTTCCAATCTCCAGCCAGGGGAGTGAATCTTTGGGCAAACAGGCCCAGAGTGGCACAGATAGAGGGCTGAGATGACCCCTGGTCAGCAGGAATGCAAGTACAACCACCATCACACTTAAGGAGACATGAAAATCCACAAAGACAGACACACGCTGCACCAAGTACAAAGCCACAGCCCAGAGTCACACCCTCAGAGCACCGCCCCCGCCCCATCACTGTTCCTGTGCTGTCACACAGAGAGAACATAGAGAGAACCTAAGAGCTGCAAGAAACTAATCAACATTCACATGCTGGTCAAACACAAAGTCATAGGGGTCATGACAAGAAGAGTTTTCTGAAGGAAAAGAGAACGCCTGGCTACTCTATCAGCCTCCAGCTCACATTCCCCTAGAGTCCTTCCCTCGCGGTCACTCACTGCCACCACCACTCCAGCCAGATTGGTGCTCCATCTGTGCAGGATCGAGTGCTGGGCTTGGGACAGGAGAACCGCGTCCTTTCAGATTCCTCCCCTCCGCGCCCCTGCCACCTGGCCCCTCGCCCTAGCCCTGCTGTGCCCCGTCCCACTGCCCTGGACGTGTGCTCACACGGGCACCGGGCACTGGCGCTGCCGCTGCTGCAGGCCTTCATGGCCGCACTGCTGCCAGTGACGGTGGCACTCAAGTATGATCCACAGTGTGGTCCCTGCTGCCCCCTGTCCTTGACATGGGGTTTGGGGCTGCCTGGAACACAAGTCTAAGGGGAGCACTCTGGCTAAGCCAGGAGTTCCTGCCAGTTTGGAGCTGGGAAGAGACCAGATAAAAGACAGGAGGGACGTGAAAAAGAGGCCAATGGAGTAGATTTGCAACAGCCATCGTTATCATGGAGGAGTGCCTGCTTCCCAGCGCTGGCAACAGGTGTGAGGTGAGGTGGCACCATGAGGAAGGAGCCTGAATCTGACCCAGGGCTTCGCTGCAAGCCTAGAGAGCCCCCCATTCAGGAAAGGCCCTTGGAAGAGAGACCCTGCCCTCCATGACCACACTTGGCATTTCCTAGAAAGCCCCGACTGAGAGTTACTAAAGCATCTGCGTTACCTTTATCTAGGTTTTGCTCTGTTTCCTTCCTCTGAATGTGTGGCTTCCTGTGAGAAGAATAAGGAGTAAAGAGGCAAAGGAGACTGGAGGGTTCTTAGTGTTCTGGGTTTCCTCTGTCAGTATGAAACCGGTAGCCCTGGTTTAAAGCAAGCATTCGCTGAAGTAGTGACTCCTTCCGAGGATAAATGAATCTTTATTTATTTATTTATTTATTTATTTATTTATTAGTGAGAGGAGGAGAGGCAGAGAGACAGACTCCTGCATGTGCCCTGACCAGGATCTACTCAACAAGCCCACCAGGGGGCAATGCTCTGCCCAAATGGGGTGGTTGCTTCATTACAACGGGAGCCACATTTTTTAGTGACTGAGGCTGAGGCCATGGAGCCACCCTCAGTTCCTCATATCAACTCACTGCCAATCGAGCCATGGCTGCAGGAGGAGAAGAGAGACAGAAAAGGGGAGGGATGGAGAAGCTGATGGTCGCTTCTCCTGTGTGCCCTGACTGGGAATCGAACCCGATCTATCTATGCACCAGGCTTACGCTCTACCTGAATCAGCCTTTAAAGCAGAGAAATCTATGGATGAACTGCAGCTGGAAATTATTTGGAAATGATATGCAAATGTTATAGGCAAATTATATGCAAAATATATAATATATAATGTGCATGGGCATGTAATCTTTTAATGGGACCCTGAGAAGAGGGTCCCATTACTTTTCTGCTACTAGATGCCTTTGTCGTTCTAGTCTGACTCATTAATGCCTGTGGCTTCAGGAGGTTCTACAGACAGCCCCAGCCTCAATGCTCTGAAAAAGTCTTCAGTCAACACATGAAACATCCCCGTGAATTGCGTAGAAGAGATGAGAGAGGATGGGGTAGAAAGCTGGTCCAGGCCAGGGGTTAGGGCTTAAGAGAGTGAGCACTGGTCCTGGAGCAGGGACAGCTAAGTTCCAGCATCCGCTTAGATTCATTTGAGATGTGCAAGTTTCTCCAAATCCCAAGCCCCAGTCTCCTCGCCTGTAAATGAGGGTTATGCTGACTATTTCACAAAATTGATGTGAAGTAGGGGGTTAAAAAAGCCCTAGATAAACCTATGTGAGTGTGACTATAATTAACAACACTAGCCAGCATTACTCTTCTGAAAAGGCATTTGCAATCATTGTGGACACACTAGGCAAAGAGGTGGTGTTTTAAAACCCAATTTTCTAATCTCGAGAATTTAAAAATACATATTATCAGTTTCCCTAATTTTCTAATTTCAAACCTAAGAATCCCTACGATAACCAGTGGAAAAAGTGGCAGGTCGTCGTGTAGAGATGAAGGAGGAAGAAATAGGTAAATTTAAGGGAAAAAATTACTTAGTTGTTCCTCCTTTCTCTTTGGGATGCCCACTCTGATTGATCTCGCGCAAGTCTCAGTCCCACGGGACTCTCAGAAGGACAGGAAGGGGACCCCTGGTCACTTCCCGGAGGGGGTGGTCTCCTGGGCAGATACCTTCCCTGGCCACTCGCGCCGCTCCCTGCGTCCCTGGGATCAACGTTCAAAACTCACACCACCGCCATGTTGTCGTCTCCATAGGTACAGGACGCGGCGTCTCTTGGTATCCCAGGGCAACGACGGCAGCCCGAAAGAGTCACTGTTCATAGAAGGCGAAAGCACTGCCCAATTTGAATTCCTACATTCATTTTTAATTTTCTGATTTTCTCTGTTCATAGCAACTGGGCTTCCACCAGTTGTAACAGGGTGTGTATGGTTCCTTAGCTGTTGCGAGGGCTCCGCAATCATGACTTTATTTGACAACTAAATTCATAGGAGGCTATTCCGTGGACTCATCGTTACCTGAGGGAGTCATTCCTGTTCTTTCCCAACACGTGTTGGTGAAATACGGTCAGAAGTTCAAGGGTTGGTGAAATACGGTCAGCATTTCAAGCGGAACTTCATTCTGCGATTGCAATTGTTAATGTAAAAGCAGTCCGTGATATTTCTTATTCGCACATTGCTTTGCAGACGGGTTCTTTTTGCTGTTTGGAGAGAATGTGTCCTTATTTCCTGGCCAGCGCAAAGCTAGCTCTTGAAGAGATCTGAAGGTTAATGTATGAAGAATTCATTGTTATACGTACTATGGATTTTTGGAAGCCCTTTGTTTATTAGTCTGGAGGTGTGTTGTGGGGGAGGATCTCATTTGGTGAACACTGCTTTGGTGGGTAAAGCCAAAAGTCTCAAAGTTCATTCATGAACAATTAAAGATGTTTCACTACCCAGGACAGTGATGGGGGCAGATGTTAAGGGGAGAAACCTTAGTGAGTTTAGGAGTAAAACCAGAAAATAAATCCTCATTTTGGGAAAGTTGGGTTTACCTGTGAAAGGTAAAAGGCAGAATCTGATGACAAAGTGGTGGGGAGATCACATGGCCAAAGGTTGGCTGAACTGGAGGGAAGGCAGAGGCGGGGCCAGGGGGTGTCCAGTAAGTTATGCCAACACAATTCGAGTTGGAGTTTTCTTGGGATCAAAAGTGTGGAACTCAGTGAGTATTTCACTGGTTTTCTTGTTATTCTAAGAATCTGAAACCTGGAAGTTGAACATGATGACTTAAATGCTGTTTGTAGTTTCCATAATGATTTCCTTTTTATTTTCCCCTAAGCTCTTTTGAAATGGTCAGCCTGATTCATCTGGACCTATGGAATCTGTCTGTCCATTTCTAGGTCAGAAAGAAATAGGGAGCAGTGACTCTGGAGGCAAGGCTTGGTGGTGTCTCAGGGATCCCAGTGACGAAACCACACAGAAGAGGAAAAGCTTATGCCAGGAGCCATGCATCCTTGTGCCTCTTCACTGAGGGAGTGTCCCTGAGATCTGTCCAAAGCTTGGTGTGTTCTGGACTTGGGACAATAAAAGAGGTTTTTAGTAGTGTTGACGAAGAAACATCCAAACCTGTAGAGAATTTTTATGAGTTCATCAGAGCCAAACTGACAGGAAGCAAAATCTCAACAGACTGAGAAAAAGCTCTGGAGAATGGCAGTTTGCAGCTTATTTTATGCATTAGAATAAAAGGGGGCGATGTAAGGAGAGTTGCATCAAATCCATTGGTGAGAGATTAAGGAGTCAAGAGAAAGCAAAGCAGGAATAAAAAGACTGAATAAAAAGTAAAACAGAGAGACACTTCTTTTACATTGGTGAGTACAGCATAGTTAATAATCGACATTTTACAGCACATAGAGATGGTATGCAAGAAACAAGATCCTACGAGGGGTTCTGTAGTCATGTTCTGCTGTAGAGTTTGTGACCCGAGGGATCTAGAAAAGGAGATTACTCTGACATTTCAAAAGTATATTTTAGCTGCAAAAAGAGGCCTGAATTGGATTTTGAACAGCATAGAAAGGAGTATGGCAAGTGGTTGAGCCTGAGGAAGAAAGAGGAAGACAGGTTTGCTTCAGAAGTCCCCCTTTTCAGGAGCCGGGAACCCATGGGAGATAATGAGTAACTATATCCTTCCTGGATCCAAGAAAGACAATGAGGGTGGATAAGGCTTGGTTTGAGGTTATAAACAAAGGTGAGTGATGATTCAGGAAACTGATGAGGGCCAGGGTGTGGAAGAAAGGGAAGAAGGAGGATGAGTAGGAGACAGACTCCAATCCTTCTGGTTAGAAGCCAGGTATGGGGGTAATAAAGATAAAGCAGTCAGTGATTTGGGCTTCAACACACACAAAAACATCTTTTCTAAGGTTTTCTCCCACATAGCCACACCACACACCACTCCCTACTTCTAAGCCTTACCACCATGGAATAGAGAGGACTCTGGGTTGGGAAACCAGGCAGACTTGAAATTAATTCTGGCTCTGCTTCTTACTGGCTGTGTGACCTTGGGCAAGTCACATGACCTCTCTGAAACTCACTTTCCTTATCTGTTACCTGAGGATAATTAAAGACTGGTGTAGGGAACAAGTAATTAGGCATGTGTAAAGTACTTGACAAGTGGTAGACAACAAAGTTAGACATACACACACCATGGTCACTCATTAAATGGGAGGTTCCTATAAACGAACCACATGGCCTGTGCACCCTCCTCTCCTACCACCTCCCAACCTCTCTGCTGCACACTGGAGAAGTGAGAAGTTTCTCTCCTCTCCACAACCTCCTCTTGTTTCTCCAAGTAGGAGGTGCCTTGCTGCTCAGGGTGGAGAAAGACAGAAGGAGATACCAGAGTGATCTGCAGTCCAGATGGCGAGTCAACCTAGCTCCAGCACTTGCAAAATCCTCTCCCACCTTCTCCCCTGTACAGATTCTGACTCCATTTGGAGTGCTGGTTCTGAAATCAGGTCTGCATCCAAGGTGTATTTAATTTGCAAGAAGGAGATGAGCAGGTGCATCCTCCCACAGAAGCTCCTGACCTCTGAAACTAGTGGAATACGTCTTCTATGCCCAGCCTGAGGCACGGAGTGTGAGAGAAAGCTGCAGCCAAGAAGACCTGGGATGGTCTGGGGCTGGATCAAGGAGCAGGCATGGCACACTCTGCATTAGTGCTGTGTTCCCTGGGAGCAGCGGGATGTGGTAGGGCGGGAGTGCATTAAAGGACTGATGGCACCTCCAGCCTGGAACAGCTGCCATGGCACAAAACCAGCAGAGGTTTGGGGGTGGACTGCCATATGGCAAGAGAATTCAAAGAAAAAGATTCTATTCTGTCTGGGAACCCCATAGGGTTTTTCTGACTCTCCTGTGCCAACCCAACCCCCCTGGATAACTTTCTCCCCTATGCATTGCCCTCACCCAAGGTTGGATAGACATGCAGGCCAATAATAGGGAGATGAAGGAAAAAGGACATGAGGTTTTATCCCAGAAGACTTGAGTTTAGGTCCTGATTCTAGAATTAACTGAGCAATGTCAAGAAAATAATTAAACATTCCAGAACCTCATTTTCCACATCTGTAAAATGGGAACAAACAGGGGTAATATTTAAAAAATACTTAACAGGCCCTGGCCGGTTGGCTCAGTGGTAGAGCGTCGGCCTGGCGTGCAGGGGACCCAGGTTCGATTCCCGGCCAGGGCACATAGGAGAAGCGCCCATTTGCTTCTCCACCCCCACCCTCCTTTCTCTCTGTCTCTCTCTTCCCCTCCCGCAGCCAAGGCTCCATTGGAGCAAAGATGGCCCGGCCCTGGGATGGCTCCTTGGCCTCTGCCCAGGCGCTAGAGTGACTCGGTCAGGCAGAGCGACGCCCCGGAGGGGCAGAGCATCGCCCCCTGGTGGGCAGAGCATCGCCCCTGGTGGGCGTGCCGGGTGGATCCCGGTCGGGTGCATGCAGGAGTCTGTCTGACTGTCTCTCCCCGTTTCCAGCTTCAGAAAAATACAAAAAAAAATACTTAACAATTGGTAAGGTATGGGCATGATGTATGAGAATGGGCCTTAGAATCAGAGTAGGCTTCTGGGAGCCCACAATGTGCCAGGCCTTATCCCTTTAGTTGTTGGGTCCTGGGGAAGCCTAAGAGGACAGGGAGAGAACTGGAAGAGCAGCCACAGTGGAGGCTTCAGCCAGTGTCTATCAATAGTGCCACAACATTTCCAGATTTCAATGATCAGCATAGCTATACTGAATAGTATTAGTTGCAAGTCAGTCCTAAGGACAAATCTTACCTCACCAGCTCCAGTAGACTGTTATTTATTTCAAGGCAAAACTCAAAGTCTTCCCACCTCTAATTCATTCTCATTGCTGGAGGACCTGTTACTGCCTTTAACAGCTCTTTCCTTCTACTCTGAGAAGTGCTTCTTCTCTGTGTGCACTCCCAGCTGTCTTCCTACACCATCTCCTGCTGATCCTCCAGCTCCAAGACTATCCGGCCAGCACCACGGACAGCTCCTGCTGGCCAGCCCATCCCGGGCCATGCACTTCCTCCTGCCTTCTAGCTCCTCGTTCCCCACCCTCCCCAGTGCAGAAACCCTGGAGTCTGAACTGAATGAGGCACATCCCTGAGAAGACACTACAGTGGAGTGGTTGAGAACAAGCTCTGGAGTAAAGCAGACTGGTTTTGAATCCCAACTGCCCCAGCTTTTAGCGGTATGATCTTGTTCCTTCACTTCTACAAGACCTTCCATAAGCAGGGAAAATTTCATCAGTTCAAAGGTTGTGAGGTTTAAGTGGGATAAACTATTTAGAGAGCGTAGCACAATGCCAAACTCATGATATGTTCTCAATAAATATAGAATATCATTATTCTGTGACTTTCCATTCTATGTAAGTCCTCAAACCCTTTTCCAATCCATTTCTGACCAGGGTCCTCTCTCAAGTAAAGATGTCATGACATGACCACTGGCTCAGTGCAGCTGACTTCCTTTGAGTGTGGAAGTTGGCTAGAACTTCATGGATGGTAAAGGAGTCAACATTTGACTGTTCCATGAGATTCTATCTTCTAGATTTTTTTTTGAATTTGTGAGTTAATTTTAGATATACATAAGAGTCACAAAAAATAGTACAGTGAGTCTCATAACCACTTGACCTGGCTTTCCCTCAGGTTAACATCTTACATGATCATAGATCATTTATCAAAACTAAGAAATTAACCTTGGTGTTATAAATACCATTAATTAAAATATAGAATTTGTTTAGATTTCACAAGTTTGCTCACTAATGTTCTTTTTTTTGTTTCAGTATCCATTCCAGAATCTGACCTGGGTCATTTCCTGAGTTTTCCTTGTCTTTCATGACCTTGATATTTTTTGAAGAGTACTTTCAATTATTTTGTAAAATTTTCCTCGATCTGGTTCTCTTTCTCATAATAGTACTAATATGTGCATTGTTGAGAAGCATAGCAGACAGGTGATTTGCCCTTCTCAGTGCATCATATCAGAAGGTACATGATGCCAATGTGTTTTACTGGTGGTGTTACCTTTGATCACTTGATTAAAGTGGTGTCTGCCGGGATTCTCCACTGTAACCTTTCTATTTCCCCCTCTTTATCAGCTTTTGACCATACCCATTTTATGTGTCATTAGAATCATGTATTTAAAACTAAGAAACCTGCCTGACCAGGTGGTGGCGCAGTGGATAGAGCGTCGGACTGGGATGCGGAAGGACCCAGGTTCGAGACCCCGGGGTCGCCAGCTTGAGCACGGGCTCATCTGGTTTGAGCAAAAAGCCCATCAGCTTGGACCCAAGGTTGCTGGCTCCAGCAAGGGGTTACTCGATCTGCTGAAGGCCCGCGGTCAAGGCACATATGAGAAAGCAATCAATGAACAATTAAGAAGTCGCAACACGCAACAAAAAACTAATGATTGATGCTTCTCATCTCTCTCCGTTCCTGTCTGTCTGTCCCTGTCTATCTCTGCCTCTGTAAAAAAAAAACAAAAAAAAAAACTAAGAAACCTGTCCTTGAGCTAACCCCGTCCATCCCTACTCTCCCCACCACTCCCCAGAGGCACACTCATCTCTCATTATCTGCCGGCCACTTTCCTCTGAGTTTTCTTAAGGTGGGCATTTGGAAGTGTGTGCAGAAGCCAGATGCTGGCACACTTGGGGTTTATTAGGGCAACAGGGTGCTTCTTGTTCATTTCCATGGACCTTTTTGTTGAGGCATTTTGTTTCTGCAGAAACTGGCAGGGATACTCTGGGAAAATGTGGCCAGCAACTGTCCACAGGAATGTCCAGCTCTTTCCCAGTCTGTCCCTGACCTTTGAGAACTTTCTTCAACATCTAACATTGAGTTTTTTGGATCTCTAATAATATTTTCTTCCACTTGGCCATGTATAACTTCTTGATAGCCACTAGCCCACAAACGTGAACTTGCTTCCTTTCAGAAGGCTCTTTATTCCTCCAAGAGTTTGCTGTGATCAGAGATCCTGCCACTAGAACAGAGTCATAACTTTTTTTCAATCAGTTGAATGTGAAGAGATGCACTCATTCAGCCCTTCCTTTAGTCTCCATCTCTGGCTCCCCCAAGTTTATTCCAAGTCCTTGTGTCTTCTCCTGCTGCCTGTTAGAAGATGAAGAGGCATCATACCTCCTCATGCAGGCTACACTTAAAGCAGCTTTTGTGTAAAAGTGTATTAAAGGCCCCAGGAAGGTCTCAGAGGATGCCTTTATCTGTTCCCATTCACTTTGCCTTTTGTTCTGGTTACTATTGCTGTGTAACAAATGATTCCAAACGTCAAGATTCCAAATGATCGTTTAATTTGGTTTGTGCATTCGTAGGTCAGGAATTCAGGGGGGCTTGGCCAGGAAGATGTCCCTTGGAGTCTCTCATGCAGCTGCGTTCAGATGTTAGCCAGGGCTGATGCCATCTTGGGCTGGTCATCCAAGGTGGTGTCCTCACGTGGCTGACAGTCTGTGCTGGCTGTCAGCTGGGTACTCGCTAGGCTTTGGACGGAAACACCAATCTATAGCTGGTCCAGTTTGGCAATCTCAGGGTGGAACCAGGAAGAAGCTACATGGCCTTTTCCAGCCTCAGGCCAAGTTCAAGGGAAGGGGAGTGTCAAATAATTGTGGACATATTTTAACCATTGCCATTCCCATCAAAATGAGATCCTCCCATAACATCTGGAACATTATTCCTCCAAGAGCACGTTCCCTGACAAGTTCTTGGCCACCTCCAGCTCCATCAGAGCTTCCAGCCTGCTGCTGGGCGTGACTTCCTCCCATTCCTCTGGGATGGCGACTCGTCCTTTCCCGCCTCACCCAGTCGCTGTTACGGAGACTCGGGTTCTGGTCTGGACTGCGCTACTGTGCCATCATGGGAACGTGCCTTCACCTCTCTGGGCCTCTGTATTTCACCTTTCTGCAAAGTAGGAATTAGGAACAACCTCCCTTCACAGGCTATTAGGATTTAAAAAGATACTGTAAATAGACTTAGCACAATTGAGGATCCTGATTGTGGAATAAATAACTGTGGGCAAGTGGTCTTTCCTGTTGGAGGCTTAGTTCATTTTTCTCTAAAATAGCGATATTTCCCTTATCCTGCTTCCCCATCCAGATAAAGTGAGGGAGGGTCAGCCCAGGGGTTAAGGCTTCTGGACTACAACTTGGGCAGAAATACCCTGCATTTATGCCCATCTGATGGGGATTCAGTGTGTGTGCAAGGCAGCAAGGGTGTGGTTTGGAGCACAAGGGTAGGGCTGCTATCGGCCTGACCCAGCCTTATCAGGACGGGGCTAGCCACAGCCTGTCCCAGGAGAACAAAGAGGTTTTGAGAACCAGGCTGGGGTGTGGGACATGGGGCCCCTGGGGCTGAGCCCCGGGAGGTGTGTTGCACCCAGAGAGCAGAGGGCCTGTGCTGGGCGGTGTTGCCACCACCAACCTTTGCCAGGAAATCCAGATGCGCTGCATACCCCTGCTTGCCCCATGCACGAGGGTCTCTCCTGGTGCCAGGCCAGAAAAGTGGCCTTTTCTAGTAAGATCTCCTCAGGGGGCATTTTGAACAGTTTTTTAATGGAGAGGCGCCTATTGCTGGTCCCCACACGTGGGCTGCAGGTACTAGCAGCAGGCCTGGGTGCCTAAGGACTGTTGCATTTGACACAGCTTTTCTGAGCCCAGTCCACTGTCGGGAGCCGGCCCCAGGCAGGCCCACCTTCAGGCTGTGCTAGGGGCCGGGGTGAGTGGGGCGCACAGAGCTTCAGAGGAGCCAGGCCCAGGGTGATTGGTGTTTTCCAAACACAAGGGAGGAGACTGGAAGGACAACTTGGGAACGGGGACCTGAGGACAGGTGTCTTCACCGACAAGCCAAGGAGCCAGGGTGCAGCGGCCCCTGTGTTGACGACTGTTTACCCAGGCTGCTCCAGAGGTCTCTTAGCCAAGGTCAAGGGTGCTGGGCATTGGGGAGCTGGATCTCAGGCTTAGAAACCTGAAGTTACCTGACCTGTGGTGGCGCAGTGGATAAAGCATCTACCTGGAACGCTGAGGTTGCCGGTTCAAAACCCCAGGCTTGCCCTGTTAGGGTCAAGGCACATAATGGGAGTTGATGCTTCCAGCTCCTCCCTCCTTCTCTCTCTCTCTCTCTCTCTCTCTCTCTCTCTCTCTCTCTCTCTCTTTCTCCTGTCTAAAATAAATAAATAAAGTCTTTTTAAAAATGTTTGAAGGAAACTAAAGCTGAAGTTGACTTGGGCCCGTTCCTCACCCTCACTGCTCATCCAAAACAGCTTCAAGTCCTGGTCATTTTCCTGCCCAAACACCTACAATCCATTGTAATGACCTTTTATTCTGATCCCTGTGACCACTGCTTCAGTCCAGAAATCAGTGAACTTCTTTACCCAGTAAATGGACTCCCAGCTTCCCTGACTGCCTCCCCTGCTCTGTCTCCCGCTTGCAGTCAGGCGAGCTTTCTGAAACAGTCTAGTGGCAAGCTTCCCCCACCTCAGCCTCCCCAGGCCCTCGGGATGAAGTCCAAACGCACGGAACCCAAGGCTCTGTGTCCTCTGACTCACCTTTGCCAGACCCACACGCGCCGAGTAGCTTGGTGACGCTGACCTGCTGGTGGTTCCTTCAAGCTCCCGGCCTCACTCAAGCCTCTGAGACGTGGCCTTGACTGTGCTTGGCCTGGACCCTTCCTTTACTCACCTGCCGTGCGAACACCTCCTTGCCCTCCCTGCGTGGTTCTCACCTCCAGGAATTGTTCTGGTTCCACCCTCGCTGTGGCACTCCTACAGGCCCTGTGAGGATGTCAGGACATCCATCTCCCCGTGCTGCTCCCTGTCACCCAGGTCACCGAGGGCGGGGACCGCCTCTTTCCCTCACACCGGCACCCTGCCTGCCACGGGGTGTCCAGTAAACAATGACTGGGCAGGTGAGTGAAGGTTCCAACCGCGGGTGCAGCAACTTGGGGGCTGAGCATGGGCCTGAGGGGAAAGGCAGGCATTGGGTCAGTAGCGTCCTGGGCCTTGGCATCGTGGAGAGGATGGGGCAAGCTGGGGTCTGGAGGGATGGGTCAGGGCCACCACACTGCAGAGCTGGAAGGTAAGTTTTCAGGCTGCCTCCTCTTTTTTTTAAATTTTACTTATTCATTTTTATTATTAGAGAGAGAGGAGAGAGAGAGAGAGAGAGGAAAGAGATAGGGAGAACAGAAGAGGAGCAGGAAGCATCAACTCCCATATGTGCCTTGAACCAGGCAAGCCCGGGGTTTCAAACCGGCGACCTCAGGGTTCCAGGTCGACGCTTTATCCACTGCGCCACCATAGGTCAGGCAAGGCTGCCTCCTCTTATGTCCCCGCTCACCCAGTCTCCGCAGACCTGAGCCCAGAGTTTCCAGAAAAGCTTCAGGGCCCCACCTTCTCCCTAAGATTTGTTTTCTGAGGGGCTGAATTCAGATAAAATTTCTTCTGAACTTTTGCATCCTTCTCTGTCAGAGAATGAATGCTTTTTCTGATGAGGCCTATTTAAAACAAAAAAGTCTGGGGACACACAAGGGTTCTGTGTCTATAGGACAGAGGGTACCCAGGGCCAGCAGGAGAAGCAGGTAATCATCCCCACCCCAAACTCCATAAGAGCATAAGAGAGTCTCTCTCTGTTTGTCTGTCTGTCTCTCTCTCTCTCTCTACACACACACACACACACACACACACACACACACACACAAATGTAGAATGCCTACAAGGGAGAGAATGTGCAAATAAGTGAACAAAAATATATTGACATTGACCTTTTATGTTTGTCACTGTGAATGAATTCATGGACATTCTGTTTCCTGTGAGTCTGATCCACGAGTATCTGCCTCAGAGGGATGAGTCCATTCTTCATGTTCTAACCAAGCAGATTTCCAGGCCTGGCACACTGAGAAGACCTTCCAGAGAAGACCCAGGTTCACCAAGGGAAAATCCTATGGTAAGAACAGTGGGCCTTAGCCTGACCAGGTGGTGGTGCAGTGGATAGAACATCAGACTGGGATGCGGAAGACCCAGGTTCGAGACCCTGAGGTCACCAGCTTGAGTGTGGGCTCATCTGGTTTGACCAAAAGCTCACCAGCTTGAACCCAAGGTCGCTGGCTCGAGCAAGGGGTTACTCGGTCTGCTGAAGGCCCGCGGTCAAGGCACATATGAGAAAGCAATCAATGAACAACTAAAAGTGCCACAACGAAAAACTGATGATTGATGCTTCTCAACTCTCTCCGTTTCTGTCTGTCTGTCTCTATCTATCCCTCTCTCTAGCTCTTTAAAAAAAACAAAAAAAAACAGTGGGCTTTAGGAGGGGGGAGGAGGGAGAAACGTGCAAGGGGATCAAATGTATGGTGATGGGTGGAAACAAGAGTTATGGCGGCGAGCACACTATCGTGTACACAGATATTGAATTATAATGTCATGAATTATAACGTATCATGTTATTAACCAATGTTACCTCATTGAAATAAAATAAAACAGTAGGCACGAGAGCCAGATGCATCGGTATAAATCCTGCTTCTGTTGCTTGTTGCATCATTTTGGGCAAGCGACTTCACCTGCCTGTGCTTCTGTGTCCTCCTCTGGAAAATGGTAATATTGCAGTGTATACCCCATGGGGGTGTTAGGAAAATTCAGTGGGTTCTACACGGAAGCATTTAGAACAACGCCTGGCAATGGGGAATTTTCATTAAGTGATAGCATTTTTTTATTCATTACAGCCTGTGGGGGCTTATTTTCCCCCAGATAATGCAGTCCCCAGAAAATGAAGTTTTCTCTGGAGTGTTCTTCCATGGAGGTGGGGGAAAGGGAAGATAAGAATCTGAGCAGTCAACCCCAACACAGTAATCTTCGTAGGAGGGTAGAACCTGGGCATTGGTGCACTCCAACAACTGGCTCTTTACAGTGTGGGGAACTCTAATGTGTAGCTTATGCGAGTTCCCATGGTGTAAATAGTCTCACCATGGCCTATTTCCACTGGCTCGTGGAATTCCTGAGCATTTAACAGTTGTCCCACTGAGTTTGGAAATCAGGTAACCTGCAGCGAACACAGAAAAGCCCGTCGGGATGGAAGCAGCAAGGCCAAATGAAGAAAGGGGTCATCCTATTTTGGCAATAAATTGGGCCTCCTCCAGGTTAAGCAATGTTTCTCGAAGTGTGGTCCATGGACCATCTGCCAGGTTTGGGATGTTTGTAAAAGTAAGTTCCTGGGCCTCACTCTGAACCTGCTAAAGCAAAACCTTGGAAGTAGGGCCAAGATTTTAAACAAGCTGCCCAGGTAAGTCTGAGGTGTGAGGACTGCTAGATTAGGGAACCCTGATTTATCCAAGAAGTCACAATGGGCCATAAAAGAGATGTGAAGTCTCCAGAATCATTTCGTGCCACGACCCATTATCACAGTAAGGAGTTGGAAAGGCTGGAGCGAGCAGGGAAAGCACCTTGACCTAGCACAGGAGGTGGCTCTAGATGAGCGAGGTGATCATGGGCCTAGACACCTTACCTCTCTCTCTGCTCCAACCTTGAGGTCAACATGCTAAGGCCTGGCTTGGCATAGAACTCAGATCTCTGTTGGGACCTCACAGAGCTACCGGTGAGAGAAAGGGCCGGCAAAGCAGATGGAGCACAGGAGGTCTTGTCATTGGAGAAGGGTGAGCACACTGCTAGATGGGCCCAACCCTGGCTCCAGACTGTCTGTGTGTTGACCCCACTCAGCATTCTGGACTCTATGGCTCTAACAACTTAAATAATTTTTATTACAAAAGGAGGAAAAGACCAAAACATATCCCAAATTCTCCCATGGGTTTCCCCCTCGGTTCCAATAAATAAGGTGGGGGAGACTGACCAGAAGAGGGGGTGAGGGTCATGGTTCAGCAGAAGAGGGAGTTTAGCCTGGGCAGGGCTAAGAACATCCAGCCCATTTCCCCGGTCCCAAGCCCTACGATCACATTGGCTGGAACACAGAACTCTGCCTGCTGATAGAAACAGTCTCCGGATGTGTCCCAAGGAGTGTGGCCAGGGAGAAAGGACATGTGTCAGGATGGCTGCCCCACCCTGCAGCCTTCTTAGTTCTGGGCAGCATGGAGTCCAGCCAGCTCCCTGCTGGCTCCCAGGGAATCTAGCAGCATCAACTGAGGTGCAAGCCCTCCAGAGGCGGGCCAAGACAGATGGCATGGCTTCTCCCCATTGGGGGAGGCAGGTATGAAAAACCGTAATGAGAGCTTGCTGGGTTGGGACCCACTGTGCCAGCCTGGGGGTCTATAGGTTAGGAGGACAAGCCATCCCTTTGCCAGCTCAGCTTGGAGCTCTGTCACTATACCAAGATGGCGGTGGGAGACGCTGGCATTGCCCAGTCAAGTCTCAATGGGGTATCTCTGTGATGGAGGAGACGGTAGGATCCAGTAACCCTTGCTCAGGTTCCTTCCAGGGCCAGCGCCCTCCTGACAGGGGGGCCTCTGGATCCAGTTGGGCAGTTCTGGGAAGACGGAGAGGGATCTTTTCAGCTGCCTGGCCCAGCTATGCCCAGCGAGTGAAAGCTGCTCTCTTCCAACAAGAGCCGTCCCAGGCGGTAGAGCAGCTGGGGATACCAGTGCACACCCTCCCCCGGGGTCCAGCTGCCCCACGTTAAGCTGTGAAACAGTCTCAGAGGCCAGAAGGCCAAGTGGGCCAGGCGGTGGTCAGCCACGGCTGCAAAGCAGGAGGCCACCACATCCTCTACCACCAGTGTCCCGTGCCTCGTTAGCGGGGCATAGGCCCCCAGGTCGATATGTGTGGAGACAGCTGCCACCCGGGCAGGCTGCAGCCCTGGCACCCCTGCCACCAGCACATACTGGCCAGGCTGCACTTGGCTGGCAAATGTGGCCCGGAAGTGGGCTGCCGGCTCTGTGTGGTTGTCTGCGGTGAAGAGCAGGTGGGCAGGCGTGAGCGCCAGGCGTCTCGGGGGGTCCTGGGTCTCGATGACCTGGAAGGCCCTCAGCTTATCCGGCTCACGGTCCAGGAAAATGAGCACGTCGCTGAAGGTGGGGTTCCCATCCTCCCCCATGGCCAGCACCCGGTCTCCGGGCCTCACGGCCGACAAAGCCACACGGGCCCCGCTCTCCAGGCGCACCTGGGCTCCGGCAGGGAAGCAGCCACCTGTCTTGGCTGCCGCCGAGTGCTCTGTAGGAAGAAGGGACACGAAGGTGTTACTGATGCAGAGCTCAGATTCTGAATCACAGCCCCCTTCCCAAGCCCAGCCCGGATCCTTTTGCTCCCAGACAGCCTCCATCACCATATCTTGGCCCCTACCCCCAATTCCCATGCGGTCTTGTACCTATTCCAACCTTCAGTGTGATCTCTGCCCTCTTCCCCAGTCTAATTCTTTGCCAGTAAGAGGAGCATATTGTGGCTCCAGTGAGTGAGAAGGAAAGGGTCACCCTGAAGCCCAGATGAAACCCCCTCATCTGATCTCAATGCTGACAATGTTGTGAAGCAGCCAGAGAGGTCAGAGGTCAGCGAGCCAGGCAGTGGTCGGCTGTGACTTGATACTCAGAGAGCTGCAGCCTTGTGGAAAAGGTGAGTTGCTTAGCTCCTCTGGGGTCTGAATGTGCCGTTATTTCTCACCCCTTGATCAGACACTCCCCCAAAGCTGCCCTCTTTGACTGACACCCCAAGTTCTGTGCCAGAGCTGGCCCTTGGAGTCTACATGAAAGTGAGAGACAGGCCACAGGCCAGCCGTGGGTGACTACAGACTCCAGGAAAGCCTGGCTCCGTGAGTGGCAGGAGTAAAATCACTGTGTCCTTGTGCGGGAACAGGACACAGGGGCATCAGTGGGTGGGATGGAGAACAGTGTTTCGGGGTCAGGAATAATGAATGAGAGTGGCCACTCTGGGAGCTGTCACTGGACCAGTGTTTGCAGGTGAAGGGCGGATGTGACTTGAAGTAGGTACCGTTGGCAAGGAAGTTCTAAGGGGGAGGGTGGAGGTGGGGTCATCACTGTGGACCCAGTGCGATCAGGAGCCGTAAAAAGGGCACCTGCAGGTGTGACTACTGCCCAGTGCCAGCCTGGAGGGCTGAGCCTGCACCCCGTGGAGCCAGGCTGGCACCACACAGGAACCATTTGAAGCATCCGCGACTGCGTTCAGTGTGGGTGACAGGGACATTGACAAGATTTGAGAGAGGGGTGAGGCCCCAATGCCTGCCAATTCGGATCAACAAGGCGGCAAACGTGGGAAAATCCACTTTATTGAGTCCACTTTGTTTATTCTGGCCCTCATAGCTGGCTTTGCCCCAGAACGCCCAGTTTCAGGGCCTTGGGGGAGAGGTTGGGGACGCCTGCGCCCCCTGGGCCGAGCATACATAGTGCCCTAAAGGGCCTGACCTGCAGCCGGGTTGTGGGTTCTGAACCTCTGGGCTCCTGGTTCCTGGTCAGACTTCCCGGTGTCTGGGCCCCACCTGGCCCCTGGCCCCACCACCCGCCTCGTTCTGCACCGTGCCGGGTGGGGAGGCTGTCTCTGTCACAGCCTGGCTTCCACATCCGTTCAGCTTGCTCTGTCGTGACCTCCTGCGGCAGGCTCTGCACTGTGGGCCTCACGGTCGGCACCCAGCAGCGCGGGAACAGAGCCCTGTCTCCCTAGGCTCCCGCCACTGACACTACCATGCACGGGAAGGGCAGGAGGTCACGAGCAGAAGCGGGGAGCGCCGCCGACGTCCTCTTTCCCGGGGTTCCCGCCTCCATCCCCGGGCGGGTCTCTTCGCCTTCTCGGCCCCGGCGGGCCCTGCTCCGCCTGCCCACGCCCTGCGGCCCCGGCCCCGGGCCCAGTCCCCCGGCAGCGGCTCACCGGACTTGACGGAGCAATGCACGTGAGCCTTGGACTCGTAATACACCCAGTCGAAGCCGGCCTCCACCGCCAAGCGCGCCAGCAGCCCGTACTTGTTGCGATCGCGGTCGGACGTGGTGATGTCGACAGCACGGCCCTCGTAGTGCAGCGACTCCTCCGAGTGGTGGCCGTCCTCGTCCCAGCCCTCGGTCACTCGCAGCTTCACGCCTGGCCACTGGTTCATCACCGAGATGGCCAGGGAGTTCAGGCGGTCTTTGCAGCGCTGCGGGAGGGAAGCACAGCGTTCGGGGCGGCACTGGCCCGCGCGCAGGGGAGGCGCAGCCGCGGTCCTCCGGAGCGCTCGCCTGCGCTGGGAAACCGGGGGAGTTGCTCTCTCCCTCGCTCTTAGAAATACGGAGCCTTAACCTGGTTCCTTCCGTTACAGCATCGGGCCGCCCCAGGCACCTGGACCGCACCGCGACGCCACAGACCTGGAGGGCACGGCTGGCCGGCCGTACACTCTGGGGGCTCCTTTTTCTGATAAGTGGCTTCTCCCTTCTGGGTTCTTTCTGACCCTCTCTGGGTACCGCGTCCTCCACAGACCGGGCTACAACTTCCCAGCGCCCAGGCCCTGTCTCACCGGGGCACCGAGACCAGGGCCGACTCACTACCCGGCGGGGCGGGAGCGGAGCCGACCGCCTGCGGCTGGCCTCCGGGGCGTGCAAGGCCGACGACGCCCAGCAGGTGTCAGCGTAGCCTCAGGGCTGAGCCCGGGACACGAGCCCTGGAGGCGCGTCAGGTGCGGAGCCCCCGGAGCGTGTGTGTGTGTGGGGGGGGGGGGTGGAAGGGAGTCGCGGACCTGCCTGGGTCTCCCGGGAGCCACAAAGCGCTCCTGCTGGGACCCTCTTATGTCCAAAACCTGCCCGCACCCCTGCCTGAACTACGGCATCCTTGGAACCAGAAGTTGGTGCAAAAGCTAGTGCCTGGCGCGATGCAGGGCGACGCCGAGCGTCTCCCGCTACAAGGCTCTCTGCAAGGTTGATAATTAGGCAACGTCCCGGGCCCAGAGCCCTCTGCACCTTTGAGAAACTCTCAGCCGGAAAGAGACCCGAAACGGTGCCTCTAATCTCAGGGAGTCGGCTCCACGCCTGCCTCACATAGGGTGAGAGTTAGAACCGCGCCCCCGGGGACGGACGGAAAAGATCAGCTGTCGGTGCTGACTCCTCGCGGGCCTGCAGTCCAGGGGACCCCGCCGCTGGCTGGCGGGAGGGGCCGGCAAGAGAGAGGGCCCGTCCACAGCCCGTGACTTTGAAGTTCGAGGTGCCGCCAGGCGTGGGCAGCCCGTGTCTCAACCTACCCCTGCTCCGCAGAGCCCGGCCCCACAGACCCTTGGACTCGGTCTCCCCGGAGCCAACAGCGGTCACAGCCCAAGGCCTGCCGCCTTCCCCGGTGAGCAGCACAGCCGGGACGCTCGCTGCCCCGGGAGGGAGTTCCGCGTGCTCTCCAGCCGCCGAGCTTCCAGGCCCCCCCCCCCCCTGTGTCCGCGGGCGGCCCCTGCTCCCCGCCCCTCTCCCCCTCCACCCCCAGCTCGGGCCCGGAGCGGGGCGCGCGCTGTCAATGATTGCCCAGCCCGCGGCCCGGATCCTTATCTGCATTCCTGTGCGCCCGGCCCGGCCCGGACCCCGGCCAACCTTCGCCCCGACACTGGCCGGCCGGCCCCGGCGCCAGCGCGCATGCTGGAAGCCGTGGTCTAGCTGCTTTTCCTACAGCACTCAGAGCGTGCGCTGTCTTCTCGCGGGGGAAGCCCGGGAGGCCGCTGCGGAGGGGGACTGAGGTCTCTTTCTCCGAGGACCGGGTTGCAGGGAAGAAAGTGTGTGCCTCCGCCCTCACCCCCAAAGCCCTCACCGCCCTACCAGCACCCCAGCGCCGGTGTTGAGCGCGGTCCGAGCACGCAGGGGCTATAGCTTCAGCTCTGCTCCCTCTCTCCCCGGCACCCGAGCCCCTCCCTTCCAACCCAGCCCGTCCCCGCCGTCAAGTTCAGCCACCAAGCCCAGCGACTGCCCGGGTTCGATCCCCTACCCTTCAACCGCAGCTGAGCGGCTCGGCTCTCTGGGCAGACACGTGGGCTCCCCGACAAGTTCTCTTTCCCACACCCACCTTCCTCGCTGTCCCTTAACCCCAGACCCCACCGGGACGCCGCTCCAGGAGGGGGCAGCGCATCAAACCAAGAGCGCGTGGAAGAAAGTCCGCGGGGTCCCCTGCGCCTGGAGCGTCTTCTCCTGGGGGTGCCCAGTGGCTTCTAAATGAAAGAAGCGCAGCGGGGCGGCGGGCTAGGCCTGGAAGGACCGGGTGGGTCCTGGAGGCGCAGGAGGCAGCGGTCCGAGGTGCCTCCGGGGACCGTGTTTGGCCGGAGCGGCCAGCGCTCCAGGGCAGGGGGGCCGCGGGCAACCCGGGCTGCGGCGCTCGGCAGCGGGAGCTCTTCTCACAGCCATCGGCGGGCTCGGAGCTGCCGACGCTCCCGCCGGGACCCCCGGCTTTCCCGTCTTGGACACGAGGCAGCTGGGCTGGGCGAGAGGGGCAGGTGCCAGGGGGCGGGCCAGCCAGTCGCGAAAAGGTGCCAGGGGGGCGGGTAGGGCCGGGCAGGTGGCGGTGCTTCGGCGGCGGCGCCCGGGAGGGCGGGTCGCGCTCACCTGGGTCATGAGGCGGTCGGCGCCCGTGTTCTCCTCGTCCTTGAAGATGATGTCGGGGTTGTAGTTGGGGGTGAGCTCCTTGAAGCGCTCCGAGCTGCGCGCGATCTTGCCTTCATAGCGCCCGCTGGCGCCCAGGGTCTTCTCGGGCACGTTGGGGCTGAACTGCTTATAGGCGAGGGGCACGAGCTTGCGCGGCGGCCGCCGCCGGCTGCCCACCACCCGGCCCGGCCCGCAGCCCCCGGCCGCCGGCACCAGCAGCAGCAGCAGCAGCAGCAGGAGCAGGCAGAACCGCAGTCGGGGCCGGAGCCGGGCGGGAGACATGGCCGGGAGCCCGGGAGAGCAGCGGGCGAGGGCGCTTGGTGGGCTGATGGGTGGGCGAGTCGACCCGGGCCCTGCGGGGGCTCAAGCGGCGGGGTGGCTCCGGGGGGCTCCGGGCGGGGGCGCCATGGGCTGCGCAGCCTGGCGCGGGGCCGGCGGGGCTCAGGTGCGCGGTGGGGGCCCGGGGCCCTGGCTGGTGGCGGCGCGCTGTCCCCCTCGGCGCCTCGACTCTGAGCTGCCCGGCTCGCCCGCCGCCAATAAATAGGCCGGCCCGTTTGTTTTGGCAACGCGGCGGCGGCGGGGGGCGGCGGATGGCGGGGCTGCGGGCCGCCGGGCTGGGCTGGGCTGGCCGGGCCGGCGGGTTGGCGGGCCCCGCGGTTAGCACCCCGGCCCGGCGGTCAGGCGACTCGGGTGGAGCGGGAGCTGCTGCCGTCTGCGGCGCAGCCCGGGGCCGAGTGAGAGGGGAAATGGAAGAGATCCGGGCTCGGGCCCCGCGCAGACCGCACCCTGCCCATGTCCCTGCCTCCTGTGTGCTCGACAGCGAACCTGCAGCAAGGGCAGCCCAGCCTCCTCCCCCTCGGGCGGGCGGCCCCCGGCACCAGCCAGCCCTCGGCCCGCGCGCTCCTGCGCCGCCAGTCCGCCCGCCCGCTGCCCTCGGCGCCCCCTGCACCGCCCGAGCTCGCCCTCCCCGCCCGGACGCGCCCCACCCCGCCTTGGCCGCGCCTCTGGGCTCCCCGCGGCTCCGGGGTGCCCCGCCAGGCACAAACCTCCCGGGCAGGAGCTGCCACCCCCACAGCGACCGCAACCCACGGCGCGGCCGGACGCGAGGGGCGGGGGGCAGTGGCGGGACCGCACAGCCGCCTACGGTGTCCCCTGCGGGGAAGTCAACCCAAAAGGCAGGAGGCCGCTAGTAACCTGGGGCCCCACCCTGGCCCAGAAGACTCGCCCTCTCAGCTTAGAGGAGCTGAGTTCTGTATCAACTCGGTGCACATCCCACGGCCCGGCGGGTGTGAAGCTGGGAGTGGGGCGTTCATCCTTAGAAGAATCAGTAGGGGTTTTTGAGTTGGAAATACTGTTAACAGGAGCAAGATGAAATTGCAAAGGGGTAGTAGGCCAAGGCGTAGAGAAGTGCAGCCGAAATGGTGATATCAACAGAAAAAAGGAGAAACCTCGACTGGCCACAGTACCGAGGGGCAGTGCAGATCTCAGAGACAGGCTCGCCAAGAATGCAGAAAGAGAGAGAGAAAAGAAAGAAAGAAAGCATAAGGGGCTGCTAAACAATTACTCTCTTTACAAATTAACAAGGACAGAGAACACGCAGAGGCAGCGGGAGAAGTAAACATAGCTTGTATTTGTTACTATGCCATTCAGAAAAGCTAAATGAATTAGGTTTCATTTCAACAAAAGGCGAGTGTGTTAAAAACAACCTCACAATAAACTACATATGATTTGGTTGAAATCTATTTTACAAAGTCAATAGCAATAGAATAAAAGGATGAGAAATGAAAAGGCTTAAAATTCTAATTCCAAGAATATTAATACAACAGGTACCATTTTGTGGGTACTTATGTGCCCAATACATGGAAACTATTAGATATTATTATAGCAGATATTCTCTTTGCATTATTTAATTTAAACTCACAACCTGAAAAATAAAGAAGCCTCACAACCCCAAATGAGCTATTATTATCCCCATGTTACAAATAAAAACTTTGAATTTCAGAGAGGATAAGCAACTTGCTCCTGGTGAGGCGCAGGGAGGGGTCCAGTGGGGCGGGGTCTGAACCCAGAGCAGATGTATTGGCCCTCTGTCTGTGCAACACTGACTCCTCCAGTAGAGCCTGGGTTTCGGGCTGTTGTGGCTTCTCACAGATGTGCTCATATTTTCTCTAGATCAGTTTTGTGAACACATTTTCAGAATTGGAAGGGACTCACTGAAGAGAGTGCTTAACCCAAGGAAACTGAGGCTCACCACAGGGAATTTAGGACTGGAGTGGCATGTGTCACTTGGAAACAAAATGGATTATTTCTTTCCCTCCCTCCCCGCTTTGTCTGTACTTCCTTCCCAGGCCCCATTTATTCTCATATTAGCGTTTGGATTCTACGTCTCTCTAATGTAGCTTTCAGAATGTTCTAACTTATGTTTTTCAGGGTTCAGGAATTAATTATCCCTGCAATGCTCCCACCCCCGTCTCGTCCTCAGACTTCTGGGACAGACAGACCATGCAGCCGGGTCAGTACCTCTCCCAGCCCAGACAAACAGGAGCTCCCTGTTTGGACAGAGTTCCCAAAGAGAAATCCTGTGGGGTTCCATGCTCATCTGTCCTAGTCTCTTATAATCATTTTCTATACAAGTATTGCCTCAAGTTCAATCTTTCTTCCTACCTCTCTAATGCAAATTCACCTCTTTCCTCCTTTTTCTGGCCTTAGCAACTAGAGCCATTGTCCTCCTAGTATGCATGGTCTTGAAGAGTTGTTAGATTCACTTTCAATCTTCTTTTCTCCCAGTGAAAGTGTATGTCTTTAAGATTCTTTCATACATTCTTTTTTATAATGATTTATTAACTTTGCCTTTCTTCCTCTTTATTTCTCCTCTTAAACTGTGGTCCTGTTGAATACAAACCTATGGTACATATAGGACCAGTGTCAAATAAAAATTACTTCTGCAGTGCTGGTGGGGGTTGGCATGAGGGTGCTTCCACAGCTGCACAATCTCCTTGCTTCAGATTGTACTCCGCTGCCCGAGACCCACCTTGGCCTGAAGGGCTTTGGAGCATTGATCAGGGTGTGTACTAGGAGAAGCAGATGGGATTCATAGTAACCGAATCTTCTCTCTGTGGCCGGCACTTTAAACACTTAATAAATCCTCACAGAAGCCCTCTGTACACAGTAATTATTATTCTCATCTGACAAATATACAAACTCTAGAGCTTTAGAAGTAAAGTAACTTGCCTGTGATCCCACAGTTAAGATTTGGACCTGGCGGTCTTTCATCCCAAAGCTATATTGTCTTTTCTCCGGATACAATGGTGGTTCAAGAGCCAAAGCTCAAATTTAGACCAGCATCAGCCCGATCTCCTTCAGAGAGGAAGGGGGAGAGAAGAGGGGAGACATTAGCACCATCATTTCTTCAGCAGAGACCCCGGAACACTTTTAACCCAATTAGGGCCTAAGGAACTTCATCATTTCTTGGCTGCCTGTGTTCTTAGCTGGTCAGTAGATGCAGGGTAGCTTTTGATTTGGGCCAAGCCATTAAGTTTCTCAAAGTCTGGCCCTTTCTCTGATCCTGGCCAGGCTCTTGGCAGCAGGGGAGCTGGAGAACTGAGATGTCCCCTCTGGAGGCACCGAAGGCCTGGGGTCCGAGCAGCAGCAACAGAACCTGCTCAGGGCACCTCATATCTCTGTCCTGGGCCAGATGGTAAAATCGTTTTTCTTTTCTCACTTGTAGAGCCCTGTACCCCCCAATCATCTCTGTTTTGAAGAGAACAAAGTAAAGTCTATTTCTTCGGATTATATGATTAAATTTTTTTGTTATTGTTTACAAGAGTAAAAGTTGGAAAAATAGGCGGGAAGGAAGGGGAGGGAGAAAAACACACTACAGAACTTGATACTTAAGCATCTGTTTAGTAGACTACCATATTAGTATTTTCAGTCAATCTTGAATGTAACACTATAGTACAAATATAGTGTACTTATAGTGATATATTCATATATACATATTTATATATATAGTCACACACACACTGTGTAGGTCCATTCAACTAGCCTTTTTTCACCTAATCCAGCCACTTGACCAGATCAATCCTGCTCTAAATCCATGGGTCCTGAGCCACAACCAAACAAGTTTCAAGAACGCGGTTAGTCAAATATCCTGCAGTGACTCAGTGCACAGCAGCTCCGGCGAGCGGAGGGAGCACTAGGCCTGGAGGTGGCAGATCTGTGCGTGAACACTGTCTTTGACACCTTCAACCTGTACGCTCGTGGCCAACTCACTTGACTTCTCTAAATTGTAGTTTTCTCATCTATAAAGTGAAAATATCGCCCACCTCTTAGGGTTGTTGAGAGGGTTAAAATACACACTGTAAAGTACAAATCTTTTGTGTAATTCATTTTTAGTCTCTGCTGGGTCCACTAGTGGAAACCTCTGTCCTCTGATTCCTGTTACCTGTCCAGAGGGGAATACTAATACGTGCGCCCCAAGACGGTAGTGGGGATTAGAAGGCCCTGCTTCTGTCTGTTAGGGAGCATCTACTTTGTGCCCACTAGTATAATAGGTAGATAAGGATAGAAAATGCAAACGGAAAAGTAGAAGACACAGTTGTTATTCTTCAGGCGTTCACTATTTAAACCTAAAGATAAATCATGAAAATAAAAGGCAGTTACAAAGCCATGAATGCTACTCATTAAAAAGTACAGAATAACATATTACAAACTAGATAGGTTAATGAACTATATGAACTTGGTCTAGAAGAATATGGAATTAAGAAATGATGCTGTACACCTGAAATTAATATAATATTGAATTCCAACTGTAATAGAAAAAATTTTTTTCATTAAAAAAAAAGAAAGAAAGAAGTGATAGGCTGTAAGTGAGATATCTTGGAAAAAGTCAGTTTTGAAGGAGGGAAAGGAATGACTGACGAGAATGAAGAACATCCTCAGAAAAGGGCAGTGGTCCAAGCAAACACGATGCCCTTGAAATAATGAAGAGCCGAGTTGAATGATCTAGTCAAGGAGAGAACCCCTAGTATCATCTGAGGTAACCTTCACAAAAACTAGAAAGCTGACACTGTTATCTTCATTTTACGAATGAGAAACAGAGGTTCAGAGCTTGTAAGTGAGGAAGTTGGAACTGGAGTCCAGGCTTGTTTGACTCCATAATCATCCAGTTTCTTGGTGAGTGATTCCTAGGACAAGCATGCTGGCATGTTGACCTTTGTTCAAGTCACTCTTTTTCTCTCTAAACCTAGAGGACTCTTCTGTTATCTTCCTCTTGGGCTTTTAAGACCTCAAATTCTATTTGACGACTTCCCGAACTGGTTGGGAGCACTCTAACGCCTACTGTGGATTTTTTAGAAAGGTTAACAACGTCATCAAATCTGGCCCATGTGCAAAAATGGGAGCATGCCTGTCTTTTGAGCCTCAGATCAGTCCAGAATACATTTGGAGATCCAATTAAAGCACTCAAAACTAACAATGCTTTGAAAGCTAGCTATTGATTAGAAATGAGAATGTCAAGTTACCTTTGCCCAAACAATAAGCTCATTACAAGGCACTTCAGAGAGATCCAAACATTAAAGACCTTGCTTTGAAGACTTTGAATGGGGAGGACAAGGCAGCAGAATGAGTTACAAAGAAAGTGTTTTCTCCTCACATCAGAGACTAAAGATTGTGGGAAAGTCTTATAGACAGAAAGACGTACATAGAAATATATTTCAGTATATGGATAATAACATTTTACTAAGTAATGGGCTTTATTTCCACCTCAGTGTCTCTATTTGGGAAGGAATTGTTGCTTAAAGAGAACCTTGGAAAATACCAGTCCAGTGAATGCTCAGTAAAGGAGGGTAGAGGACTACTCTTTTAATACTCAAGCGGTGTTCTGGGTTTGTACTGGTCACCCGCACTCTCTCACCAGTCTCTCTTGGTAGAGTTAGCACCCTAAAGATGCTGGGGGTCTGTAGTCAAATATATAAGAAGGTATACAGTCTCTTGCTTTTAAATAACTTCTATTCTTAGTTTTGGCAAAATAAGTTCATTCCCTTATGGTTATGGCTAACAAAATGATATTGAAGTCCCACTCTCGTTACAACCGGTTGCTGTAAACAACAAAGATTACATTTATTTATATCTGAAAAATTTTTTTGAAACTTGCAAATTTCTAAAACCACTTCCAGGTGTGAGCAGATGTGGGTATTCTTCTCATGTGTGAAGATAATCTGGGCCTAACCTGTGGTGGCGCAGTGGATAAAGCGTCGACCTGGAAATGCTGAGGTCGCCGGTTCAAAACCCTGGGCTTGCCTGGTCAAGGCACATATGGGAGTTGATGCTTCCAGCTCCTCCCCCCTTCTCTCTCTCTCTCTGTCTCTCTCTCCTCTCTCTCCCTCTCTGTCTCTCTCTCCTCTCTAAAAAAAAAAAAAAAGAATAAATAAAAAAATAAAATAAAATAAAAAATAAAAAAAGATAATCTCTCTTCACTTGTTCAATCAACAACAATCTTTTTGTTTTTGTTTTTGAGAGAGAGAGAGGTAGGGAGAGAGAAGCATCAACTTGTAGTTGCATCACTTTAATTATTCATTGATTGCTTCTCATGCATGCCTTGATGGGGCGGGCTCCAGCTGAGCCAGTGACCCCTTGCTCAAGGCAGTGACCTTGGGCTTCAAGCCAGCGAGCTTTGGGCTCAAGCCAGTGACCTTGGGATCATGTTGATGGCCCCCCCTCAAGCCAGTGACCCTGTGGTCAAGCTGGCAAGCCTGCCCTCAAGCTGGATGAGGCCATGCTCAAGGTGGCGACCTCGGGGTTTTGAGCCTGGAACCTCAGTGTCCCAGGTCTATGCTCCATCCACTGCACCACCACTGGTCAGACAACAACTATTGTTGAACATTCAGTAAGCGCCAGACACTGAGGTGCTTGGGATGCAAGGGAACAACAAAAACTTAGCCCAAGGTTCCTGCTCCTCTGGGGCTTCGTTCTCGGAGGCACTGGAGAGACAGACAGGTAAACAGAAATGGAAAAATAAGTAAAATACATAACATGTTAGAAGGGAATAAGACAGGACTATGAGCAAAAAACCGGCTAAAAGGATTGGGGGTGCAGCCAAAGGAGCGGGTGCAAGGTCAGGAGGCGGGGGGGGCTCTGCTAAGCTGGGTGGTCAGTGGAGGCCTCCGTGGGAAGGGGCGACTTACGCTAAGACCTGAAAGAGGTGAGGGCTTCAACTAAGTGGATAACTGCGGGGAGAGCATTCTAGCAGAGAGAACTGCATAGAGCAAAGGCCCTGACCTGCTTGCATATCAGAGAAACAGCAAGGGGACTGGGGTGGTCGAGGAGGAAGTTATGGAGGGAAATGGAGTAAGCCTGGCCTTTCAACTTTCTGATTATAGGGGCGCTTTAAACTTTTTATAAAGCTCAGAGTGATGATAACGTACCTTTTAAAGAAACTTATGTATTGACATGTAAATATGGGCACAACATCATTAAGCAAAAGTGAAAGCAGGTAACAAAATAGCATTTGTACATATGATTCTTTTAAACTTAAAAAAAAAGATGCACAGTCTTGGCTCTCACTTTGTACTTCGTACACTTGAAAAATTTTTAGGAAAATATCTATCCTTTTAATATCATCTTTGGAGTGTAGGTCTCTTTAAAGCAAGAGCTATATGTCTTTGTGGCCATACATAATGTATGCTTGTACGTATGTATATATATAACATGTCTACTGGCGGGATGCTAGTAAGCATTTTATATACATACATATACATGTAAGATTTGAGTAAATGCATTTAAAATTCCTCCTGTTTCATGCTGAATATGAATTTTTCTATCTCATTCCCAGCACATTTCCTACAAACCTGTGTATTCCTTTGAACACCTTTGTGGGGACCTGGATTTTCCTGTTGGACTTCCCCATTTGCAGCTCACGTCTATGTGTAGCATACAGTTTAACCAACCGTTTTGGCTTCCTCATCCCTTCTTGGTCAGGAATATGGCCCATTCTATGTAGCTTTCACTGGGGATCATTCTTTTCATTGAATTCTTCCCACTAGTTATTCAAGTTGCTTAACTGTTGGAATGTTTTCCATCATCTTTTAGATCATTTTAATGTCAGTTTCATACCTGCTACAATTCCATTTGATGACTGCCATTAAGTTAGTTCTTTAAATTGAGTTTTAGAGAGAGGGGGGGAAATACTGATTTGTTGTTCCACTTATTTGTGCATTCAATAGTTGATTCTTGTATGTACCCTGACTGGGGATTGAACCCATAACCTTGGCGTACTGGGATTATGCTCTAAACAACAGAGATACCTGACCAGGGTTTTAAGGTAGTTTTGCAATTCCTATCCAGAAGCATACATACCTCTTAGAGCCTCACTCCTAGGAACTGTATTCCAGATGTCTTTGTGGTGGGACTCTCAGCCCGCACCAAGCAGTCCCTGCTTTAAAGTAGCTTTGATGAATGACCCTCAGGAACCATGTCAATCCCTGAATTATCACATAACATCGTCAGTAAGAAACACCGAGTGCTCTTTGTTGTTCCTCCATCCCCACCCTATATGAACAGGGATTAAGTAAATACAGTTTCATTTGGCACAGTTCTGCTATTTCGTTCTGCAAATCCTAAAATCGCAGATACGCTTTGACCATTCAATAGTCCATGGTGTTGGGGCTGGGGACTCGCTGTACTTCACCTCATTGACTGGTGACACTCCAAAAGCAGGGAGGCTGCACCGTGTGTCCAGTGCATCCTGGGGGCATGACGGCCCAGCACAAACCCCAAGTCGGCCACTTCACAAGACGGTGCCCTCCTGTCTGCAAGAGGCATGTCCCCGCCTTTGGATGAACATACCACCATGTTCATTGTCTCCCTTAACACCATGCAGACACTGCATCCTTTTTTGGTTCACAATGCCATTGCACAATTTATCTAGTCCCTCTGTGCTGCTATTTGAATCATGTAAATTATCCTGCCACATTAAATTCACACTCACTATAGAGAGCAACATAATGGACATTACCACAACCAGAAAACCACTCCAGTGAGGGTATCAGTATCACCTTCATATATCATCAGAGTATTATTATTTATACTGCTGTTATATCAGATTACTAATCAAACAAAAATCCTTTTTTGCCAACTCCCCTTCCCCCAACCAGTGCCTTCCTGTTTCTCCCATATGTGACATAGGACAAACTGGTATTGCTTTGTGCCCTGGAAGCGCCAGGCAGCCGTAATAAATGAAACTGGCAGTCTCTCCTGAACCGGCAGCAGTCTTTTTCTGTCTTGAATAAGGGATCTCTTTACCTCCCCGGATTCCCGGAAGTCCCGCCCTTGACCCCTGTACACAGACCCAGGCCCAGGGCACTTCCCCACCAACTCCAACTCCTTTCACCACCCCGGCTTCCACTTTAAGGCCCAGGTGGGAGGGGAGAGGCGGGACAGAATGCCAGTCAAGAGGATTACCCTTCCCCTACTCCCTACTCCATTCTCCCTTCCCCTGTCACCGATTTCTGACTGCTGTCGATCCTATCAGGGGTCCATAAAGCAAGGAGGACTCTGGCCCGGGAGAGGGGGGTAGGGGTTAGGCAAACAGGCCAGGGAGGCAGTTGGTTGAAATTTAACTACAATATTCTTGGTCTCTATTGTTTTGCATGAGGCCCAATATTTCCACAGCAGGATTATAGGATCTGATTAACCATGTTAGACAACAATGCCGGGCTGGGATGGGCTTCCCCTTCCAGCTGCCAATATGAAAAAGTAAATACAACACTCAGATTTCAGAAGGGACTCCAAGCAGCCCCAGAGTCCTAGTCCCCAATTCTAACCCTGCTACTCTTTCGGGCCTCAGACTGAGTGGGTAGGACTGGGATACTGCATGCTCCTTTAACTCCTGGCCCTTGGCCCGGCGGGACGAGTAATCTGGGCACAATCTTCCCAGGTGAGTCAATGGCTGTGTGCTCCCCACACCCTGGAGTCCTTCCAGTGCCTCTTCCGGGTTCCTTAGGCTGGCCCCGGTCCTCCGAGCCCATGAGGGTGAGGTGAAGAGAGGTGAGCGCTCTTCCAAAGGAGTGTGGAAACACAGCAGAACCAGTTGGGCTCCCAGATAGAGGAACTGAGTGCAGCTAGGACTCAGCAGCTTGGAAGCGCAGTTGGGCCTTTGCTAGAATGCTTTGGCGCTACCTTATGACTTCCCCCCATGTGCCCGGGTAGAGACATGAGACCCCAGCACTGAGTGGGGAGCATAAAGGGCCACCAAAGCAAAGTCTTTGATGATGAGAGAATATTCCTCAAAGGGTCTGGGATGAAAGAGGGAGGATAGATGGACTTGTAGCTCCTCAAGCAGAGAGGGATTTCCTTGGGACCCCTCCCTCGTACACAGGCATCTCATACCCTCCCATCTAGGGTGTGACCTTTGGAGGCCTTGTCCAAGAGAACATGAAAAAAAAAAAAATAGAGCAATAGGAACCTTCAACAAGAATACGTATGCAGTAGCAGCTTCCAGGAGGTCACGGGATCTAGAAAAAACCCTCCCTCCACAGCGTGGGCTCCCTTCTCCTCTGGCATTTCCTCTGTATCTGAGCACCTGGCCTAATCCATTACAATTTTTGTGAGCCCATCGGTTTACTGATGTCGGTAACAGGGACCAGGAAACAAGGGCCTTGAGCTCTGAGTGTGGTGGCTTCCTTGTAGTATGTCATTGTCATTACTCCTTTTGAACAGTTTCTTCTTCGGGAAAACTCGAAGATAGAAAAGTGTCAGAGCAGCTTAGAAAAAAGCATTTCCTGACTGTATCAAAACCCAGTTAACATAAGTTGCACTTTAGCAGTGTGATACCACCATGGTGGTAGTTTACAAGTTAGGGTTAAGAATGGACCCTGTTCTCAAGGAGTATAACCTAATGTAAGGATGAAAACAAAAGGCACATAACAACGTGTATATAAACACATATGACAGCGCAAATCGCGAGGGTCAGCAAGCAGAACGGATGAAGGGAGCATCTCACATCATGAGGAAGGGTTTTAAAATGGATTTTAGGTTTCCCCTGTACTCTCTGGAGCAAATCTTCCTAGTTTTGACAACAGGAGAAAATGAGGGACATAATACTAGGAGAGAAGGAAATGCCCTGGTGACAATGCCAAGTATGTGATTAAATCAGGCCCAGGAGAAGAGGCATGACCATTGCCAACGCTGCTCTTCCCGCCAGCTTTGTACCGAGAATAACACATGGGGCTCCCGCTCATCTCGGGGGGACCAGGGCGGAGGACTGAGGCCTTCGGAAGATGGGAGCTTTAAATAGATAGGAAGGCAAGAAAAGGGAATTCAGACGTGCCACAGGATAAACTTAAGAAGCAAGAGGGCTGAGGACACAGGAGACTCCAGTATCTCACTGGAGGGAACCTGCATCTGACCCCAGGAAGGCTCTTGATCTAACAGAGAGAGATTCCTTTCACATCCAAGGCAAAGGAGCACAGATTTCACTCTTTGCCACTTTGCACCCTAAGAATTCCAGGGCCAGCACCTCAGGATTCAGTGTGAAGATGGAGACCACACGCTCCTTCCTCCTTTCTCAATAACTTTATTATCCTTTGGAAACACTCTTTGATCTGGGAGGCTGGCTGACTACAACAGAAGAGAATGACCCTACTGGGATTTTCCAGGACCCAGCGTGGGCTCTGCCTTCAAGGACTGCTGAGAAAGCCCTCCTCCAGGCCTAAGTAAAGGAGGTGCTGCCCAGCTGGAGTGCTAAGGGATGAAGATTTCTCTCCCAGCACAGAGCGGGCCAGTCCTCGCTGACGATGGGGGAGGGGTGAGCCCACCAGCCGGGCCAAGTTGACCTAGCAGCCTAGGTGGCGCTATTTCTCTACTTTTTAGGTCAAGTTCCTGCAGGAACTTCCTCGAGGTCTCTAGTCCCGCTCCTGGTTTGCTGGCTTGCTCGTGTAAACCACCTTATATTATTTTTTTTTCTAAAAATACTCCAAAGCAATTGAAAGAGTCCCTTCTCCCACCAGCCAGCCCTGGCCCCAGCCCCGGCCCCGGGGAGCGGGCGGGGAGGCGGGGAGGTGGGCCACTGCTTTATTAAACACAGGGAAAACTAATATTTACGGAATAAAATTTATGGAGCAGCCACGAGAATTCGACCCTTTTATGTGCATGTGGAGTGGGGGTTGGGCCAGGCTGGGGGCCTTGGGGAGGGGCCCAAGCCAGGGGGCAGGGCTGGAATAGGCCTGGTTAGGCCAATTTGTCAAGGCAGGGATTCCCTGGAGTTGCCCTGGGACAAAGATTCTCAGCCACCACCCCTAGGACTGGGGGGTTAGCACTTCAGGGCAAGAATGCCTGAGGCAGGGCCTCTGGAAGCCATGTTTACAGAAGGATGTGTTTAGGCAATATCCCCATGGAGACAGCACCCTTTGGGGATGGAGTGGGCAATGGATGGGGAGGTCATTAGGCATTCTTACTTAACCTTTTTAAAAAGTACACGTTCTTCTGAGAACATGAAAAAAGTTATGCTCTTGAGATTTTACTTATAATTTGGGAGGGATTCACAAACCTCTGACCCCTCTGATTAAAAATGCCAGCCCTGGAGACTGTGCTTAAGATAGAGAGATCATCCAGGTTTCTCCAGAGAAGAATCCAGAGTTTCTCCCAGCTTGCTGGGCAAGACTTTCCTTTTTCCATGTGGTCTCATAACTTGTAGGTCCTGAAATCTGGCTATTGAAATTACGCCAAAAAGAAACTAAAGAACAAAATGAGCCATCTATAGATTGCTTTGACTCGGTTCCCAACTCCCTTCCACGGCAGTCACGGCCGAGGGGTGCACTCTGTGGTCTGGAGGGAAAGACTGTTAGCAGCAGCTACTGGGATGTGCCCTGGTGGAGCTCTCAGACCCTGCCGGCAGGTGAAAACGTGGGGTAAGGCCCAGAGTCCTTGAAGATCAATGACAGGTAGAGCATCCTATTGAAAGTAGGCAAGGTCACAGGAGAAGGATGTTACAGTGGCAGACAGAAAAGGACCTGACACCCTTCCGGAGAATGGTTTCAGTCATGTATAGAATGGTGAACGCAGCTGTCTGGGGTCAAATTCTGGCTGTTACTTAGTAGCTGTGTGACCTTTGATAAGGCACTGAATCTCATCAGGATTCCATTTCCTAGTGGGTTAACAGTATCCTCCTCGTATGGTGGTGTGAGGACTCAGTGGCAAGCGCTTAGTAACCTGGTGTACATTAACTGCTCAATAAATGCTCTCATTTATTATTCTCTATTATTGTTCTCACTATTATTGTTCTCATTAGAATCATTTTATTTTATCATTGCTTGGATTGTCCACTGTTGCATGACTTGACGTGAGCACAAAAACACCAGTCCCAGTCAGAGAGCAGATGGGGGCAAGGAGGCATTGACCATCATATGTAAATAAACCAGGAAAGGCCTCTGTGGGTTCTGTCCCTGACCCCTTCCTCTACCCAGCAGCTCCCAGTTAACATCTGAGTTCTACTTTCCTTCCTGTCTCTCCAAGGTAAAGTTTCAGCTGGCTTACCTGTACAGGAAAACCTAGCAGGAAAGGCCAAGGGACTTTGCCAATCCTGATCTGCTGTCTTGCCAGATCTGTCCAAAGAGCTAACTTTCTAAATGTCTGAAATTCTGCCTATCTCAGACTGTTCGTGCACTTTTTTTCTTGCTAAGCACTCTTCATCCTATAGGTCAATCACATTGTCCCAGAGAACTCCTGGGGTGACTTCCTATTTCCTGACATCCTATCTTTCCTAGTTCTTCTAGTTACTATGTCATTTGAAGTGGAGTGAAGGATGGGAAGGTAAAATTTCTTTTTCTCCCACTCCACGACCTTGGCACTACGTTTGAAGTTCTTTGTTATTTCAATCCCATATTGTGGTTTAACCTGTTGTCTATGCCTTAGAAACAGACAAAAAAAAATAGATAAAAACCCATATCAATTGGGCAAAGGAGAGCATAAACATATGTTCTTCCTTGTGCCCACCATAGAGAGAGTTCTCAAGACCCAAGTTCCCACGTGGACGCTTAGCGCACGCCTCAGCCGAGAAGCCTACGGAAGAGACTGAAGGACTGGACTGAGGGCCTAGACTTTGTCCAGAGACAACAGTGGGGTGGGATCCAGACAGTGAAGTGGGTAACGTGCCCCACAGAATAAGTACTGTCAAAATCAGGGGAGTGCGAGTGGTTTTTGTCCCATGCTAAAGGGAGAAGTGGGTCTCTGAGGAGCACCTGGAACTGACTAGGGACTTTTGAGAAAGATGTACAAAGCTTCCGAAGCATGTTGCGCCTTTTTGCTGACCCATCTTATACACCAGAAGTCCACGATAGGGTCCTAGGTCTAGAGAAGCTCCACCAAAGAAGAGGAGGATATGGGATTCCTAGAAACTGGCTTCTACTCGGATAGGGAAGGCCAATGGTTGATGGGTCGGAGCCAAGATTCCTTCAGTTAACAGTACCCATTCATGTCGCCTGTCAACGTGAACTTCAGAGATCTTGCCTCTGACTATATAACTGTGTCCGAGATACTGCTGCCACTAGAGCTCCTTTCAGAGTGGCACCAGGAAACTACCCTCCAAGTCCATCCTCAGCATTGAGACAGTGACAGGTTAACTGAAGAGCCCTCTCAGCTTCCTCCTCTTGACCTTTGATAGCTGAGGCCTCTGCACAGGGCCCAGAGTACCCTAGAGAAAAAGAAATGCGAATGAACGGGGGTTTGAACAGCTCCACTTCAGTCAGGAGAGGACTTCCTTCCTCCCGCAGCTCTGGGTAGGATGAGGCCTTTTTGCAGTGGCTGACCCAGTGTTTCGAAGTCTATGTCAGAGAGTGTGACACAGGACCCTAGGCAGGAGGCGCACCTTCGCCTTGCCCCCAGGGAACAACCTTGCGGACCATCACTGGAAGTGGGAGAAGGTAGAACAGAAGCTGAGGTCCCTCACTCAGTGTAAGAACCTTGCAGAGAGGAGGTGTAAAATACTAGGACTCGTCATCTAGAAAACCAGCCTTGAGAAGGCTAGTGACAAATATTCCCCAATATTATTAAGGCCTCATCAACCAGGTGGCAATTCCAGGGACCCGTGACTTGGAGGCGACAGGTGGGACTCCTCCAGCGCTTAGAACGCCATCCAGGAAGCTGCTCATGACTCACTGGGGGCTCTTTCTCAGGCAGTGGTGGCGACGGTGCTGAGGAAACTGGCTCTTCTTGCTGGTTCAGAGGGTGGTGATCAGTTCCTTGTGGGGAGGCACTGGAGGCTGGGGGATCTCCTGAAATCAGAAAGATCAAGGGAAGATTTAAAAAAAGATTAAAAAAAAAAAAAGAAAAGATCAAGGGAAGATCATAATAAATACCTTCTTACCAGGATGACATTAGAATTTACCAAGCATCCTGACAAAGGCTGGGGTTGTTACTAATGTATCAACAGACAGAAGTAGCCACAAATCCAACTTCCAGCTGATTTTCAAAAAGCCCTGTTTCTATTATGAGGACTCCCAGGGCTCACTTTTACCAGGTCGGAAAAGAGCTCCCTAGACTCAAAGTAGCCAACTCTTCTACACATTTCCTGACATGTCTCAGGTGGAGCGATTCTGCCTTCTCCTGGCTCTCTCACTAATCCTCCTAAGTGCCTAGTCGATTTACTAGAACTCTCTGCAGTGATGGAAATGTTCTGTATCTCCGTTGTCCGACTTGGTGGTTACTAGCGGCTGCTGAGCCCCTGAAATGTGGCTAGAGCAAATGAGGAGACAAAATTTTCATTTTATTTCATTTTTTATTTATTCAAACTTAAATAACCACAAGCAGCTAGAGCTACCACAAACCGAGACAGCACAAGTCTAGACCCAACTCCTCCCCGAGGGCGACCAGTTCCCCCGGAGCTGCTCACCAGTGTCCTGATGCCTCCGCCTCGCCTGGATCTCCTGTCTGCTGACTGCCAGGTACAGGTTCTGTAGATTGGCGACAAAGGGTCTTCCATCACCAACACTGCAAGCCTCTGGTAGCTTCTACAAGGGAGAGGAGATGTGGTCACTGTAGTTAGTGCCAGAGAAAGGGGACTTGATATTCTGCTGGCAGAACTGGCCTCAACCCCAAAAGAGTTTACATAAAGAATTTAGATCCCAAAGAGCAGGGGTCGGGAACCTTTTTGGCTGAGAGAGCCATGAACGCCACATATTTTAAAATGTAATTCCATGAAAGCCATACAATGTCCGGTATACATTACGCATTATCCAATAAAAATTTGGTGTTGTCTGTCCTGGAGGACAGCTGTGATCGGCTCCAGCCACCTGCAACCATGAACATGAGCAGTAGGAAATGAATGGATTGTAATACATGAGAATGTTTTATATTTTTAACGTTATTATTTTTTTTATTAAAGATTTGTCTGCGAGCCAGATGCAGCCATCAAAAGAGCCACATCTGGCTTGCGAGCCATAGGTTCCTGACCCCTGCCATAGAGGGCCTGTTGGGACCAATACAAAGACCTCTTGAGAACTCTTCTCCCCTGAAAGGCAATTTCCAAAAGTGTATCTTTATTTCCCCCAACATTCAGGTCTGTTATGTTTGTCCATGAATACCCCATAGGTCTCCAGGCTCTTTCTTCCAAAGGGATGATCTCTTAGAGGACTGTTTTAGGAAATCACTGTCCCTAAATGGTCCCTGAGCTGTGCAGATTACCATTTTAATGAAGTTCACTCCTAAACCTGCATACTAGAGAGAAAAATGATGAAAGACGAGTTCCAGGATAGAGCAGTGAGAATATATGGGAATGACCAGCTGAGGAATAAGAAAAAATCATGGAGTTGCGATATTTAGTCAGGAGGCAGGAGAAATAAAGTTTACGGAGCCGTAGAGGCTGACCTGACAGCTTATATGCCCCACTGCACCCCCGCTGGGCTTTACTGCGACCCACGAACTCAAGTGGGGGACAGCTTTCCCAAGGGGGTGAAAAGTGGTTCTTTAGGGTGGTTCTCCAGCTTATTTTTTAAAGTATAAAGCACAGCCTGACCAGGTCATGGCACAGTGGATAGAGCGTTGGCCTGGGACACTGAGGACCCAAGTTCGAAACCCTGAGGTTGCCGGCTTGAGCGCGGGATCATAGACATAATCCCATGGCCGCTGGCTTGAGCCCAAAGGTCACTGGCTTGAAGTCCAAGGTCGCTGGCTTAAGCAAGGGGTCACTGGCTCAGCTGGAGCCCGCTTGGTCAAGGCACATACAAGAAAGCAATCAATGAACAACTAAGGTGCTGCAACTATGAGTTCACGCTTCTTACCTCTCTCCCTTCCTGTTGGTCTGTCTCTCTCTCTCTCTCTCTCTCACTCACTTTCACTAAAAATAAATAAATAAATAAATAAAGAAAGAAAGAAAGAAAGAAAGAAAGAGTATAAAGCACAGACATATATAAACATAAACAAAATTTTGCTATATATTTTATATTAAAATTTCCTAGAGGGTGAGTGATTAGGAAAAAATGTCTTAAAATGTTCCTTAGGGAGGTTATAATGACAAAAAGTTAAGACATGCTGTTATAATCCTATTATATTTATGTTTCCTTCAATATAAAATGACCTATGTGGATTTATATTCACAGCAAAATGTGCTGCCTAGTTTGACTTTCACACGTTGGCTGAGCCGAGGTGAAATGATGCTGAAGACGGAAGAAGGAGCAGTAAAAATGCGATGAAAGAGTGTGGTCTCCAGTGTTCCCAAACCTGGCTGCACGTCAGCATCCTGGAAAGGGCCCAGAACTACTTCATCTGTCCCTGTGCATGCAAATCGGCACGGCTCCCAGCCAAGCTAGCAGGTCTCTGAGGAAGCCGTGCCAGCAGCTCACATGGGAACCAACCCAAGAACCCTGGATTGGCCCACGTCTCTGTCAAGGGCACTTTCTCTGGGCTCTAAGGGCATTCATTTCTGAAACCCACTGTGGGAGAAGGATGGAGCGAGAAAGTGGGGGAAGCAGTGAAGTAGTTGGTGAACCAAAGTCAAGATTATCCAGTTATCTTTCCCTGAGCATGGCGGTCGCTGAAAAACTTGTTGATCCCAGGAAATGTAACATACATTTCTACCCTAACCCGATTCTGGTATAGTCATAAAGATTATTCCTGTCTTGGGCAGTCACTAGAAACCACAGACAGTGATTCAAAAGCCCTGAATGCAAATTTCACTTCTAGCCAGTAATCACACTGGGGGTGAAACAGCCCTCTTCGGCAGCATTACCTGAGAGATGACCTGAAACGGGGAAGGCCAAGCACACCCCTCCCCTCCCCTCACCGCACTTCGCTCTCCTTCCAGGTCCAGCTCTCCAGTCCAGCCCACCTCCTCCCCAGAAGGTCCTCTGCTCCACAGCCAGAGAGCCCTGACAATGGGCAGGCCCATAGATGTTGGCTCTCCCTCCATTTTGCTCACGAGATGTGGCCTCTCTTTGCGTCACCCACACACAGCCTGGTTGGCACTGTACTGTTTGAACAGACGGGCCAAGCAGAGCCTGAGCTACCCAGGTATCTCCTCCTGCCCTGTCTACGGAACTAAAGAGATTCATCGATTTTCCAGCGGGATCTTTGCCAGGTCGTGATTTAGTCTCAAAATGAAGCATCAGAACTGAAGGCCACTACAGCCAGTGTTGTCCCGGACCTGAGTCCAAATCTAGCACCCCTATATTAGCCCCCCCATCCTTCCCCTTCTCAGAGGGATCTGGTCCTACAGTCACTGTCAAGGTTACTGTACCTGAGTATATACTCTCAGAATAGTACTAGAGAAAGAATGCTGGTCCCCTTGCTGATGTTTACTATGTGCTAGACACTGTCCTCAGTATTGACTGTATTAACCCAGTTTTGTCTTACTCACTGCTGTCTCCTTGGCACCTAGAACAACTTGGCCCATAGAAGGAGCAATAACTATTTGTGAATGATTGAACATAGTAGGCAACACCATAACCCCATTTCCCTGAGGAAGCCACAGCTAGGATGTGGTGGAATGAGATTAGAATCCACAGCCTGGCTTCAAGGCCTACAAATATAATGACTTTGTATTTACTTCTCTGAACAGTAAAATTTTAGTTAAAAGGGCGAAACAGGCTTTCCCAGGATTACACCCCTCAATCCCTCTCATCATGGATCATCTGCTTGTATTCCTGTCCAGCCCAGGAACAAGCTCTCTCAGGTGACAAGAAAAAAGTGAACAGATAAAAAAAGAGGAAGCTCCCCCCACCCAAACCTCAGGGGCTGAAGGGCCACACCCTTACTCTTCTCCTAGCAGCTCCCTGTCAGCCCTGTTCCCTGGGCAGAGCATGCCAGGGAAGAAAGGCGAGAGGTCTGAGCCTGGGAAGGAGAAATTTAGCTCTCTGCCCAGGACAATGGGGGTGGGGGTGTGTGTGGCAGAGATCAAAGGGAGAATGCTGGAGTCAGGACTAAGAAAAGCAAATAGCAGTGTCCCCTGCTATAGGTACGACTGGGCCCGGAGCAAGGTGTACCAGCCACAAAGCGGGTCACTGCCCAGAGTGGGGAGGGGAAGAATACCGTGTAATGTGTTCATCTGATTAACCCAGAATCAATTCTACTCAGCAAAAAAGTTGAGATCCTAGCACGTGCCAAGCCCTGCAGGACTGGAGGTGGGGAAATGGCTGCATCTGTCCTTTCCCCTCAGAACAGGAGTAAGTCAGAGTCCCTGCCTCAAAGGAGATAGGAAGATATATACGATCACATGTTTATTTTCAAGGGTTATGCTACAACAGAATTATAAACAAAGGGTGATAGGAGTCCAGAGAGAAAGAAAGGGGCAAATTTTGACTTTCTGGGAGTCCAGAGAAGAAGAAAGGAGCAAGTATCGACTGAAAGTCCTCAAAGAGCTTCGGAGGTGGTGACATCATTAGTTAAACCTTGCAAAGTTAGACTCTGAATGTGTTGGAAGTTTCTGAGGCACAGAGGTGTGAAAAGACAGGATACAGGGATATATCCCATGGGAAATGAGACCAGAAGGCTAAATTCCTACCCGCCAGATGGCAAAGGACATCGTACTCTGAATTAAGGCTATGCCTGTGGGAATTTCCCTTTGTTTCACAGCCTTCTCTACGTATAACTGCCTGCCTAGGCTTCCTTGGCTCCGAACTAGGACTGATGCAGTGATAAGGAGCCCGAGCTTCCTCTAGGTTTCCCTTTTAAGTTTTTCTGCCACATCTTTGTAAACTCTTCTAGTACTTCACTACTTACTGCTAGTACTGTGACCTTTCAATAGTCACAAGAGCTATTTTACTCTCCCATCTGTAATCCACTAGGACTTTAGCCCCTGCTATACAGCCATATGAGAAGCTTTAAGAAAATCAAAGGTGGCCCTGGACAGCTGGCTCAGTGGTAGAGCATCAACCTGGCGTGTGGAAGTCCTGGGTTCGATTCCCCGTCAGGGCACACAGGAAAAGCGACCATCTGCTTCTCCATACCTCCCCTTCCTCCTTCTCACTCTCTCTCTCTCTATTATCCTGCCGCAGCCATGGCTTGTTTGATTTGAGCTTATTGGTCCCAGGTGCTGAAGATGGCTCCATAGAGCCTCCACCTCAGGCGTTAAAAATAGCTTGGTTACAAGCATGGCCCCAGATGGGCAAAGCATTGCCCCAGATAAGGGTCACCAGGTGGATCCCAGTCAGGGCGCATGCAGGAGTCTATCTATTTCCTCTCCCCTTCTCTCACTTAAATAAAGAGAAAGGAAGGAAGGGAGGGAGGGAGGAAGGGAGGGAGGAAGGAAGGAAGGAAGGAAGGAAGGAAGGAAGGAAGGAAGGAAGGAAGGAAGGAAGGAAGGAAGGAAACTAAAGTTACAGAAATCCTACAGAGCATTGTATCTCCCTTCTTGTCCCTGTTGCAGTCCGCCTTGGTTCCCAGGGCCCACACTCCCGCTCAGCAAACTCCTATCTCCATCTGGTCTAAAATTCCCTCCCCAGGTCCAAGAGTCCTAAAACTCCCTCCTACTCTCTGACTCTAACAGGATTAGTTGGCGATATCCCAATTGCCACTTTCAACAGAAAATAAGAGGCCTGACCCCCCACCCCCACCCCCGTCTCGTTTCTCCTTTCCTCTGGGCTGTTTCAGAGGAAACCGTTAGGATTGTGAGTAAGGAAAGGCTTGACCCGAGGCGCTGCTCGCCCTGGTCAGTGTGGGTTCATAGGCTGAGGATGAAGATGTAAAAGAAGAAAAGGGGGAAACGAGCAAACCGGAGCTCCCAGCATCATTTCTTCCGTGCTGGTACCAGCGCAGAAGCGGACACGGCCCCGAGGCCCGGACCGACTATCACAATGTCACAACTGCAGGGCAGGGGCCCAACGTGTGACTTCCTAAGGGTAAGAACTCCTCTCTCACCTCTTGCAACCTGGTAAATTGTGCTGTACAAACTTCCCTCTAGGGAGCCCACGGCTCGGTTTAGGAAATGGTCATCAGCTCCCATTAGGGGTATGAGCACATTGGGAAACTCTTCTAAGGAAAAGTTACCAAGATAAATAGAAATGGACAAGCTAAATGATTAGGAAGGGGACTCATGAGAAAGACTCTTCAAGCACTAGAAATCCCCACCGCCATCCATCCATTCGCCAAATATTTACTGATCACCTACAGTGTTCAGGATGACTGAGACGCTGGTGATATAGTATGTTGAGCAAAAGATATAAAATCCCCTGCCCTCCTAAAGTTTACATTCTAGAGAGGAGAGATCAAGATGGTGATAGCACCATGGAGAAAAATAAATCAGCACAGGCATCCTGGTACAGGGGCAGGAATGTGCTGTGAGTTCACAGAGGTCAAAGAAGGCCTCACTGAGAAGATGACAGTTTTAAAAAAATTTATTTTTCATTTATAGTTTGTATTTAACCTTATTTTGTATTAGTTTCAGGAGTACAGTTGAGAGAATGATCTCTGTATCTGGGTCAGTGACCAGATTCCCAGTTTGCCTGGGTCCAGCCCAGTCTATGCTTATTGTGTTAACAGAGCTCCCTTTCTCTCTTACAAGTGTCCCAATTTGGACAGTAAGTTAGATGGTCACCCTCCGTCAAAGCATGGCAGGCATCCACATGTGTCTGTGTTTATTTGAACTTGTGAGATAATGAAGTATATTAGCTTCTGCTCCTAAAAATAGTTAGCCATGACTATCTTTATTATTTAATAATAAAGAGGAGAGTGAAATGGTCTGGTATACATTTCAAAAGGATCACTCTGAGTGTGGAAGGACAAGAGAAGACAGGGGTGGGGTGCAGATCTGCTCCGAGGCCGCTGTGATAGCCAGGTGGGGGCTCGTGGGAGCCTGGGTCAGGTGGGAGCAGCGGAGGTGGTGGGAAGTGGTCGGATTCCAGGTGTATGTGCAGGTATGGCCAACAGGATTTGCTGATGGACTGGGTATAGGACATGAGAGGGGTCAAGGATGACTCCACCCAAGGGAATAAGGTAGATGTTACAGAAGGATAATCTAGAAAGCTAGAATAAAATCTTAAATCAAAGATAATAAGCCCTGAACTAACTCCTGGGTCTGCAATACAGACCCAGTTTGGGCAGTGAAAGAGGGAGTCAGCAGGAAAGGCAACCCCGAAGCCAAGGGCAGACTCCAGGCTCAGATAGAGAAAACCGACGGTGGCTTCTTAGAAGCAAGACGACCCACGAATCAGTAAAAAAACTTCCTCAGAAAAAGACAAAAGGGAAGTAAAATCAAGTTTTAAGTTCTGTCTTTAGGGTTTAAAGACTTGGATTCGTACCTAAGGTCTTTGGGCTTCTATTTGCTAGTGGTGACATTTTCAATAAGTCATCATACTAAGTCAACAACTTATTTTGAAAGGGGGGCGAGGAAGAAAGAAAGAGAGAAGAAATAGGAGGAGGAGGAGGAGGAGGAAGAGGAGGACCGGAAGGAAAGAAGGAAGGAGAGGGGGAAAAGGAGGGAAGGAGGGTGGAGAGAGAGAGATGCTGAGACTACAGTCCTCCCTCGCCATACCGCGGTTCACTTTTCGCAGTCTCACTGTATCGCGGGTTTTTTAATTGCATACAGTATATCTAATTTTGTATCATGGATTTTTCACTATATCGTGGGATTTTGCGGTATATAGGTATTTTTATATATTTATTATTTTAATTATTTTTGCAGTAAAATAAGCAAAGTAAGTGTGGGAAAGGTTAATAACAGGGTGGGAAAGGTTTATAAGAGTGTGGGGCCTGACCTGTGGTGGCACAGTGGATAAAGCATTGACCTGGAAATGCTGAGGTCGCCGGTTCAAAACCCTGGGCTTGCCTGGTCAAGGCACATATGGGAGTTGATGCTTCCAGCTCCTCCCCCCTTCTCTCTCTTCTCTCTCTCCCTCTCTGTCTCTCTCTCTCCCTCTCTCTGTCCTCTCTAAAAAATGAATAAATAAAATAAAAAAATTAAAAAACCAAAGTGGAAAAAAAAAAAAAAAGAGTGTGGGGAGGGTTTATAAAGCCTTAAAATATATATAAATAATAAAATAAATATAATGTCATTACTTCGTGGATTTTCACCTATTGTGGGGGGTTCTGGAACCTAATCCCCATGATAGACAAGGTACCCTGCCATCATCCACATCAGAGAGTTTGTGAAAGGATTAAATGAGTGTAGAGAAGATACTCAGGAAATGTGTCCCTTCCCTTTGCAAGGCACACAGAGACTTCCTGCCTAGTCAAATGCCAAGGAGGCTCAAGAAATACCCTAATGCTATAGTGTATAAATAAGCCAGTGTCTGACCCAGTCCTCAACCTTTCCCCACTGCACCTCAAACCGTATGACCTTCTAACAATTCAGCGCCTCATCACAGCCCAGAACAGGAAGATAACCTATGGACAGTTCCCTGTCCGCCATTGCCACACTGGCCCACTCCTCAGTCTCGGGCAAGGACCAAGGCTGCATGGCTTTGGCATCAGAAGGTCCTAGTTTCAAATCTGGACTTTGCCAGTTAGCGGTTATGCTACTAATCTCTTTTAGCCTCTGGTCCCTCACAAGAAAAATGAGGAGACCAATATCTACTTTTCTGAGACTAGCAGAAGGGTTATACAAGTTAATATTTGCATAGGTGCCTGCTCAGTATACTTACATCTCCTTACTTCCCCCAAACTGCTCTTGTCACTTTTCAAAGATCTCTTTTATTCTCCCCATATTCAGGACCTTAACTAAGGGGTCAAGTTCCCCTACATTCCCCTGACCCTTTTTCAGTGGGGCGGGTATAAGAGAGAGAGTAAAGCCACCTTCTCTAGAAGCACACGAAACACAATCAGCTTGCTCCTCAAAAAGTTGTCACCAAAGTGTTCCACACAGTCCAACTGTCCAATGGGGCTTCTACCAAGAACCATTCTCACCGCCATCCCCTGCCCCCCACTGTGACTTGTGCAAGATGCTCTGCTGAGGCATTCCCATTTTAAAGAGAAACACTCAGTGAAGACTATTTGGAAAGTAGAAAAACATGAGTTGCAGGTATGTCATCCAAATAGTTAACAGCCAAATGGTTTTTGATGGGATAAATCTCACGGTTTCTTCAGAGTCTGAGAAAAAAACAAACAAACCACAATAGGACAGGAAGAAAAGGAGAGAGAGATGGCAGTGATGTGCAGGTTGTTAAAAGGCAACCTTCTCACCCTCCCTTCTCCTCACTTCAGATCATTCCACAGCATCTCACATGGATGAGCTGTGTCTGAGTTTCAGCAAGATCCAAGCCTGAGGGGTCCCTCTGCTCCGTCCCTCCCAGAATACTCCTCTGTTCTCTCTGTTCACTGGGCATAAGCCTTGGTGACTTGGGAGAGGACACAGCACCCTGAGTACACAAGGCACGGTGCCCTTGAAGATCGCATGTGAAGTAGACGAGACAGCTGACATGGCTCCTGTGTTTGGTCTGGCTCAGCTTTGTTTGGGTCTGGGCCGCACCAGGCCTGCCCTGGCCACTCTGCCCGGCCGCTGCTGACCTGCGTGTGCTCCCACCAGCCTCCGACTCCCGAGCACCCAGCCACTCAACGCTCAGCTCTGCAGACAGGCCTGAACTCAACCTTGTGTTTGGGACAAATGAATTATAGTCCACTTCACCCCTCCACCCTTTTAAAACCTGGTGGGAGAACGGATACACGCGTATAGACATACATTCAAGCATGCACGCGTGCAATCCGGTCAAAGCGTGAGTTCCCTTTCTCTGTGGCCGCATGTCAAACTGCGATCACTTCACTGCCACACTCTCTCTCTCATGGGGCTGCAAACACAATGGAGATAAGATAGGTGCAGAGTTCAAAACAGTTTGAGATCAAATCCAGCCTCACTTCTATTATACATGTTTTTGTAAATATATGGTTCTGTGAGGCCCGAGCTCCCTGGACTGAACTACACAGTCCGAAGAGGGGGGCGGGGAGAAACAATAACAGCAGTAAGAGGAACACTTCGGAATGCATTCAAAGCACTGAGTAGTAGGCTAAGCATTTACTGCTTTTTCTCAAAAAAGTAACCCTATTAGCTAGACACTAAAATCATTCTCATTTTGTATATGGGAAAACAAAGGCTCAGAAAGGTTAAGTGACTTGACCAAGGCCACAGCTAGAAAGTAGCCGTATGGGGAGGTGGAAGACCCCAGAACAGACACCGAACCTCCACACAACAATGTCTTTTAGAATGACCCAATGAGACAGCCATTTCTCCCCGCCCCCCTCCCCAGAAGTAGGCTGGTCCCTGTTCTGAGGTCTAGTCGTACTAGATGCTAGCTCCTACCTTCTTTCTTAAATCTCCCAGTAGCTCAGGAGGCTAGTCAAGGGCAAACACAAAGCGCCCTCCACAGAAAGAAAGTCCGACTTAACCCTTTGAGTCCCCTCCCATGGTCCTAGAAAATCAGAAAAATGAGTTTCTGGCTTGGGAGGCTCTAGACTCTAAATTGCCTTTTAAAATAAGTACAAAATAAGTACAGCCCCTCAAAGTCATAGCAGGAAGGCCCCTCAGCTCTGCCCCAAAAGAAAAATAATGGCAAAGGGAGTGGAAGTGGAGGCGGGGGCAGGGGCGCCGCTCTCATAAGAGCCCTTTGTGGTGGCTGCCTCTGAAAGGGGGTTTTGCTAGACAAGGTGGAACTTCTCAAGGTGACAAGCAAATGGTGCAGCCTAAGCTGTGACCCTCTGCTCACTCCTCAACCGCCCCGCCCCTTCGGAGGGCTGGAGCCTGAACTGTCCCTGAAGCTCCACCCAGGCACAGCACAAAACCGTGGCTTTCTAGTCTGGAGAGCGCCTGGCAGCAGCAAAGGGGCTGGGGGGACAAAAGTGGCTTCCTGGGGGCGTGGGGGCTGGGAGGTGGGAGGGAGAGTCCTCAGAGGCCCTCAGAAAGTGCAGTAGCAACTCTGGTTCCTTCTTTTCTCTACTCCCACGCCTTCCTCCAGAAGGACAAGCAGTTCCTGGTTCCTGCTGGTTCTGGCTCAGAGAGGGGGTCCAACCAGCCGATCAGGGAAATAGTCTGAGGGATGGTTTAGCACCTCTCTCAGAGTCAGCCATCTCACCATCCTTTTCCCACAGGGAAATAAAACAATGTGGGTATGCCTGACTGGAGGTGGCGCAGTGGATGGAGCGTCAACTTGGGATTCTGAGGTACCAGGTTCAAAACCCCAAGGTCGTCGGCTTAAGCACAGGCTCATCCAGCTTGAGTGCGGGGTTTCTGGCTTGAGCATGGGATCATAGACATGACCCCATGGTTGCTGGCTTGAGCCCAAAGGTCACTGGCTTGAAGTCCAAGGTTGCTGGCTTGAGCCCAAGGTTGCTGGCTTGAGCCCAAGGTTGCTGGCTTGAACAAGGGGTCACTGGCTTGGGTGGAGCCCCCAGGTCAAGGCACAAATGAGAAGCAATCAACGAACAACTAAAGTGACACAGCTGTGAGTTAATGCTTCTCATCTCTCTCCCTTCCTCTCTCTCTCTCTCTCTCTCTCTCTCTCTCTCTCACACACACACACACACACACACAAACACACACACGCACACAGAAGAAAACAAAAACAAACAAACAAAACCAAGTGGTAGAAATCAGAAAGAAAAAAGCATCAGGTTTAGTAACAAAAAGATCACAGCTATAAGGCAGGCGTCTGGCTCTGAAAGCTCTGGTCCCTGCCCTGTGCCAAGAGCACAGCCCGTAAGTGCACATTTTATTTTTTCCTGTTTCAGTGGAGAAGAGAGGACAGTCAGCTGGGCCTGCAGGGCACAGAGGTGATTTAGAGGACCCAGTAGTATTCTCTGTAGGACATCTACCACCAAAGGGATTCTTTTTCACTCGATTACACGCTTGACAGCTGGGAACACAGCCCAGCGTGGCTGCGATCTCATGGGCTCCCTGCCCCCACCCTGCCTGCTCCCTGTTGGGTGACACAGTGTCCTCTCCACCCTGCAAACCTTACTCTATAGGTGGATGCACCACAACACTCTCTCTCTCTCTCTCTCTCTCTCTCTCTCTTCTCTCCTGATCAAGGCCTGATCTCCATGACCTCAGGTATGTAAAGATTTCTTAACAAGACACAATCATAAAGGAAAAAATTGTTAAATTGGAACATTAAAATTAGGAACCTCTACCTAAATAGACACTTCTCCAAATAGGACATATTAAATTTTCTATAACAGACATACACATGACCAATAGACATATGAAAAATTGCTTAACATCACTAATCATCAGAAAAATGCAAATTAAAACCACAATGAGATCATCACCTCATACCTGTCAGGATGGCTACCATCAATAAATCAACAACAAGTGTTGGAGGGAATGCAGACTGGTGCAGCCACTGTGGAAAACAGTATGGAGGGTCCTCAAAAATTAAAAATGAGGCCCTGGCCGGTTGGTCCAGTGGTAGAGCATCGGCCTGGCGTGCGGGAGTCCCGGGTTCGATTCCCGGCCAGGGCACACAGGAGAAGCGCCCATTTGCTTCTCCACCCCTCCCCCTCTCCTTCCTCTCTGTCTCTCTCTTCCCCTCCGCAGCTGAGGCTCCATTGGAGCAAAGTTGGCCCAGGTGCTGAGGATGGCTCTGTGGCCTCTGCCTCGGGAGCTAGAATGGCTCTGATTGCGGCAGAGCGATACCCCAGATGGGCAGAGCATCGCCCCCTGGTGGGCATGCTGGGTGGATCCCGGTCGGGCACATGTGGGTGTCTGTCTGACTGCCTCCCTGTTTCCAACTTCAAAAAAATACAAAAATAAATAAATAAATAAAAATGGGACTGCCCTACGACCCAGTGATTCCACTTCTCAGTATATATCTGAAGAAACACAAAACACTAATTTGAAAGAATATATGCTCTCCTACGTTCACTGTAGTGTTATTTACAATAGCCAGGATATAGAAGCAACCCAAGTGCCCATCAATAGGCGAGTGGATGAAAAGATTGTGGTATATTTCTACAATGCAATACTACTTGGCCATGAAAATGGAATTCTGTCATTTGCGACAGCATGGATGAACCAAGCCCTTTACATTTCTCTGTTGGGGTTGTCTTTTTCTCATTGATTTTTAAGAGTTCTTCATTTATTCTGGAAACAAGTCCTTTATTGGCTATATGTATTGCAAATTTTCTCCCACTCTATAGCTTACATTTTTTGCTATAGAACAGTGGTTCTCAACCTGTGGGTTGCGATGCCGGCGGGGGTCGAACAACCAAAACACAGGGGTAGGCGACCCACAGGTTGAGAACCGCTGCTATAGAATATTATGCTAGGTGAAATAAGTCAGTCAGAGAAAGACAAATACCATATCATTTCACTTACACGTAGAATCTAAAGAACAAAATAAACAAATAAACAAAATAGAAACAGACTCATAGACACAGAGAACAGACTGATGTTGCCAGCGCAGAGAGGGGTTGGGAGACTGGATGAAAAAGGTGAAGAGATTAAGAAGAACAGACTGGCAGGTACAAAGTAGTCATGGGGATGTAAGTACTGCATAGGGAATAGAGTGAATAATACTGCAATACTATGTATGGTGCCAGGTATTAGAAATATCAGGGGAACACTTTGTAAAGTATATATTGTCTAACCACTATGCTGTACACCTGAAACTGATCAAATTAATATTGAACATACACTTTAATTGAAAAAAAAGAAAAAGAAAATTTCTAGTTAAGAAAAGGTAAAAAGATAAAATTAGGGACCTCTGTTCATCAAAAGATACAATTAAAAGAACAAAAAATGTAAACTATAAAGTGGGAGAAAATATTTGCAATACGTATAACCAATAAAGAACTTGTTTCCAGAATAAATGAAGAAATCTTAAAAATCAATAAGAAAAAGACAACCCAAGAGAGAACTGGTAAAGGGCTTGACCATATCTAAATGACCAATACTGACATGAAAATGTGCAGGACCTCATCAGTCATTAGGGGAATCAAAATCACAATAGAATCTCACTACCTACTTACTATAATGACTAAGAAGGAAAACAGTAGCTAATACAAGTGTTGACAAGAATGTGGTACCACCAGAAAACTCTCACAGTACTGCCCATGTGAGTATAAATTGATACAGTCATTTGGAAAACTGTTTAGCAGTACCTACTAAATCTAAACATATGCATAACTATGAAACAATCATTCTACTTTTATGTATACAGGTTGCGGTAAAAGTAGGTTTAGAGTTGTTCATGTGAAAAATAATACAATAATTAATAAGTAATAATATAAGAAAAAATGTGTTTTGTATACTTATAACTGTAAACCTACTTTTGCTCTACCCCATATATCCAACACAAACGGATAAACAAGTTGTGGTAGAGTCTTACAATGAAATATTATACAGATGTGAAAATTAACAAAGTACTGCTACCCACTACATGGATGAATTTCATAAACATTTTGTTGAGAGAAAAAAATCAGACACAAAAGAGTATATACCATACAATTCCAATTATATGAAGTTCAAAACAAGCACATTAATCTGTCATATTGGAACAGACTAGTGGTTACCCATTGGTGGTGGTAGGTACTGAGTACTGGCAGTTTTCTTGTTCTTGATTTGAGCGCTGATTATATGGCTAGGTTCATTTTGTAATAATTCTTTAAGCTATATGTTTGTGACATGGGCACTTTTCTGTATGCATCTTTTTTTTCTGTATGCATCTTATATTTCCATTTTTAAAGTCTATTAATAAAATATAAACCATGATAAAAACAATTTGGCATATCCTCAAAAAATTATATGTAGAGTTACCATATGACCCAGCAATTGTACTCCTAGGGATATACTCAAAAGAATTGAAAACATATGTTCATACAAAATCTTGTACACAAATGTTCATAGCAGCACTATTCATAATAACCCCAAACTGAAAACAACCCAACTGTCCATCAACTGACAAATGGAGAAACAAAATGTGATATAACCGTATAATGGCATATTATTCTGTTATAAAAAGGAATGAAGTGGTTTAATGGATGGATCTTGAGAATAGGCAGATCCACACAGAAAGTAGATGAGTGATTTCCAACAGCTAGGGGAAAGGGGGATGGAGAATGACTGCATATGGGCACAGGGCTTCTTTTTGGGGTGATAAAAAGGTTCTGGAAATAGATAGCAGTTATGGTTGAACAACCTTGTGACTATTGTAAAACCAAAGAACTGTATGCATTTATGGTGTATACTTTTTGGTAAATGTTATGGTATGTGAATGATACATCAATTTTAAAAACAGATTTTAAAAAGATAAAGTCTCTTTTCTTCCCCTCTCCTCTGCTTGTTCTCCACTCTGTTCCCTCTTTTGGGAATAGACTCTCGCCCTGGCTGGTTAGCTCAGTGGTAGAGTGTCGGCTGGGTTTGTGGATGTCCTGGGTTCAATTCCCAGTCAGGCAACTCAGGAAAGTGACCACCAAGTTCTCCACCCTTCCCCCTTCCCTCTCTATCTCTCTTCCCCTCTCACAGCCACAGCTCCATTGGTTCAAGTACATCAGCCTGGGTGCTGAGGATGGCTCTGTGGAGCCTCTGCCTCAGGTGCTAAAAATAGCACAATTGTGAGCGTGGCCCCAGATGGGCAGAGCATCAGCCCCAGAAGGGAGTTGCTGGGTAAATCACGGTTGGGGCTCATTTAGGAGTCTCTCTATCTCCCCTCCTCTGACTTGGAAAAGGAGTGAAAAAAAAAAAGAATAGACTCTCAGGCTCCCAACAAGCCTGAACAACCTTTAAACGACTTTAACACAGTCAGTAGAGCAGATTCCTGCCTAGTGACTGAGTGACTGGAGTTAGCACAGAATGGGGACAGAGCACGGGATCTAGAGTCACATGGCCTTAGTTTTGAGAAAAAGTCCACCACTTATGCATTTGTGTTTATGAATCTTGGCCAAGTAACTTAATCTTTTGAGCCCCAATTTTCTCTCTGTAAATGAGTAAAATAATTCCTGTCAATGAGCGTCGTTGTGAGGACTGTTAAATGAGATCATATATGTAACATATTAATTCCTTTTCCGTGAAAGTGCAAAGCAACCTCAGCTACCTGAAGGCAACCCAGAAAACATACTTTCTTTCAGCCAAAACTGTGCAGACTCTGGAGTCAAACTGCTCAAATCTCAAGTCCCTTACTTGACCTTTTTTTTTTTTTTTTTTTTTTTTTTTTGCATTTTCTTTTGTATTTTTCTGAAGCTGGAAACAGGGAGAGACAGTCAGACAGACTCCTGCATGCGCCCGACCGGGATCCACCCGGCACGCCCACCATGGGGCAACGCTCTGCCCACCAGGGGGCGATGCTCTGCCCATCCTGGGTGTCGCCATGTTGCGACCAGAGCCACTCTAGCGCCTGAGGCAGAGGCCACAGAGCCATCCCCAGCGCCTGGGCCATTTTTGCTCCAATAGAGCCTTGGCTGCGGGAGGGGAAGAGAGAGACAGAGAGGAAGGTGCGGTGGAGGAGTGGAGAAGCAAATGGGCGCTTCTCCTATGTGCCCTGGCCAGGAATCGAACCCGGGTCCTCCGCACGCTAGGCCGACGCTCTACCGCTGAGCCAACTGGCCAGGGCCCCTTACTTGACCTTTTTAAGCCTCAGTTTCTCCAGCTGTCTAATGGGAATAATAACACTACCTGTATTATGGAGTTACACTGGGGATTAAATGAGATAATGCATGGAACGTGTCACTTTACTGCCTGACACAGAGAAAGCACTCAATAAACATGAACTGTTATTATTAATTCAATCATTAAGCAAAATTGTTGAGTATGCCAGATAGCATGCTGTGTCGTAAGGATAAGATGGAGTTCACTGCCTTCAAGGAGCTCATAGTCTGGCTAGGAAGTCAGACACATAAACAAATAATTGTTCTGCATGGCCAGGCACACACTGGAGCCTTTGATTCCCTGTCAATAACACTAGGTCTAAGGCATTATAAAACAAAGCTGGATATGTAAGGAGCGGTGTGGGGTGGGGGCGGCGGTGAACAGACTAACCATGAATCAACAGTAGACCCTTCTTTTTTTCTATAAATAGCCTACAAGAATCTAGATAAATAGGCATGCAGACTGCCTCCTCAGCATTTCTATGAACTGGCCAGGGGCTTCAGGGCATCTCCTACAATTCTATTTACCCTGCTCTTCAAGTGGTTGGTTCTGTCTCATCTTGCAGATCTCATTTTAAATGTCACTTCTTCTGGCCCCCTGACCATGTCATCTAAAGTATATGCTCTTATAGCCCTCTATTATTATTATTATTAATTATTATTATTCCTTTTTTACAATTTTATTTATTGATTTATAGAGAGAGGAGAGAGAGAGAGAGAGAGAAAGGCCAGGGGGAGGAGCAGGAAGCATCAACTCACAGTTGCTTCTTGTATGTGCCTTGACTGGGCAAGCCCGGGGTTTTGGACTGGCAACCTCAGCGTTCCAGGTAGACACTTCATCCATTTTGCCACCACTGATCAGGTACACTCTCTTTTTTTCCCTCAAACCGACTGCACTATTTTCAGTTACTCATTTATTTACGTGTTTCCTATCTCCTCACCAGGCTGTGAGCGCCTTGAGTTCCTAGAGTCCAAGCTCATTCAGCAAGTATTTACCAAGTATCTACTACGTCCCAGGTTCCGAAATAGGTGCTAGGAATTCCTTTTGGGGGTGCAGACGTGGCCACTGCCCTCACGGAGGTTACAGTGTGCCTTTGCTGCAGAGCTTTGGGATGGCAGCTTGTCCCAATGCTGGCTGAGGCCCTCTGGCTAGCCCAGGTGGACATGAGCCCTTGGTTGCTAATCTCTCACTGAGTCCAAAAACCAAAAGCCTGAAATTCTGAGTACTTCTCAACTCCTCCTTTCGCAATCCTCGACTCCCATGCTCAGCCCAGCGAAGTATAAGCTGGGGCCAGCAGCACAGCCTCGGAGCCATTTCTGCAAGTTCCTTCCTTCTAAAGCTCTTCGTATCAGCATTCTAAGAGCAAGAACAGCCAGTATCCGGCCAGGGGTGTACTGGCCGGGGTGGGGTGAGAAGGGGGGCAGGTAGGTGAGAGTCTCACTAAGACCCACAGAGAAGGAATAACTGGACCTGGAAGTGCTGAGCCCTCATCACTTTTCAAAGTCAGTGAGTGCTCTGAGATTCTCCACCATTGAGGCAGCTGCTTCCCGGGGTCTGAGCTTCTCCACCATTGAGCCTGACCTCATCAAAGGGTGCTTCCTGCTAAAGCCAGCCTGAGATCTAGGGATGCTGAATTAGTCTCCATTCTACTGCGAACTCTCGGGACAAGCCTGACCAGTGGTGGCGCAGTGGATAGAGCGTCGAACTGGGATGTCAAGGACCCAGGTTCGAGACCCCGAGATTGCCAGCTTGAGCGCGGGCTCATCTGGTTTGAGCAAAAAGCCCACCACGTGGATCCAAGGTCGCTGGCTCAAGCAGGGGGCTGCTTGTCTGCTGAAGGCCCACGGTCAAGGCACATATGAGAAAGCAATCAATGAACAACTAAGGTGTCACAACGAGAAACTGATGATTGATGCTTCTCATCTCTGTCTGTTCCTGTTTGTCTGTCCCTGTCTATCCCTCTCTCTGACCTCTCTCTCTGTTTCTGTAAAAAAAAAAAACAAGAAACAAACAAACAAACAAAAAAACTCTCGGGATAAGCCCAAAGGGATACTATTTTCCAGAAATGGGAGAGAACAAAATTCAAAGAATTATTGAAAAAGCTGCTTCAAATTCTGTATTAAATGAACCACACACACACACACACAGAATAAATCCCTGCTTAATAGCAGGAGATAATGTGCTGAAAGCAGAATCAGGGAAAAAGTCTCAAGCTACAGAAACAAATGCACTTATTCATTCAAGAATCACTTACTAGATACCTTCTCTGAGCCAGATTGTTCTAGGTGCAAAGAAACAAATGATTGTTCATTCGGCCAAAACTGTCCAGTTCTGTGATGCAGGTTTGTGCACAGTCTACTATGAGAGAACAGCAGGAAGTAGGCGGGATTTTTCATCCTTGGCAGGGATTTCCTAGCCCCACCCCCAGACTCCCTACTTTTAACCTGCACTAGAGGCAAACAGAAGCAAGAGCATGGGGTAAATCTGGAGGAAGGGGCTGGGACGGGGGTCAAGGTATGTCTATTAAAGCAGAACAGCATGTTGAGTTGAAAACAGAAGGCAAATCCACAGGAACCAGCCAACTAATAGCCTCAGCCCAAATCGCTGCTGGCAGGCCAAGCAGAATTAATGATGGGCGTTCGAAGCTGGCAAGGAGAAATGGTGTTACATAGGAATTGATGGTTTGCAACTCAAACTGTGTGAGGCTGTCCCGGGAAAATGGGATTCTCTGGAAATCTCTGCACAAATTCCTAACTCAACCCCAGGTCAGAAGAAGGCCCGTCCTCAGCATTAATCTCCCTTGCCCCTCCTCGAGCAGGTAGGATGTCGTTCTCCCAGGGGAAGGACTTCGCAAATCTTAGATGAATAGACTGAGCCCTTTCATAATCAACATGGAAAAAAACTGTAATTTGAAGAAAATGAGTGTGGAAGAGTAGCTCATCTAGGATCCAGGATCCAGGATCCTGAGTGGGGGACAGAGAAATATATTTTCTTTCATTCAACACCAAACCTTTGCTATTATTCCAATCATTAACAATGTTTTCTTACCATACTAATATACTGCTATTTAGTGTCATCAGTATAAGCTCTTTCTGAATTCATAATGATATACCTACATGCTGCTTCCTGGTCCCTTTAATAAGCAATAGCACATATTTTCTAGATCGGTGGTAGAGTATGAATATGAAAGGATATAACTGTTAACTACATCAAATACAAAGGACTACAGAGCAAACTCAGGTGGTCGGCTCAGTTAAGCCCCCTTCTTTTTTTTTTTTTTTTTTTTTGGATTTTTCTGAAGCTGGAAACGGGGAGAGACAGTCAGACAGACTCCCGCATGTGCCCGACCGGGATCCACCGGCACGCCCACCAGGGGGCGATGCTCTGCCCCTCCAGGACGTCACTCTGTTGCGACCAGAGCCACTCTAGCGCCTGGGGCAGAGGCCAAGGAGCCATCCCCAGTGCCCGGGCCATCTTTGCTCCAATGGAGCCTCGGCTGCGGGAGGGGAAGAGAGAGACAGAGAGGAAGGAGAGGGGGAGTGGTGGAGAAGCAGATGGGCGCTTCTCCTGTGTGCCCTGGCCGGGAATCGAACCCGGGACCTCTGCACGCCAGGCTGACGTTCCACCACTGAGCCAGCCGGCCAGGGCCTAAGCCCCCTTCTTTGGAAGTATGTTCCATTTGCCCACATCCCTCCTTGAAAGGGCACAATGAGGGAGGGGGTCAGGTCTGCACTGTGTGACCCCAACTCCCTGGCCCCAGCTAGTTAGATAAAGAGTGGACACCTGACCCCAGAGAACTCAATTCCTGAACCAGATTCTCTCCATCAGTTATGTGACCCAAAAGTCATAAAGCATGGATTCTTAGTTGTTGTTGTTTCTTTGTTTTTTGTTTTAGATTTTATTTATTCATTTCAGAGACCGGAGAGAGAGAGAAAGAGAAGGGGGAGGAACCAGAAGTATCAGCTCCCATATGTGCCTTGACCAGGCAGCTCAGGGTTTTGAACCGGCAACCTCAGTGTTTCCAGGTTGACGCTTTATCCACTGCGCCACCACAGGTCAGGCTAGTTGTTGTTTTTTTTTTTAATGTTATGGACTCCTCTGACAATATGAAGGCTGTGGACCCTTTTTAAATGCATAAACTAGAACATGTAGAATAACCATGAATTAAAATGTCATTATCCAAATATTAAAAGAACAAATTTGCAATACAATAACACATAAGCTTCTAGACAGGAGGAAGGGAGAGGGGGAGAGAGAAACATTGATCTGTTCCTGTATGTGCCCTGACCAGGGATTGAACTGGTAGTGCGTCGTTCTGGTAGTAGTATGAACTGGTAGTACGTCGTTCTGGTAGTAGTATGAACTGGTAGTGCGTCGTTCTGGTAGTAGTATGAACTGGTAGTGCGTCGTTCTGGTAGTAGTATGAACTGGTAGTGCGTCGTTCTGGTAGTAGTATGAACTGGTAGTGCGTCGTTCTGGTAGTAGTATGAACTGGTAGTGCGTCGTTCTGGTAGTAGTATGAACTGGTAGTGCGTCGTTCTGGTAGTAGTATGAACTGGTAGTGCGTCGTTCTGGTAGTAGTATGAACTGGTAGTGCGTCGTTCTGGTAGTAGTATGAACTGGTAGTGCGTCGTTCTGGTAGTAGTATGAACTGGTAGTGCGTCGTTCTGGTAGTAGTATGAACTGGTAGTATGTCGTTCTGGTAGTAGTACGAACTGGTGGTATGTCCGGCAAACTCTGTGCTTTAGAACAATGCTCTAACCAACCGAACAATCCAGCCAGGGCTATATGCTTCTTTACTGACACATTACATTACAAGATTTAGTAGTGGGTCTAATAACTACATAATTTCAAGTAGTAATGAGCATAAACTATATTTCATATCTGCAGCAACTATGAAAAGAGAGGAAAATACTTGTGAGTTCTATTGGTGATAAAATCACAGACATTGCTAGTGCCACAGTGGTTTTTGCTTACATTTATAATAAAAGGAAATGTGTTTCAGTTACAGGTTAATGAAAATAAATATGTAATTTGTTCCCTCATCCAGTTCATGAAAACTTGAATTCTGAGCCTGGATTCTCAAATAATCCATTGATCACAGGATAAAAACCCCTGTTGTAAAGGCTCTTATTGGATGACGGTGGATGCTTAACACAAAGGCCATGTAGAGTTAGAGTGAGCACCCAGACATGCCAAAGCCACAAGTCAGTCCGTAGTTTGGAGGAGCAGAAACCGAGGGGCCGGGGGTTGGCCATGGGCGGCAGAGATGAGCTCTGCTGAGATCCCAGAAAAAGAAGCTGCCTCTCCAGTCCCTGTGAGCCACGCACAGCCATCCTGAAAGCTGGTGCTAAGAGTCCCAGTGCCTTTGCATCCAATTTCCTTTTTGCCTTTTTACTTAAGCTGACTGAGGAGATCTTCTCCCTTAGACAAGCGAGTTTATTGATTTGTTAACAATACACTATGTTGTTTGCATGTATTAACATTCTACTAGATTATAAATTCCTAGCATTTCAGAATGGGTACATTCTCCATCCTGTACACAGGTGCTGACTGCCAGGAACCTGCTGCAGCAGGTACTGATGGCACCCAGTGACTCAGGGGAGGAGGGAGAGCCACCTTTCTTGGCCTGCGACTAGACCTGGTAGGCACACCTGGCCAGTTCTCTCCACATATGGAGCTGGTCGGAGCCAGCAGAAATGGAGCAGGATGGGTGCTCCCAGTACTGTCTGATCACTGTCGACCTCTGGGTTTATGGAGGGCAAGGGCACAATGGAGACACAAAGTTCCGAAAGAGAAACCAAAACTCTCAGAGGTCCCTCTTGGAAAACGTATCATAAATAGATATTCTGTGCTATTGGGGGAGGAGAAACTGTCCTGAACAGCTTTCCTGTCACAAAAGTAACACCAACGGGCAGTGCCTAACTGGCCGCCCCCACTAGACAGATGTAGACCTGGGGACACTTCTTTAGAGAGGGGCTGGAATGACCCTCAAGTCTTCTAGCTGCTCTTCCCGCTGTTTGCAATCCCACTGGGGGCAAACAGGAAAGAAGCCAGGAGACAGGGGCTGAATATTACTGTTAATAGTTTTAAAATGCAATGTGTGGTAGGTATATATATGGTGCTTATTTCATTATTCTTTATACCTTATATATGTCATATGTTTTTGTATGTGTTAAATATTTTATAGTAAAAATATTTTTTAAAAAACGGTGAAATCGGCCCTGGCCGGTTGGCTCAGCGGTAGAGCATCGGCCTGGCGTGCAGGGGACCTGGGTTCGATTCCCGGCCAGGGCACATAGGAGAAGCGCCCATTTGCTTCTCCACCCCCCCCCCTTCCTCTCTGTCTCTCTCTTCCCCTCCCGCAGCCAAGGCTCCATTGGAGCAAAGATGGCCCGGGCGCTGGGGATGGCTCCTTGGCCTCTGCCCCAGGCGCTAGAGTGGCTCTGGTCGCGCAGAGCGACGCCTCCCGGAGGGGCAGAGCATCTCCCCCTGGTGGGCAGAGCGTCGCCCCTGGTGGGCGTGCCGGGTGGATCCCAGTCGGGCGCATGCGGGTGTCTGTCTGTCTCTCCCCGTTTCCAGCTTCAGAAAAATACAAAAGAAAAAAAAAAGTTTAAAAAAAACAACAAACGGTGAAATCTAAGTTAAACATCTAAATGAAAAAGTGGAAATTACCTAACACAACATCCATGTGGCTACCAAAGTGCAAGCACCACAAGTCCGCTGAGGGACACCCTTCCAGACCTGCACCAATGCCTGGCCCCAGACACTCCGAGTTTAGAGAAGGGCAAGGGTTCCAAGGAGTTGAAGGTTCTAAGGGAAAAAAACCACAACATTCTGGATACTAAGTCACTTTCCAGAAAGTCAAGAAGACTAGCAGGTTGTGGTCTTAGGAAGTTGAAACGCTAGGTCAATTGTTAGTTACCTGACACTGGTTTAACTCACTCAAAATACTCATTCACAACAGGACACCTGCCTGACCCATGGCTGCGGGAGCAATACAGGGACATGACACAAAATGGTCCAGTGATGGCTCTAAAATCTAGTGCTTAAGGAAAAGTAAGCAGGTCCAACAAGGCATTAAAGAGATACCGGGAAAAAAAGATGGAATACCGG